>NC_089503.1:137293614-137596644 GCF_036850995.1 Saccopteryx leptura
TCTTCTAGCTGATTAGAATGCTGAAATTAGAGCAGCCTTCATGGACCACAGATGACCTTGGGAATGAGGAAGCCAAGAAGATTGATACCTAGAGTACCTTCCAGCAATTCCTGCAATGAAGGCTGATGGGAGTGATGTCAGTACACAGCCCACCATTCTCAGTCCCTTCAACTGCAGAAAGCCACCTTGATCAAGGTCATAGCCATTCCAGGGTGGCCCATGTCTGCTAACTGCTTCAACCTAACTCAAGACAACTCTAAGGCAGTGGTCCCCAACCTTTTTTGGGACACGGACCGGTTTAATGTCAGAAAATATTTTCAAGGACCAGCCTTTAGGGTGGGACGGATAAATGCACAAAATAAAATTATGCGACCGGCGTAAAAACTGTGGTGTTTTTAAATATAATTGTCGAACTTACAAGACAAGTGTCAAGAGTGAGTCTTAGACAGATGTAACAGAGGGAATCTGGTCATTTTTAAAAAATAAAACATTGTTCAGACTTAAATATAAATAAAACGAAAATAATGTAAGTTATTTATTCTTTCTCTGCGGACCGGTACCAAATGGCCCACGGACTGGTACCAGTCCGTGGCCCAGGGGTTGGGGACCACTGCTCTAAGGGATTGGCCACAGCTATCACAGCTTGACTTTTCTCTCTGCTCCCTCCTCCTCTTCCTCAAACCAACCAGATGCGCCTTTGTGTGGCTGCTCCCTCAGGTTGCAATGCTCTTCACCCACAAAGTCATGGAGCTAAACTCCTTCATGTCCTCTGGTCTTTGTCCAAAGCTCACTATCTCAGCAAGCCTTGCCCTGACGACCATAGTTAGTCTGGTAGACTACCCCACCAACACTCCTGATCCTCCTCATCCTGCTCTACTTTGTCTTTTTTCTATATGCCTATCATTCTTTAATATGCTATATCACTTCATTACTTACTATGTTTTTATTTGCTTTCTCTCTCCCACAGTAGGATAGAAGGTCCCAGTAGCATGAGGACAGGGATCTTGGTTTGGGGCACTGATGCATCCCACGTACCTACGGTAATGCCTGGCACATAGCAGGCATTCAGTAAATGTTTGTTGAATAGGTGAACAAGTGAATAATTCTCAAGGAGAATTTTGCAGATATTCATTGTTCAGGATCCTCATTCCAAAAACAGTTCGTAAAGAATTCTTTGGTAGTAGATTCACTAAGTATTATATAATCTATATTATCTAGTAAGAAAAAATTGGTCATGTATTTTTATGGAAGACCCTAAACCACTCCTTTTATAGTTTATATCCATTAGCATTTTACACACACACCTACGCACACACCCCTCTAAATATTATGATACCTTATTTTTCAGGTAAGCCTTGTGATTTCTGTTTCAAAAGATGGCCATTGAAAAGAGTGATATTCCCTAGAATAGGAAACTTAAAAAAGCAAACCTGAAATTCTCAAGTGTGGTGATCCAGGACAGTTTGCAGGGTTACATGGCAGGGTACGGTTACTTCTAACAGGAACTGTTTGTTCTCAAATACAATTCATTGTAACTGAATTGCTGGAAACTTTGTTTTGTTTCATATTACCAGCTTCTGAAAGAAGTCAGTATTTGTGAGGTTTCAGAAAGTTTCCTTTGAAGTCAGCACTCCAATAAAACATGAACTAGATCAACTCAGCACCCATGTAATTGGCCTGACTTAATTCTATAGCTCTGACCTTTCAGGGGGCTTTTCTCTTCTGGGCAAGTTCTTATTTTTTCACCATTTGTCTTAAGAGTCAGTAATGGTTATCTAAATGTCAATTAGGAAAGTAGTCATGGAATTATGATTGAATGTAATTTCAACCAACCAATGAATTTTTTATTAAAAAACAAAGAAATTAATTTTAAAATACTTGTAAGTAAAAAAGATCATTGGACTATGAATAAAATCTTTATTTTTATTTATATTAACTAATTATTAGTTTTAATAAGGGGTGGTCAGAGTACAGGTGATAATTTATTATATTATTCCTTTCATTTGACTGGGTATATTTGTAACTTCATGGGAAACGATATATTCTCCATCACTTAAGTTCTTTAGTTACCCCTGAAGTAAGGTTGCCCTCAATCAATCTACCCCCCCTCACTTGTTCAGGCTCTGTGAAGCAAGCAAAGTTCAGAATGCAATTTCAAAACATTAGACTTATGCTCCAAATGGAGTTTATCTTCGGGCAACTTTTCTATCTCATACAGCAAATAATAAAGATTCATTAAGAGAAAGAGTACTCCCTGACCAGGTGGTGGCGCAGTGGATAGAGCATCGGACTGGGATGCGGAAGGACCCGGGTTCAAGACCCTGAGGTCGCCAGCTTGACCGCGGGCTCATCTGGTTTGAGCAAAGCTCACCAGCTTGGAACCAAGGTCGTTGGCTCGAGCAAGGGGTTACTGGGTCTGCTGAAGGCCCAAGGTCAAGGCACAGATGAGAAAGCAATTAATGAACAACTAAGGTTTCACAACAAAAAACTGATGATTGATGCTTCTCATCTCTCTCTGTTCCTGTCTGTCTGTCCCTGTCTATCCCTCTCTCTGACTCTCTCTCTGTCCCTGTAAAAAAAAAAAAAAAGAGTACCAATTTAAAAAATGTATTAAGAATCAAGTTTTTAAAACCCCAGTCAATCTCATTTTGATTATTTCACCAGCAACAAACTGGTTTTCAATGGAACTTGATTATTACAATCAAAAAGTTAGTGGAAAGAAACAGTCTCTCTCAGAACCTCAGGGAAGATTCTGTTGCATCTTCCATCTACCATCTCCAGATATCTTGATATTATTTTCTCAAACTCCTTGGCATGTGTAATACAGACTTTACTTATCCCTTGGCTTCAGTATGCAGTCTTATGGATGAATAATAAATAGCTCTTTGGCCTATTCATTAGAAACAAACATTCCTGAAATGGATGTGTTGCAGTGTCCAGATCCACCTTCGAGAGTAAGACACTCATTTCCCTAGTTGCAGAAGTGTTGGATACTGAGGGCTCAGAGCTGAATTCCTCCTCAGGGATTGCTCACCACCAAAGGAAGTCACCTCATACAAGGTCCACTCCACTCCCAGAGGGTGCCCACACACAAAAAGTGGCCCATGTGCAGGGTACAACTGCTTCTCATTTCAACTTGAGACAAGTTTGAAAGAACATCCAAGCTCTAAAGCTACCCATGGAATTGACAGAGGCCTTTGTTGTCACTGCCTCACAGTTCAACTTCTCTTTCTGCCAAGTCCTGCTTCTAGTGTCCTAAAGGTATCAATCACAAAGCCACTTCACAGTAAATTTCCTATATGCTAATTTCTATTTCAGAGTCTGCTTCCTAGGAAGCCTAACCTGCCAGAATTCTTTTGATCATAATCACACCACCATTTTCTGTTATCATTTAATAATCTCAAATTTTAATGGTAACTTGTATATTAGTCATTGTAGACTAACTTCTGTAAAAAATAATCTCAAAATGTTAGTGGCTTAACACAACAAAAATTTGCTTCTTACTAATTTCATGGTGCATCACATTTCAATGAAGAAAGAAGCAGCTATTCAGGGATCCAGACTCCATCTACTTTGGCTCCACTGTTTTCCAGGAGTCTTGTCCTGCAGCTAATAGATAAGGAAAGAAAATGAGAAAAAATGCATGGAAGGTTTGATGGCTTGATGGCTTGAAATAGTACACATCACTTCTACTCCCATCCCATTGACCAGAACTCAATCGTATGGCCAAACTAAGTCAAGGGAGGCTGATGAGCACTAGCACTCTACCACTCATTTATGGAATACTTATGATTTTAAAAATTCCTTTTTCTGCCCTGGCCGGTTGGCTCAGTGGTAGAACGTCGGCCTGGCGTGCGGGAGTCCCTGGTTCGATTCCCGGCCAGGGCACACAGGAGAAGCACCCATCTGCTTCTCCACCCCCCCCTTCCTCTCTGTCTCTCTCTTCCCCTCCCACAGCCAAGGTTCCATGGGAGCAAAGTTGGCCCGGGTGTTGAGGATGGCTCTGTGGCCTCTGCCTCAGGCGCTAGAATGGCTCTGATTGCGGCAGAGCGACGCCCCAGAGGGGCAGAGCATCGCCCCCTGGTGGGCATGTCGGGTGGATCCCGGTAGGGCGCAGGCGGGAGGCTGTCTGCCTCCCTGTTTCCAGCTTCGGGAAAAAAAAAATTTTTTTTCCTTTTTCCATGACAGATGACATTTTTATATAACTTTTCAAAGTGTAAGGACTGAAAATTCTACCCTTATTAAAGATGAAAAAAGAGTCGTAATCCCTCCACTTTCATAAAAGTCAGTGTAGGTTTTGTGTGTAAATGTATGCATGCATGTGTGTGTATTACCTTTAACAAATAAGGGCTTAAAAAAAAAAGAACCACAGTATCATTTTTATACCTATAAAATTGATCATTACTTGATATATCTAATACTTAGTATGTATACACATTCTTCTGATTGTTCCTTAAAAGTCCTTTTCTGAAGTTCTTTTAATTCCTGGACAGTTGCTGATAGCTATGTCATAGTTGCAGCAATTAAGCATGCCAATACTCCACCTAAACCTTCCCAAAACTTCTGCATGATCCATTTACTCCTTGTCTTTGAACTGCTCTGACTGACTTTGTCACACAATTATAGCCAGGCAATTCTCAAAACCATAAATTAAACTTTCTTGGATTCTCTGAGACCAGCTGGTGGTTTGTGTTTTTGTTTTGTTTTCCTGCAGATGGTCTTCACCCATTTTCTTAGCAATCACCCTTTTAACTATGATACTGGCTGGCTCTTCAACAGCAACTCTTACAAATACCACAGGGCTTGGGGCCACTCCTGCTACATGATGGACTAATATGATTTACAGGAAACTGCTTCTATAGTCTCAAAAAAAAAAAAAAACTTCTTTAAAAAAGATTCCCTAAATCTTTCAGTTCATAATAATGACTGATGTTTACACAATGACTTCTTTCAAATAGCATCTATGGCTTCAGATTGTTGTTGGGATTTTATATAAAATTGAATGAGTTGATTTCATAATGAAAACTTAAAATTTGCATTTTTTACATCTTTAAATGAAGCACAGATACTTTTCATCAAGAAGTTAAAAAATAAACTGGGCCTGGCTGGTGGCTCAGTGGATAGAGTGTTGGCACGGCGTCTGAATGGCAGGGTTCTATTCTCAGTCAGGGCACACAGGAGAAGCAAACATCTGCTTCTCTCTCCCTCCCTCTCTCTTCCCTTTCTCTCCCTCTTCATCTCCCGCAGCCAGTGGCTCAAGTGGTTTGAGCGTGGGCCTCAGCACTGAGGATAGGTCAGTTGGCAGGAGCAGCTGTCAGGCTCAGGTGCTAAAAATAGCTCAGAACTTGAGCGTTGGCCTCAGATGGGGTTGCCAGGCAGATTTCAGTCTGAGAGCATGCAGGAGTCTGCCTCAATATCTCCCCACTTCTCATCTAAATAATAATAATAAAAAATAATTAAATAAATAAATAAACTGCCAGTAAAATTACCCAAGTTTCTTTACATCTTTAATCCTCCCTCTCCTGCTACTGAGTTAAGTGGTAAAATAAAGATAGGAGATTTCTGAAAGTATTCCTAGAAGCTGACTTGTAATATAGCTACTAATGAGACTATCTTAAATTCCACTAAAAATTCTATACCCCTATAGAAATTTGCACCCCAGTGATTTTAGTTTCTTCTATAAACTTTATCAAAGCACAAATTCAAACCCTAATCTGAGATGCATTTGCTTTATACAACATATGATACTGACAAACTCCTGCAGAGCTCAGGACTGTACTGATAGTCACATCTCATAATTTGTATTCATTGGGATTTTGGTTTGCAGGTAGCAGAAAATCAACTACTCCCTAGCTGAAACACCAAAGTAAATCTATGGATTGTGTTGTAGAAAAATTCATAGATATATCTGACTACAGACAAGCTTTCATTCAGCCCAGCAGCTCCAGAATTAGGAATAAGTCAATACCCAGTTTCACTCCCTCAAATTCCTGGTTCTGCTTCTTCAATGTTGACTCAGTTTTCAACAGGCCTTCTTTGTGGTCACAAATATGGTTGTCAACAACTTCGGAGCTACTTTTTTCAGTTCTATTCTCTAGCAGCAAAGTGAGAATTTGCTTTCCCAAGAACTTAAACCAATTCCAAGAATCGACTCTCTCTACCTATTGTCTTAGAGTAGGGCATATTTTCATTTATTAACCAGTCATTGGGTCAAGGAGATAAAATGCACTGACTAGCTTAAGCCAATCAGTATCTACGCTTGGAACTGTGAAGGATGGGTAAGTTCCACTCAAACAATATAACTGAGAAATTCAAGGTATTGCTAGGAAGAGAGAAGGGAGTATTGAGAAGGCAGCAAAAAATCTTCACTACAGTACTAAATCCAAAGTGACTGATGGGATTTCTATCAAAACGAAATGAAATGTAGCTTCAAATAATTTGGTTTTGCTTTGTATATAAGAATTTGAGCTCTGAAAGAAGTTTTAGGTGAAAATACACTTTAATTTTAATTTCTGGTCATTTCTTCTTATAGGTATTAAATGAAATTGTAAAATTTTCATGGTACCACTACTTATGTTAATAATAATATATTTCAACAAAATCCTGTCATCCAAAGTTGTATTCTTTAATGTATTTCTCTAAATTATCAGACTTTGACTTCCATCTTGCCTGGTTCTTGCTTCCCAAGCTATATTTTATAGTGATGCTAATACAGACTACTTCTTTTTCATGTAAAAATTCCAACATCTGGTAATGATAGCTTCTTGAATTCTTAAAAATCAGAGAACTGCTGGCTCTGGTCAGTTGGCTCAGTGGATACAGTGTCAGCCCTGCATACATATGTCCCGGGTGTGATCCCCAGTCAGGGCACACAGGAGAAGTGACCATCTGCTTCTCTTCTCCTCCCTCTCTCCCTTCTCTCTCTCTTCCCCTTTCACAGCCACTGACTCGATTGGTTCCAGCTTTGGCCTGGGTGCTGAGGATAGCTCAGTTGGTCCAAGTATCAGCCTCAGGCACTAAGGATAGCTTGGTTGATTTGAGTATCAGCCCCAGATAGGGGCTGTTGGGTGGATCCCTGTCAGGGCGCATATGGTAGTCTGTCTTTCTACCTTAAAAAAAAAGAAGAACCAGAAACTGCATACATTATTCTCCTTTGTCCTCCATGTTTTATATGTAATCAGTTTCCAGTCTTGATATCTCTATGTCCATCTGTCCTTTTATATTCCCTGCCATTCCACTAATTCAAACCTGAATAGTTTCATACCTGGATCTTTCAGGAGTCTCCTCATTTATTTTCCTGATGAAACATTCTTCTCTCTCCAGTCTGTTAAATGAAATACTTTTATACTAACATTTCCTTAAATAATTATAGGAACTATTTATCAAGGGCCTACTTTGTGCCAAGTGCTTTGTAGCTCTTACTTCATTTTATGATTACAAAACTCTATGACATAGGTATTATCCCCATTTTATAGATGAGAAGATTGAGACTTAAGATAGTAATTTGACCAAGGACACATATAAGCAGCAGCAAAACTGGTATTTGAAACCAGGTTGATCATACTTCAAAGCCTGTGGTTTTCTATCACATCACGATGCTATCTATGACTTCATGTCATGCCTGTTCTCAAAGAAGTTCCCCACTGATGCCACTCCCAAGGATCAACACATCTCTGCATGGCTTTCAAAACCTGCCATATTATATCCTACCTAAAAATTTTTCCATTTACTTTCAATGTGTATATCTCTCATCAGATATGTTTCTTCGGCCTACTTCTTATAAAACTGGCTCATGTTGGTTATTAACACTTTGAGAATAAAAATCTTGATTTTAAAAATATTACACGCTATGGCCCTGGCCGGTTGGCTCAGCGGTAGAGCGTCGGCCTGGCGTGCGGGGGACCCGGGTTCGATTCCCAGCCAGGGCACATAGGAGAGGCGCCCATTTGCTTCTCCACCCCCACCCCCTCCTTCCTCTCTGTCTCTCTCTTTCCCTCCCGCAGCCAAGGCTCCATTGGAGCAAGGGTGGCCCGGGCGCTGGGGATGGCTCCTTGGCCTCTGCCCCAGGCGCTAGAGTGGCTCTGGTCCCCGCAGAGCGACACCCCGGAGGGGCAGAGCATCGCCCCCTGGTGGGCAGAGCATCGCCCCTGGTGGGCGTGCCGGGTGGATCTCGGTCGGGCGCATGCGGGAGTCTGTCTGACTGTCTCTCCCCGTTCCCAGCTTCAGAAAAATACAAAAAACAAAACAAAACAAAACAAAAAAAAATATTACACGCTAAATGAAAGATCAAGAAATATAAATGTGACTAAAGTAGAACATTAAAAAAGTGACTAAAGTGAACATTAGGGATAGAATGCAGGTCATAGAAGTCTGGTTGCACATAGTACTTTAATTTACAAAAGAAACCACGCTTTTTACATTTTAACTGGGCTATCCTACCTGGCGTCAAAATGGTTGCATCAAAGTAGCCATGTAAACAATGCTTTTCTTGCTTTGTTTGCTTTCATTTCTGCTGTCTGCTTATTTAAACTTCAGTCATCTTTCAGGGCCTGGGTGAAGTCACACTATTGGCCCCTACTCCCTTTTAAAAATTGAACTTCTTCATTTCTTATAAACAAAACATAAAAGCCATTTTAAAAATTTAGCACCAAGAAATCTTCCCTGATGCTCTCTTCTCATTGACTGTCCTCTATACTTAGAGCCTGTATCATACAATTAGCATTTAACTATGTATTGCTTGTGTTGTCTGTTATTGTTCCATGTGTGTAAGAGTAGGTGACAAGAATGTCGGTAGCATTATGTTGTGGGAACCTGGGCTATGGTGTGGATTCACAGTCACAACATGGTGATGAGTGCAAGGGAGACCTAAAAGTAGCGAGCGCTGGGAAATTACAGAGATTGAGTTGGGAATTTAGATTAGGGGTTGAGCAAGTCCTAAGGCAGGGTTTTCACACAAGCCTGAAGTAAGAACAAGACAGTATGTAAAGGCCAAGAGTTTGGTTACAGATTTAGAAATTCAGAAGAATGAAAGAGGGTGTATCAGGGCATTGATTAATAATAAAAATAATATACTAACTATCCTTAGTTCAAGTACTGTATTAAACATAATGTGTAACATGAAAAACATCAAAACAACATAAAAAAATTGCTCTATTTTTACCAAGATAGTAAATGTCATTATTCTTGGCTTAGAAATTCCACTTTTAAGAAATTATCCTAACAAAATATTCTCACAACTGTATAAAACTTATGTATTCAATATTGTTGATAAGAGCAAGAGATAAAATGGAAACAACCCAAATATCTATTAGGTGTTTGTTTACTTACACTTTCCTCTTATATTCAAACATGCAGTATCAATAGCCAGCTATTAAAATAGAGTTAGATCTATGGACACTTGCAAGAAAAGAAGTCCAAAATATATTTTAGAAGAAACTTTAAGAACAGTATATACAATATAACTACCTTATGACCCAGCAATCCCTCTACTGGGTATATACCCCAAAACCTCAGAAACATTGATACGTAAAGACACATGTAGCCCCATGTTCATTGCAGCACTGTTCACAGTGGCCAAGACATGGAAACAACCAAAAAGCCCTTCAATAGAAGACTGGATAAAGAAGATGTGGCACATATACACTATGGAATACTACTCAGCCATAAGAAATGATGACATCAGATCATTTACAGCAAAATGGTGGGATCTTGATAACATTATACGGAGTGAAATAAGTAAATCAGAAAAAAACAAGAACTACATGATTCCATACATTGGTGGAACATAAAAATGAGACTAAGAGACATGGACAAGAGTGTGGTGGTTACCAGGGGTGGGGGGAGGGAGGACGCAGGAGGGAGGGAGGGAGAGAGTTAGGGGGAGGGGGAGGGGCACAGAGAAAACTAGATAGAGGGTGACGGAGGACAATCTGACTCTGGGCGAGGGGTATGCAACATAATTTAATGACAAGATAACCTAGACATGTTTTCTTTGAATATATGTACCCTGATTTATTAATGTCATCCCATTAACATTAATAAAAATTTATTTAAAAAAAAAAAGAATTCAACACTTCATAAAATAAAAAGTGCACCCCAGTAAAAAAAAAAAAAGAACAGTATATACAGCATAATTTCATTAAAATATAAATTATATGTTTAAGAAAACAAAAAATTTTTTCAAAATATCTGAGTTCCTACTCCTTAAATTACTGAAAATCTGGTATAAGGGTAAACCTCTACACTTCCTACATTTGAGAGGAATTAATCATGTAAATTAAAGTTAATTAAACATTACATTAATAACTATAAATTATTAGGACTATCTTAATGTTGATAATAATTGACTATCACCATATTTTATATTTCTATATAGATCTAAGTTCTGTATGGATTTTAAAAGGCTTTGAATATCAGCTAGCTACCAATAGCTGACCATTAATACAATTCAACACTATCAAGTAGTATAAATCCAAGTATACTATCAAAATAAGTGTGACAAGTATACTACCAAAAAGTATATAAGTGAAAGAATTATAACAAAGAAGGTGGACTAGGAAAATAATGTTCTGTATTCCATCCCTAAATGGTCAATATACAAATATTGTATATATAATATACAAATACAATATCCCAAATATTGAATTATGGGAATTCAGGAATAATCAATAGTTTTGAGTCAGTTTAACATATAACTCAATCTCCTGATGAGTCTTTTAAAAACTGACCACATTAAGTTCCCCACTAGATATTTTAAACTGTTAGGCCTAGATTAGAGTTTATTAAAATCTTTATTAGGTGCTTCTGATGATCATAGCTTGGGAAGAATCACCCAGATAGGGAAGTCATTACATTTTAGATTGGGTGGAACACACTTCATAAAAGATTGCTTCAGCTGTGCCTTGCCAGATAGAAATACTCAAACAAAGAAGAAAAGACAGGGTAAATAAATCATTTACTACATATATGAGCAGAAACTAAGGCAGGAATAGGCAAGGAATTGTTGGGGATAGAGTCAGTAGATCCTTCTTCAAAGAATTTAAGGCAAATAAAGATTATAATGTACACTGAATGGAGCTATTAAAAGGTAATTGTTGACTTTTAAAAACAACTTGATAGAAGACTGAATCCAGATCTACGGGTCAGGAGATGAATGAGTTATGGGGAATTGAGGTGGTGGGTATTCAAAGCACTCATTTGAGAATTTGACAGGGGAGGGACAGTAAAAAATAGAATGCAATTCAAACAGAAAGAGAAAGATCCGAGATTTTTTTTTCAAGAGACAGGTAACTGAACATGTTTGTGGGCAGTGGAGTGAAATCCAACAGAGAAGAAAAGAGTGGATATTTTAGAACTGGCAAATTGAGATTTATATCTACCAGGTGTTTTCAATAGATTTGTTTAAGGAATTAAACAATTTACAGTGATACTATAACAGTTTAATTAGAATTAAAATCTGAGTAAATTTAATGGGAATGGTAAGCACTGATAACTAAAAATTCTTCAAAAAGAGTCCAGTGGACAATAAAGTCAAGGAAAGTTTCTCCCAACCTTACATGTTTCCTCCACTTGATCCTTGATCCACGAACTTGTGAAAGGAATTGACAATAGTTGGAAACAATGAATGAAACATTTCAGTAAGAAGATATAGCCAAGTGGTTCTGGCTGGGCAATTTAGTAGGTTGAAGTGTCATCCTCACATGCCAAGGTTGCAGGTTGAATTTCTGGTCATGGTACAAACAAGAATCAACCAATGATGGCATGAATAAATGGAACAGCAAATTGATGCTCCTTTCTCTCTCTCTCTAAAAAAAGAAGATGTAGACAAGTACTTTTAACCTGAGCTAGAACTGGAGTCAAGTTGTGTCTCTGCTCTTCCCTAAAGGAGCAGGTAACTTGTTAAGGTGAGTGAGTGCTCACTTCAGCCTCAAACCTCACTCACTATCTTAACAGATTCTCGCTTGGAATAATCTCTTACATTTTATATACTAAAGACCTCAAAGCAGAGAAAGTTTTAAAAATCTAGGCACAATATGGAGATTGACTTGTTGAATTACAATACCTATTATTTTTTTCAAATTGTTTATCTAATCAGAACAGGATAGGTTAACAGCAGCCATTCTTAATAAAATATGACTTGACAGAAATCTTTAAACAAGATTATTCTGTCACTTTAAGGTAGAATGGACTCAAGCAGGTAAAAGAGTATAGACAGATCTGTAAAGCTCTTACTGTCCTCTCAAATATGAGTTGATAAGGGCCAGAGCCAAAATGCAAAGGATGTTTAATTTTATATTATTGGATGTGAAATTCTAATTTGGAGCAGTTTAACAAGTTTACTCATTGAACAAATGTCTGAGTGCTTACTTTGGTCCAGTCACTGTTTTAGTTAGAGTTATATATCTTGCAAATGCCTGAGCTAGGGTAAGAATTCTTGTGTGTGTGTGTGTGTGTGTGTGTGTGTGTGTGTGTGTGTGAGAGAGAGAGAGAGAGAGAGAGAGAGAGACAGAAAGGGGAACAGACAGACAGGAAGGGAGAGATAAGAAGCATCAATTCTTCATTGCAGCTCCTTAATTATTCATTGATTGCTTTCTCATATGTGCCTTGACCAGAGGGCTACAGCAGAGCAAGTGACACCTTGCTCAAGTCAGCAACCTTGGGTTTCAAGCCAACGACCATGGGATCCTGTCTATGACCCCAAGTTCAAGCCAGGAACCCTGCACTCAAGCTGGTGAGCCCGTGCTCAAGCAGAGACCTTGGGATTTCAAACCTGGGTCCTCTGCGTCCCAATTCGATGCTCTATCAACTGCGCCACCAACTGGTCAGGCTAGAGTCAGAATTCTTTTTTTTTTTTTTTTTTTTTTTCTTTTTCTTTCTGAAGCTGGAAACGGGGAGAGACAGTCAGACAGACTCCCGCATGCGCCCGACCGGGATCCACCCGGCACGCCCACCAGGGGCGACGCTCTGCCCACCAGGGGGCGATGCTCTGCCCCTCCAGGGCGTCGCTCTGCCGCGACCAGAGCCACTCTAGCGCCTGGGGCAGAGGCCGAGGAGCCATCCCCAGCGCCCGGGCCATCTTTGCTCCAATGGAGCCTTGGCTGCGGGAGGGGAAGAGAGAGACAGAGAGGAAGGAGGGGGTGGGGGGTGGAGAAGCAAATGGGCGCTTCTCCTATGTGCCCTGGCCGGGAATCGAACCCGGGTCCCCCGCACGCCAGGCCGACGCTCTACCGCTGAGCCAACTGGCCAGGGCCTAGAGTCAGAATTCTTGATCCATCCAGGATGTTGATGAAACCATGGCCACATTGCATTTATTTATAGCTACATTTCAGGAGACCACTTACAAAAAACCCCCAAGATGCAAGTTATGGTAAATATATACTGCTCACAAAAATTAGAGGATATTTCAAAATGAATATGAAGCAATAAAAAAAAGAAGCATTTTTATTTATTTATTTATTTTTAAATTTTTTTACAGAGACAGAGAGAGTCAGAGGGAGGGATAGATAGGGACAGACAGACAGGAGCGGAGAGAGATGAGAAGCATCAATCATCAGTTTTTCGTTGTGACATCTTAGTTGTTCATTGATTGCTTTCTCATATGTGCCTTGATCGTGGGCCTTCAGTAGACCAAGTAACCCCTTGCTCGAGCCAGAGACCTTGGGTCCAAGCTGGTGAGCTTTGCTCAAACCAGATGAGCCTATTCTCAAGCTGGCGACCTCAGGGTCTCGAACCTGGGTCCTCCGCATCCCAGTCCAATGCTCTATTCACTGTGCCACCGCCTGGTCAGGCCAGAGTCAGAATTCTTGATCCATCCAGGATGTTGATGAAACCATGGCCACATTGCATTTATTTATAGCTACATTTCAGGAGACCACTTGCAAAAAATACCCAAGATGCAAGTTATGGTAAATATATACTGCTCACAAAAATTAGAGGATATTTCAAAATGAATATGAAGTGAAAAAAAAAGAAGCATTTGATTTTTTCATTAAACAAGAACATCGGAAAAGCAAATGACAAGTCAAACAAAGTTGTCTGATTATGCAAATGAGATGCAAAACCAACTTTATTTCATTGGTGAAATTGCACTATACAAAAGGCTGAAAGTACTGGAGTATCTGCATGTTCCCTGATCCCCTAATTTTTGTGAGCAGTGTATATGTTGGGGTATAACAAAAAGCATAGGCATTTTGGGTATGAGATATAATAGAAATTTGCTCAAATTTTTGTGTTTGACACATTGCATGTCTCATGTATTTTTATGGAGCAGGATGTGCATGTTTTAAACATACCTTCGTATATGGATTAAAGGTTTAGAATTTTTAATTGCATAACCCATAGGGTGCAAGGTGTGTGTCAGCAACCATGATAAAACATATTTTATAAAGCAATTTTAAATTTAATAGCTGTATAGTTTGATTACTTTGCATTCTTCAAAGAATTTGCAAGCATATATATATATGTATATTTATATATATGCTTTATACCTCAGTCATAGAGACATAAGAGAATGAGTTCGACGTTCAACTAGACAGGAGCTCAAAGAGATCAGATAAAACTCCTAAGATTATTTTGCAAAACTGAAAAATAAAAACTAGGTCAAATCTTATTTTGAAAGAGGTCCTGAAGTAAGATTTACAGTAATGTCATTTCTGGAATGTAAATGTTATTTTCTAAGTTGTCTACCCAGTGTTGTTTTCACAAAAAATATTCCTACTTTAGAATGGACTTAATTAAGAAAATGTTCTTTTGACAAGTGTGCCTTCAACGTTTATATTACAGATAGAGCCTCTAGTCTTCTAAGAATTTTTTTAGAGTCTCCTTGACTTGACACCTTATATTAAGTTGAAAACTCCAGGCGTGTGCATATATGCACTTAACATACACATATCCAGTTTCCAATTTAAAAATATTAAAACTGTATATTTTTAGTTATTATAACAGAGATATTAACAATGACTGGAGAAAGAAGGGCCCAGAAGTGTGTTCTTTCACATCAAGTCCCAGTACTGGAAGTGAAAGTCACAGGTTTGGAGGTTCTTACATGGTGCTGTAAACAGTTTCAATGGTCTCTGTCCACATGGCCTTTCTGTCCGGGGAGATGCTCCTGTGGTCAAACTAGTCAAGTGACTCTTAAGAAAAGGCACATACCTTAGTGTCCACCCTACGTGTCTGCCCTTGAACCGTAGTTGTTGGCTTTACGTGCTAGGGCAAACAAAGTCTTAAACCCCACAGCGGAGGCAGGACATTACCAACATGCATCATAAATGGAACAGTTGAGGCCGAGCCAGGAGATGAAGGCAAGCCCCACGAAGAAGTGGATCTTTCCGACATTGGTAGGACGGGTGGCACCTCAAAGGTGCTTCTTTCCCTCCTCCATAACTGGATGGGAAGCCTCAGCTCGGTTACTTTGATTAGCCACCTCCGAGTGGCAACAGAGGTGTCACTCTCAGATGGAACCCTGAGCTCGCACTGTCAATGGTCGGCTCCTAACGGCCCCTAAATTCATTTCCTTTACCCTGTGCTCCATTTGGAGAGCCTCGAAACCACAGGGCCCTTAGTCGTTTCCGGCAAAAGCGCCAATTCACGGACGCTAAAAAGACAGGAAGGCAGCGGCGCGCGGGTTGCCGCCTCTCTTAGACCGCGCGCTAAAATCAAACTCGACGCCGGCTCTTTGGGGCAGGGCCACGCGCGCTGGGCTCCCTCCGCTGGCAAAGCCACGGCCGCCACCCTCCCGCCGCGGCGCTGGGCGGGGCCGCCTCGAGGCAGCCGGGAAAGGCCGGCCAGAGAGGAAGAGACGCTGGAGGCGCGCTCTGCGCAAGCGCGCGGCGCCCCGCCTCCCCAGCGTCGGCTCCCGGCGGCTGGCGCGGGCCCTCCCACTCTTCCCTGCGCTGCCTGACCGGCCCGGCCCTCGCTTCACCCCGACGCCCGGTGCGCATCTTCCCTCCCGCCTGCAGGCCTCGGGCTTCCGCTTGCTTGCCCGCCGCTGCTCCTCGCGGCCCCGTCTCGCGTTCACGCTGTCGCCCGGGCCAGCGCGGCCGCGGGCAACCGCTCCCCCTCCCACACCTACCCCGCCCCCTCCCCGCCTTTTCCGCCCTCCGGTCCCCCTCCCTCGACCCGCCGCCGCTGCTCCAGATGAGGTGATGGCAACGGCCAACTTCGGCAAGATCCAGATCGGGATATACGTGGAGATCAAGCGGAGCGATGGTGAGCCGCGCCGCCGTCTCTGCCGGCCGGGCCCCGCATTCGGGTGTGCACCGAGGGGACGCGGGCGCCGGCCGCATCATTGATTGCTCCACGGGGCTGTGGGGGCGGGAAGGCGGCGGCCGCGGCGCTTTTGTGTGTGTGGCTTGTGTGCTGGTGAGGCCGGCCTCGGGTCCACCTCGGTGCCGCTGCGGTGTCGGCGGCGGGGAGGGGTCCTGCGGGGGGCCGGGCCGCGGGGAGGCCGGCGCGGGAGGCCGGGGGTCGCGATCCGAATCTTTGGGGGCGTTGGTGCAGGGTCCCGGGCTGGGGGCCCTTCGTTCCTCCAACAGTCTCCATCCTTCCCGGGGACTCTAGTCCGGAGGGCAGGGACGGGTCAGCGGGCTCCGTGAGGGATGACCCACCCTCGCGTTTCACCCGGTCCTTCCCATTTTCCGGCCTCATCCCGGAGGGGTGGGGGTTGGGGACAGCGTAGAGACCCGTGATTTCAGTATTTAGAGAACCCTGCTGGTCAGACGCCGAGGTGGAGGAAGTCGGCCAACCCCGTTGGTTTAAAACTGCTGTGGTTCAAGGTTCTTTGGCTTTCGTTTCTCGAACATGCCTCCTTTTTTTGCCTGTCCCTTCCTCTGGAAGAGGATGCGGAGAATATTTTCGGCCATGAACAAGGGTGGAGGATCGAGGGAAAGAAGTATTCGGTAAGCTCCTCAAAGGCGATGCGACTAAAAGGAGAGGAGAGGAGAGGAGCCTAGTCCTCAGGGCACTACTAGAGGGTGGGGGTGGGCGACTGGATGTGGATATTTTCACACCCTCGGTGGAGGTAACCGAGAGGAAGGCATAAGGCGAGGTGCAGATACATTCCCAGTTAGAGGGGAAGAAAGCCTTAGGCTTAAGTATCTTTCTATAGGTTTCTTTTGAGGGATATGGTTGGAGTGTGGAGTGAGAAACGCCAGCCCGGCTTGGAAATAATTTATATTGTAAAGGAGAGAACGCACAGAGAGGAGTTAGAGGAGTGCCCTGTTCTTGATTCCATCTCTCTTAGGCCCATACCTTTAATTTGCAGCTTGCTTTCCGCTAGCCTCCTCAGTAGTAATGTTGCTGTCACTTCCACACCCTCTTGGTTGCTACCAAGTTTGACCAAGTAGGGGAAACTAAAAATTTTTTTTACCTTATCTTTGCGATATATTGGAAGATCCATATAGTTAATTTTTTCCCTTCATTATATTTGAGATAATTTGTATTAACAGCTGGAAGCATCATTATCCTGTATGTGAAAAGATAAATGATACCTCTTAAAGCTTGACCAGCGACACTAGTGGGAAATAGATGTCTCCTTTACTTGGGTTGGGGTTTCTTTATGTTATTCTCTTCAAATTATCTTTCTTAAACGATACTGTTACAGTCTCTTCTTCAGTGAATGCAGTTCATTGTACTGTATACTAGCAGAAGTAAGATTTGCATATTATTCAGAATTTTGGAGTGAAATAAAATGTGTAAGTTCTTTACATTCTTAGCCTTTACGTATATGTTTATAGGTGTTAGGTTAAAATTTATCAGGAAAAAAACAGTATTATGACATTTGAAAGGTTTGTATATGTTCATTTTTTTCTGGACTAACGTCTTTTATTTAAACGTATTGAACTTGAATCAGTTTTGGTTCTTTTAGGATTCTAGGATACAGACTTATAATACTCTTTCAGCCTTCATCTTCTACCTGTACCGGAAACACAGGCATGTAAGAACTTTGTGTATTTACATAAATGCTAGTAACCTAACATCAGATTTCGAAGCAGTTCGCTCATGAGAAATAATGGAAGTCATTACGATGTGTGTTATACTATCCTATAGTCATGTACATATTTGTGCATCTCAGATGCATGATGATGGTGTTTGGTAGAAGGTAAAAGATAAGTAGAGAACTTGGAAAGAAGAGAATGATTATTTGCATTGGATGGTAGTGTTTCACAGTGGAAATTGATGTCTGGGAGATTCCCCTTAAGCTTTCCCTTTTTCACTTTAAAGAAGCTGTTTTGTTCTCTCCCACTTCTGTAGTAGATCTGTATATGGGAAAAACACTAGTGGTTATTGTAACAAAAATAAACTTTATAGTTGAATGAACATAATGTAATGCCTGAGACAATGGAAATCCCATGAGTGAAGAAGGGCTGCTCAAGGCTGCTGTTAATTGGTGACTGGATGCTTGCTAATGGTGGTCCTTGTCCTTGTTTTAGACCATGTTTCTCCCATATGTGATGCTCTTTCTTAATAAAACATATTCCCAAGACAAACAGGTAAACTAAAGTGGACTTGTTTCTATCGATATCTTTCAAGACCCTGCTCAAAACTAATCCCGTTGAGTCTTCAGTGATTACTAAAACCAGATGGAGAGTTAGCCTCTGAATTCCTAAGTCATTCCATATCACTCACAAGACCTTATGTATTAACATTTGGGTTTATTTCTCTTAATATTATGTTTCAAACTGCACTAGAGAAGGGATAGTGGTGATGCCGTGGAGGATGGCAGGCTACCCATACTCATTTCAATTAGTGTGTTACAGAATTAAAATACTAATAGACTCTTAAATTCCCAGATTCATCTGTATATCCCCCATGTGCCCAGCAGAGCTCCTTGCATGTAGTGTTTGAGTAAATCATTCATTGAATTTTGGGGTTTCAAACATTTTAATTAACCATTGAGAAGAACTCTTACCAGGAAGTGAAAACCTCTGTTTATGCTCATCCTGTGTTGCCATCTCCCTGCTCTGGCCATCCTACATCCTATCCAGGCCTTTTAGTTCAGAATTCCCAGAGTTGACTGAAATTGAGTTATCTGCTAAGGTGAATCTGACTTCTTGTATTTATTCTCAGGTGAGAAGTGATGGAGATTAGGCTTGGATTTCTGAGATTGTTCCCAGCTACAGGAAATAACACGATATGAAATTAGTTTGTTTTCTGGAAATAGACACATGTATAATACATTTTTTTATGTATGTCTTACTGTTATCTTTCTATTAAGTTCCTTTTTAGAATCCAGTGATTTTAAAAACTAATAATCTTACTGTTGCGTGGCAAGATAATCTTTATTGGTCACAAGAAAGCAACAAAAGACGATAGAAATGTGAAACCTGCACCAAATAAAAGGAAAACTCTCCCAGTTTCATACCTATTCAGTGCAGTTCGATTTGGGCTCACGCACAGATTTTTTAGGGCTCCTTAGGTAGCTATCCCGTATAGCCTCTACAGCAGGGGTCCCCAAACTTCGGCCCCACGGCCGCATGCGGCCCCCTGAGGCCATTTATCCGGCCCCCGCCCCACTTCCGAAAGGGGCACCTCTTTCATTGGTGGTTAGTGAGAGGAGCACATTGACCATCATTAGCCAAAAGCAGGCCCATAGTTCCCATTGAAATACTGGTCAGTTAGTTGATTTAAATTTACTTGTTCTTTATTTTAAATATTGTATTTGTTCCCATTTTTTTTTACTTTAAAATAAGATATGTGCAAAAAATAAATAATAAGATATGTGCAGTGTGCATAGGGATTTGTTCATAGTTTTTGTTATAGTCCGGCCCTCCAACGGTCTGAGGGACAGTAAACTGGCCCCCTGTGTAAAAAGTTTGGGGACCCCTGCTCTACAGACTCGTCACTGACTGATGGCCTACCAGAACGGGGTTTCTCCACCAAACTGCTAGTTTCCTTCAACTGCTTATCCTACCAAGTAATGTTATTCCTATGTGGTGGCGCTTTGTTATAAACGCGTTGATATTCACGTTGCACTTTGGTCACGGATTCGAATTTAGCGAGCCACAGAACACACTGAACTTTCCTCTGTACCGTCCACATCTCGACTGGCATGGCTGTGAGCTGCTCCGCTGTATACACGATGTTACGTCATCATTTGCGCATGTGCACATGCTGCCACATCATCCAACAGAAACTGGGAGGGTTTTCCTTTTATTTGGTGCAGATTTCACATTTCTGTCATCTTTTGTTGTTTTTCTGTGACCGGTCAAAAGTGCACCATGACTTTACGAACACACTGTATGTGATGTGAAGAGTATCATAGAGTATTTCAACCAGAAAGATCTTTTGAGTTAATCTAGTTCTCATTTTTATAAATGTGGAAACTTGGTTCCAAATAGCCATAAGTGACTTCTCCAGATTCTTACAGTTTGTCTTGCATAGCATAGAAACCAGTCTATTCTATCAACAACTGTGACTATAAAGAGAGAATTCTCTTACTTGAGAACCATACACAGCTTTCTGCGGCCCAATTAAGATGTAGGAAATTGCTTCTCATTCATGGGAAAGCCACTAGAGAGCAGTTTTGTAGAGCCCAATTGAAATGATTTGATAAAAAGTGGCATGATATGGTTAGAAGATCACAAAATCCAGGTGTGGGAGGAAAATATTCCTGTTTCTTAATTAAATATTGGTGGAAAGAGTGCATTAGTTAAACATCTGAAATCCAGTAGAAATCAAAGATTTCAGAGGACTCATTGGAGATCTTGGCATACAGGACAGGCAGGTTTTAGAAATGATTTTAAATGACTTAATTCTCTACCTGCTTTGCCATATTTATTCTTCTGCTAGTTCATTTTTACATCTTTAGGAGAATAGATTTTATGAATTCAGGTAATAAAAATGAACCATAAAGCAATACAGTTGTTTTTAGGTTCAGTTTGATACTGATGATGGAGTGGGTGGAATGGAGGAATTTGTGGGTTACTAATTTATTTTTACATGATTACTAGCATGATAATGGTTCCACATAATCTATTTGTTAGGCCTTCTAAGTTTTTCAACCATATTATCTAATTGAATTGTCACAGAAACTGTATGAGGTAAGCAAGGTAGGAAGGTGGTAGATTCATCATTATACAGATGAATCTGAGGTTATTTTTTTTGCCAAGATGACATGGTTAATAAGGGGCATAGCCTGGACCAAAGACTAAGTCCTTTTACTCCTAGCTCTCTAAGTGCTGGCAAATGTTTGCTGTTCATAGTATGAAGTTGTATGCCATGTATACTTTTAGGGTTTTTTTTTTTTTGAGATACAGAAGCCCCTGTAGTAAAATTCTTTCTTCCTACTACTGTCACCAAAAAGGCTCAGAAAACCTACAATTGATAACATTGCTTAAAATTTGCCAAATTGGTATTATCAAACTGAATTCTGACTATAAGGATTAAGATTCAGTAAGGAAGCCTTTAAAATTCTTTTCAGTAATCAGCTACTAGTTGCTTCCAGAATTACCACAGAAAGCTAGGAATCTGTATTCATTATCCAGTCACTTTATTCTCATGGCAAAAATTTTGAAACTGGGGAAAGGTGATGTGTCAACTTGTTTTATGTGTCATTTTTAAAAACTGGAGAAAATAGCATAGAGCAAGTTAAACCTATGTCTGTCCAACTGAGTGTGGAGATTCCAGTATTCTTTGAGAGAGAATCTCGTCCCATTCTTTCTAGTCACAGGTATACTTGTCATTCAGATTACATTAATCTTTTGCAAAGCTTAGTTCTTGGATTCAGCCCCCCACTTTGCTTTTAACACTTTTGTCCTGTAACCTAAAATAATCTTTGAAGGTGTTTGCTTTTAGATCATTATGACCTTAAGATTATATATAATTTTGCCTGACCAGGTGGTGACGCAGTGGATAGAGCATTGGACTGGGATGCAGAGGACCTAGGTTTGAGACTCCGATGTCACCAGCTTGAGCGCGGGCTCATCTGGTTTGAGCAAAGCTCACCAACTTGAGCCCAGGGTTGCTGGCTCAACAAGGGATCACTCGGTCTGCTGTAGCCCCCCAGTCAAGGCACATATGAGAAAGCAATCAACAAACAACTAAGGTGCTGCAACAAAGAATTGATGATTCTCATCTCTCTCTGATCTCTCAGTCTCTGATCTCTCTGATCCCTTTCTCTGATCTCTCAGTCATTTCTGTCACACACAAAAAAGAATATATATAATTTTTAAGCCCTGGATAAAACTAATTTTCACTCTTTTGGTTCAGTGTGGAGCAAGGATAGGTTAGGTTGCCCTTCTATCATACACCAGCTCTTTTGACTAAAGTGGTAATGCCCTGGCCAGTTGGCTCAGTGGATAGAGCATCGACCTGGCATTTGGACATCCCAGGTTCAATTCCTGGTCAGGGCTCATAAGAGAAGTGACCATCTGCTTCTCTCTCCCTCCCTCCCTCTCCCTGTTTTCTCCCTCTTCCCCTCCCGCAGCCAGTGGCTTGATTGGTTCCAGAGTCATCCCTGGGCATTGAGGATGGCTAAATTCGTCCGAGTGGGTCAGCCCCAGGTATTAAAAATAACTTGGTTGGTTTGAGCATCAGCCCAAGATGGGGGTTGCTGGATGGATTCCGTTGGGGTGCATGTGGGAGTCTGTCATACCATCTCCCCTCCTCTCACGTAAAAAAAAAAAGCAATACTAATGGTATTATAGTAATAGTAATATTAAGTGGAAATAGATGTTAGAACCTCACCATATTAAACACTGAAGTGTTTAATTACATAGTACATGCTGTGCCATGTACTTAGTATAAAGAGCTAAATAAATTCAAGGTCATGGTCATTGAGATTTGTCTAGTGAAAATTTAAACAAAATGAAATGGAGCATTGTTTCATTGTTGGTTAACTTTAAGTTAACTTTTGCTTCTATCTCCTGAGAATAAAATGAGTCGGAAGGTGTCCCTTTTAAAAGTTATGCTTTTAAAGCTAGTTCTTGCCTAGGACTTTCTCATTTTGGTACTACTTATTTTTTTTACTACCTATTACAATCAAGATTGCAGTCAAATTGGCCTTTACTGGGGGGTGAGAGTATTTTGGTGAATAGACTTTAAATGATGATATATCATAGAATAATGGGATCTCATATTTGTTTTCTTGTTGCACATTTAATTAAATGCACTTTTATTAATAGCCTATTATATATCAGGCATTCTGGTAGTGTTGGAGATAGGAATAAGGCACACACAATTCCTGCCCTCAAAGCAACTAAATAAATGATTGATTTACTGATAGAGGTATGCCTTTCTCTGTTTACATCACTGCCACTTCCCCTTTTAGGATAGGCTCTTTAGTCCTGACCTTAGGAGTATTTTGGATATAAAATATGTCATGCTGTCCCTTTCACTTCCTCTACCCATGACCAAATATCCATTATCTCATGGTATGCTTTCCTGATGAACCCATATTCAGCCTCAGATTTCTTAGTACAATACCATTAGTCCTGATAGCCCCTGTCAATTGAAATTAGCCTTATCTGTCATTACCGGCCTATTTTCTATTCTCTAATACCCATTTGAGTTTTAACTTTATAACATTTAATCTTTGTTTTGGTATTTAAAGGAATAGGTTTATTCAGTTCTAAGTTTCTGGCAAACCAGCCTCTGGCAGCAGGTTTCTCCGTAGCTGAGTTAGGGTGCTTGTAAACATAGCGACTAAGAAAGCAGAGCGTGAAAACAAATTCAGCCAGCTGTTGGTGCTTCTGTGTAATTTGGGAACAGACTCCCAACACCGGTGGCCAAGGGATTGTAAGTATCAGACACCTCCCTGCACTCGACTTACTTTCAAAGACCTTTTCATGAGTTTTTTATTGGTTTTGGCATGAATTTTAACCACATTTCACCTATATAAAAATTGTAACAACAGGATCAGGATGGGACATACTTAGGGTAAAATTTGCTGACAGTGACCCTTTTGATTATAACTCTTGGCCAGCAGTTATCTACTCAGCCTCATCCAGATAACATATCTTTTATACTGCACTTGAAATTTGTTTCTTTCTTTAAAAGTGAATCCATGTGTAACTTTTGATACCTGAAGGGCTTTAACATTTGTGTTCTCATAAGCCAGTTGCTTTGCTAAATGTATAATAATCAGTATCTTGTTTGATTTTCCATGACAACCCTGTAAAGTAGATGGTATCATCCCCATTTTATAGAAGAGGAAACCTGTGTTCAGAGTGTATAAATTACTGTATAGTGTTTAAGTCTGATGAAGGCCCATTTCAGATATTTAAATTATATGCATTAGTCAAGGCTATATGGTAAGTATATTTTAGGGTTGTGGGATATGGATATATTTATAGAACATATTGAAAAATGTAGTTATGGGAGTTCTGTATTTAGACTGGGTAGGGTTAGTAAGTTGATAAGCTTGGCTGCTCATTAGAATCACTGTGTGGCTTTGGAAAAAAACCCGATGAGATAAAGAAACAACCCCCCACATATCACCACCAATATCTGGGTTCTCTGCCTAGAGATTGTTTTAATTGGTCTAATATGGAGCCCAGACATATTAGACCAATTTTATTTTGAAACATCTCATACACTGGAGATTCTAGTGTGCACCCAAGATTTTGATTCATTATTTTAGAAAAAGTGGGAACTCCTAACTAATCTGACAAGACTTCATGGAGAGTGAAGTTTAAATGGTGGGAAGAAGATGACCAGTAGATTCCCTTGGGGGCACAGCATGTTGGGAGATCCCTGAGCTGGAAATAGAAGGTTTGTCAGGTAAAGGGTATTTAAACCAGGCAGACAGGAGGATGATAGAGGAGGAAAATAAGGAAGGAGGGGTAATCTAGGGCACCTTATTAAAGACTTGGAGACAAAGGTAAGGTAAGGCATCTTGGAATTAATTTCTAGGACACTTGGAAACTACTGTAGAATTTAATCTCCTAAAAGCAGTAACAGGAGTTAGCTAGTGCTTAGTGATAGATTAGAGGGAGAGTGGTACTGAAAATGAGAGCAAGCAAGGATAAGATTGCATCATTCTAGGAGGGTGAGCAACAATTAAGGAACAGATGAGCTACAGACCACTAAAAAATAATTGATGTTATATGGTGATATATCACTTATGCTGAATAAGGGACAGATGTGTTTGAAAGGAATGGACTTTACATTTGGATAGTATGGGTATAGGTTGTAAAATCTCTTCAGTTCTGTTTAATCATGCTAATCCTGTTCATGAATACAGTGTAGAGGGCTGTAGAGCCTATGTGGAATGCCATATCGAAGAGCATATCGTTTTTGCCATGGATATCTTTAAGTGAGTTTAAGGTATGAGTCACTACCCGTAGATGTTTATATGTAGATGAGGCACTTATTTAAACTACTTGCTTTGCCTTCTTAAGAAAATGCAGTTATGGTATATTAGCCAAGACCCTCTCAGAATTCCTGGAAGGCAATGGAAAGGAAAAACAGTTCTTAAAGGATTTGGCTTCAGCTCTTTAAGGAATGAATTGTTTTGATTCTTGAAATGCAGCTGCTCTCATTTATTTTACTTTGCTCTTGTTATTGGCCTCCCCCCCCCCCCCCCCCCCGCTTTTGCCTTCCCTTTTCATCCTCAAGATTCTGAATGTCATTTCAGCATTTAAAATCTCTTAAGTGCTATTTCCAATTTAGGATTTAAAAGGGGTAAATGAGGGATAGTAGGCAGTGATACTATTCTGTATGATACTCTTAATTGTGGGCACATGTTATAAATTTTCAAAACCTAAAGATACAACACCAAGAATAAACCTTAAGCCTGACCGGGCGGTGGTGCAGTGGATAGAGCGTCGGACTGGGATGCGGAGGACCCAGGTTTGAGATCCTGAGGTTGCCAGCTTGAGCGCGGGCTCATCTGGTTTGAGCAAAGCTCACCAGCTTGGACCCAAGATTGCTGGCTCAAGCAAGGGGTTACTCGGTCTGCTGTGGCCCCATGGTCAAGGCACATATGAGAAAGCAATCAATGAACAACTAAGGTTGTCCCAACGAAAAACTAATGATTTATGCTTCTCATCTATCTCTGTTACTGTCTGTCTGTCCCTGTATATCCCTCTCTCTGACTCTCTCTCTGTCTCTGTAAAAAAAAAAAATTAAAGAATAAACCCTAATGTAAACTACGGACTTTGGGTATTAATGATGTGCCATTAAGGGTTTATTAGTTTTAACAAGTGCAGCCAGTGTGGGATGTTGATACTGTGGGGAGGCTCTGGGTATGTGCAGTGAGGAGATATATGGGAAATCTCTGTACCACCTGCCCAGTTTTGCTGTGACTCGAATACTACACTAAAAAATCTTTTTAAAAAGTTGGGGGGATGCAAACTTTAGTTGTTAGAATTCAGAAGTACACTTGAAATAATGGGCCAGTTAATAACAAGAATTATAATACTCTAAGAATGAGGTCAACCATACAGGCAATACTTGGGTTATGAACAAGACAGGTTCTGTAGATTTGTTCTTAAGTTGAATTTGTATGTAAGTTGGAACAGGTACATTTACCTATTAAATGCAACTGAGACAGGTGTTTGTCTTAACATAGAATTTATTTTTACCTTTTTGTGCATATAAGTACTTAAACATTTTCAAACACAATCTTACACAATCTTGGATGATGCAGAAGATGATGGACTTGGAGAAGATGGGACTGGTGTTAGTCAGGTTTGATTCTGTTGCTGAAGTCAGACTCTTGAAGTAGGCATCAAGGGAGGTTTGTACAGAGCTTTTATTTTTCTCGTTATTAATGGCCCTGTAGTATCTAAGGTCTTCAGGAACTATACGGTAAACTTTGGTGAACCTCTCTGTATCACGACTTTGCTCCTCTAACTTTGCCATTCCTGTTTCAATGAAATGAAAAGCATCAGCTAACTTTTCTAGAAAAGTTTTTCAGTTCTAGAATTTCTGTGTCCCTGTTTTCTTCCCTAAATACTATCATTTATTTGCTGATCTGGTTCCATAAGGTCTTCATTGGTCAGTTCTTTGCCATGGAAGTCAAGTAATTATGATATCATTTTTACTGATGTACAGCTGCAGTTGATTGCCAGTAGTCTTTATGGTGCTCAGTTCTTAAGTACAAGTTGTATGTAAGTTGGATGTTTGTAATTAGGGGACTTACTGTTTAGGGTTGCAGTTAAAGTAAATTTTTGTTCTTCATTTTATGTTTAGTTTGTTGATTAATATGAGAAATTGAGGGTTTGCTGACAAACTTTTAAAAATGAGCTCTAGTTCAGTGAGAAAATTCATATGCTTAGCAACCTTAGCCTCATTTCTTTACCCATGGTCATTTGAGTTTATGGTTCAAATGTCATGACACATGTCCAAGCTGTTTGTCTGAACCGTGATGGCGAACCTATGACACGCGTGTCAGCACTGACACATGAAGCCATTTTCGATGACACGCAGCCACATGTAACCACATACCAGAGAAGTATGGGGCCGCATGCTGAGATGGTCGTTTCATCCTCAGCTCCTGCATGTCCAAGTGCAGTAGCTGAGGATAAAACATTTGCTGTAGTGTAGACACTCTGTGCCGGAGGTCTGTAGGACAAAACAACAGAACTCTGGCACAGAGTGTCTAGTTCTGGGACTTCCGGTTAGGCCGTTAGAGGATCTTTGACCTCACTTCCGGCCGGCAGAGCAGGGAGAAGTGGAGTGCTGGGGTGGGGGGGATGCATCTCTGGGGACCCTGTGATCGCCATTACCAGTAACCACATAACCATAGCAACCATCATCCAATCTACTGTTCTGAGGTGTCGTGGATTTCTGATTGACCATCATTACTGAGATAAGTGAGGGGAGGCTGGGAGAGGTGAAGGGCCTGTGGTATGGTTGCCTTTTCCTGCCATTAGAAATAGCGGCAGCCGTCTTAATTTACTTAAGATGCAACTTGCAGAATTTCAAGACAGCATGTGGGCTCAGGTGTTTGTCGACTTAAGGTCAAAGCTTGAAAATCTGGAAAGGTGCCGCGTGGAGAATCAAGAGGAGTGCCACTACGAACAGGAAATTTGGAATGCCTAGAACCAATTGCCAGACACTTTTAGTACCCTGAAAAATAAAGCAATGGCTTTACTCACAATTTTTTCCTCTACGTACTTTTGTGAGACCTTATTCTCAGAGTTAAAAAATATCAAAACCAACAAAAGAAACAGATTGACAGATGAAGTTAGTAGCGCTTGCTTGGGCTTGAAGTGTACAAAATACCAACCTTCAATTGAAGATTTAGCCAATGAAATTCAGCAACAAAAAAGTCACTAATAGGCAGGTTAGTTAAATAATTCCCCCTCCCCCTCACTTATCTTAGTTCACGGCACCCCACACAAGCTAAAGAATATCAAGACCAACAGAAGAAACCGACTGACAGATAAACAAAGACATCACTAAGCAGGTAAGTTAAATAATTAGTTTTTGGTTTATTAAATACAGTTAAATATTACAATTATATATTTTTGTTATTTAAACTATAAATATCACGAAATTATGGTTTTTTTTCTCGAAGTGACACACCACCCGAGTTATGCTCAGTTTTTTGGCGAATTTTGACACACCAGACTCAAAAGATTGCCCATCACTGTTCTAGAAGCTTCATCCTTGAGATCAGCCAGGGTTGAATTTAAATAAGATTATCTGTTTCAGTTAAACTATAAGGAATTCCTGCTGGAAGATGTGCACATGAAATCTAATTATGTTGGGAGTGCAAAAAGCATTAAACTTTATTTTTAAAGTTTAAATTATAACCTGTAGTTTACTATGAACTACTGCAGAGAAGTGGATTTACCTATGATTTTTAGGAAATGAGAACAAATTAGAGGCCCTAATTTGTAAGTCTTAAAATTTAACTAAGGCAGTTCACTCATGAAACACTTGCTTATTGGTCAAAACCTGTTTTTATTTTTACAGTGAGGAAATTGATTTGTTCAAAGTCCTCTAAACTAATTCCTTTAGAATTCTTTGTGGACTATGGATTTTCCAGGCATTGAAGTCAGTACATTAATTTAACAATGCTTTCATTTTCCTTTCTGTGGTATAGATTGCTTTGAAATGTTTTTATTAATACAACTAGCATTTGCTGCATGACCAATGTGTCCCTTCATTTCATGCCTTGGGGGAATAAATGTAGGATTTTTTCATAGAAAAGTCTACTATGTCAATTACAACAGAATATTAAATAACTGTTGCACTCAATGCACATGTTCTGTGTATCTTTAATTTATTTGGAAAAAAAAAGTTCTGGTTTTTTCCAATCTCTGTCATTGCCTAAGGTTAGGCCCTCCTTGCTTACAAGACTTTCAAGTGCTTATGCCGTCAAGTGAAAAAATGTTTCTTATTAGCTGAGCAGCTGTATTATTAGGAAAATATAACAACTTGCTAGGAGTTCTCTAGCTTAATTGATGAATTTGGACGGCCTTTCTAGATTGAGTGATCTTTATTATTTTTGCAAAACTCTTGTATGAAATTGTTCTTAGGATAATATATGAGTTGCATTTTTTACTCCCTCTATCCCTGATCCCAATTATAGCTGATATGAGAGTTGACAATAACATGGTTCTAAATGTGTGTGTCTATATGTATATTTGTTTATTTTCTTTGTGTAGTCTTTGGGTGTAGTTTTTAAAGTAAGTTTTAAAAAACTTTATTGATTTCAGAGAGAGAGAAAGAGAGATTGCTTGGTTGTTCCAATTGTTTATGTATTCATTAGTTGATTTTTGTATGTGCCATGACCAGGGATCAAATCTGCAACCTTGGCCTATTAGGACAATTCTCTAACCAACTGAACTACTTAGCCAAGACTGACTATAGTTTTATTTAAAGTCATACAATACTTTTGATCTTGCATACTCTTTTGGGTTTAATTAAGAGCCATTTCTTAACTAAAAGTAAATAAAACTTTTGTTTTCCTCCTAACCTCAGAACTTTTCACCTTTGCAGGTGCTTCTTTCTCTTTTTATTCCCTAAATATTGAGTGTTCTTTGGGAATTGTTCCTAACCCTGAAGTACTTCCCACACAGTATTCTCTTATGTGAACTGAATGCTTCTTTTCAGCCCATTCTGACTGCATATGGTACCTCTTTGTATATTAATGAATTATTGATTATCTCTACTTGAATGTCAAATACATACCTCAAATTCAGCATGTCCAATATTGAACCCATCACACACTCCCCCAAATCTACTTCTTTAGTATCTCTCATTCTTTTCATCCTATTGCCCAAATAAGAAACCTAGATACCTTCTTTGACTAATTGTTCTCTCTTATCCTCCTATCCTATCACCAGGTGCTCTTAATTCAACTACTCAAGTTCTTCTTCAAGCCATACACTTTTTCCATCCCTCCACTATAACTTTTGGTGGGACTAGCATTATGTCTTGCCTGTACTTTGTAACAAATTCCTAATAGGCATTTCCACCTTTGGTAGATAACTCTTTTAGAATAAACTTTCAGACATATAAATTTGACCCCTGATCACCTGCTTAAAATTTTTTTTATTACTTCGTCTACCTCTTTTGCCCTTTGGATAAAGCCCAACTCTAGATCCAGAACAATCTGACCTCCCTCTCCAGTCTCATTTCTTGCCACTTATTTGAGACACTCTACACACACTGAACTCTTGGAACATTCCACATCTACCTAACCTAGCTAACTGCTGTTACTCCTTTTTCCTCTGTTAAACATTTCATTTTTTGGTTCCTTGAGTAGGATGGTTCCCCTACTCTATGTTCTCTGGATCTCCTCTCTTTACTCTGTCAAAACACTTATAAGATTGTATTATCTGTTTAATTGTCTCTGGTTAGACACAGGATCCACTGCATCCCCAATGCCTAGCACAGGACCTCTGTGTGCTTAATAATCTAATGTGCTTAAATGTGCTGTTCTTTCACTACTCTGTCTATTCAAATTTTTACATTCTGAAAAAAACTGATTTGTGTTCATTCTCTGGTCCTCAGGGGTATGGGATGACAAGATATGTCATTGCTTTTAATGTATACTTTTAACTTTGTTTTTAAATTTAATTACCCGATTTCAATACCAGTGTAGTCCCATGTTAGTTAATAGTAAAATTCCAAAAGGGTATATATTGGAAAGTTTCTATCCTATCCCTGACCCCAGCCACCTGGTTCTTTTCCCAAGAGATATCATTATTACCAGGTTCTTGTTTATTTGTGCAGAGGTGTTTGTTTTGCATTTTCAAGCAAATGTGTTTGTGTATATGTACCTATATGTAATATAGATATGTGTAAACCTATCTTTTCTCTACAAATGGTATGTTGTGCACAGGTGCTTTATATTTTTTAATGTTTTTTCATTTAATAACAAATATCTTGAAGAATTTTTGAATACATAAATAATAACCATTCTTTCTTATAGCTACATTTATTAGAGTAAATTTATTATAGATTGTGCTCAATCTGTAGCTACTGTACTGTATTGAATAATCTTGAACTTTTGTCGTTCTTTACATACATGACTATGTATGTAGGATAAAGTTTTAGAGATAAAATTGCTGGATCAGAAAATTGTATATTTTTAATTTTGATAGATCTTGCCAGTTTGCTTCCCTAGAGAATGTGTTACTTTCCTATCTGTGAAAAAGTACCTTTTGCCTTGTATCCTGTCCACACAGTATGCAGTGTATGTTTTTGAGATTTACTAGCTTGGATTATGGAGTTCATACTCTGCCTGTAGAATTTCTTTTTTCCTGAAGTTAAATGGCCCATAAACAGTAACATATTTAACTTACACAGTGTTCATGAGGTCCAGACATAATGATAACCTTTTAAGTTCTAGTTTTGCTAGTCAGTATAGAAAAACAAGGTGTTATGTGTTATGTCTGAGTGAAAAGAAAGTGATTCTTTAATTTAAAAATTTTGAAAATTAAATTTATAGTTTTACAGTATTTTCATTTTATTTTACTTATTTTATTTTACTTTATTTACTTATTTATTCCATTTTATTTTTAGGTGAGAGCAGGGGAGATAGTGAGGCAGTCTCCTGCATGTACCCTGACAGGGATCAACCAGGCAACCTCATCTAGGGCTGATGTTCAAGTGCCAAGCTATTTTTAGCACCTGAGGCTGATACGCTCCAACAGAGCTCTCCCCAGCGCCTGGGACCACAATCAAGCTATTGGCTGAGGAAGGAGGAGAAGAGAGAAAGAAGGGGGGGAGAAGCAGATGGTCACTTCTCCTGTATGCCCTGACTGGGAATCGAACCTGAAATGTCCATATGCCAGGCTGATGCTCTTATCTACTGAGCCACTGGCCAGGGTCACATTATAGTTTTAACGTAATAAATTTGAACAGCCTTACTAACTAACGGATTGGTATTTTTCAAACTCTGAACACAGTTAAATAAATTATGCTAATGAATTACTTCCCTATATTTCTGTTAGTTTGTAGTTGGTTAACTCACTTAAGTATATAGATTGCTTTGTTATTGTGACCAGAATCAACAAACTTAATCTCTTAAAGCCGGTTACTTCTGTGTTCTTTAACTATTCTATATTTTTTTATTTCCTTAAATCTAGGAAATTATTCAAAATACCAGCCTTTTATTGGCAGGGTGTTAGATGAGAGTAGTATGTGTATTGTTTATGTATTTAGTACTTTAGGTATATGTATTTAGTACTTTAGGTAATGTACCAGGTATTGAGGAAAAACAGAACAAAATCTGTGTCTGCATGGAGTTTTCATTTTTTTTTTTTAAACGAGAAAGACAGGCCTGTCCTGTGGTGGCACAGTGGATAGAGCGTCGACTTGGAACACTGAGGTCACTGGTTCGAAACCCTGGGCTTGCCTGGTCAAGGCACATATGGGAGTTCATGCTTCCTGTTTTCCCCCCCTTCTCTGTCTCTCTCTCCTCTCTCTCTAAAAATGTATAAATAAAATAAAATAAAAACAATATTTAAGTGAGAAAGACAGGGAAAGAGGATGGAAAAGCAATGAGAAACATCAACTCATAGTTGCAGTGCCTTAGTTGTTCTTTGATTGCTTTCTTATGTATATCTTGACTGGGGGGCTCCAGCTGAGCCAGTGACCCCTTTCTCAAGTCAGCAACCTTGGGCTTCAAGCCAGTGACCATGGGGTCATGACTGATCCCATATTCAAGCCAATGATTCCATGCTCAAGCTGGTGAGCCCACACTCAAGCCAGGTATGCCTGCGCTCAAGCCAGTGACCTTGGGCTTTCAAACCTGAGACCTCAACACCCTGGGCCGATGTTCTATCCACTGTGCCACCACCTGTTCTGGCTGGAGCTTTCATTTTTATAGAGGAAATAAAAGTGCACAGCTATTCCACCCAATAATTTGCTCTTTGATTAATGGAAAGAAATAAAATCAGCATATTTGTAGTTGAAGGGAAGAAGGCAGAGGAATGAGCAGAGACTTAACAAGGGAAGATTATCAGTATATCCAGATTTTGGAGGACATGGAACAGATAATTCTTATTATGACCTTCCAACACTTTATATGATCAGGTTCTTACCTTTCCTGTCTCATCTCACATACTCCCTTGCTTCCAGTGTTTAGACTTACTGGCCTTTTTAAAGTGACTTTCCCACTTAAGAGCTTTTGCACGAACTGTGCTTTTCATGTAAACTTTTTCCCCACTCTACCTGACTAAATTTTTGCTTTTACTACTCTGCTTCAATATTATTTTGTACTTGTTTAGAGGGGCCTTTCAAGGCTTTTATATCAAAATTTGATCTCTTATTCTCTTTTAGTACACTTTAGATTTTCTTAATAATTGTTATACTTTGTAAGTACAGATGCTCCTCAATTTATGATGGGGTTGTATCCTAGTAACCCCATTATAAGTTGAAAATAATGTAAGTTGAAAATACATTTAATACACCTAACCTATTGAACGTGATAGCTTAGCCTAGCTTACCTTAAATATGCTCAGAAATCTTACTGGTACATAACCCTGTTTAAAGTCAGGAGGCATCTGTAATTGCCTTTGTGTTCTCAGTAGAAGGAGAATACACAGCTGGGTATGTAATATACACAATGACATGAGAAAGTGCAAAACACAATATCAGAAAAACGCTGGCAACACAGCAGTGGTTTTCAACCTTTTTACACTTGAGGACCTATGGAAATAGGAGAATTATTTTGGGAACCACTAAGGCAAATATAAAAACCATTATTAGTATTTTGTGTAGTATCTTTTAATTATAATACTATAAGATGAAAATTTTCTAAAATAAACAGTAAAAAATATATCTTTAATAGAATACAATTGAAGTTTCTAGAGAGCAATATTTAATTCACGTAAAGCTGTGCAAAATCTGCTGTTGCTTCTTTGCAAAAACTCTTGATAACTGAGGCTGTACTTTTGTTTCCAAGAGATGAAGCACTGCATTGATATCCATTCGGTTTCTCTGTTTGGTTTTGATTAGTGATTTGGCTGAAAAAGTCTTCTCACCCAAGTGGTAATAGAAGATATGATTAAAAATTGAATAGCGTTGTAGCTAAGAGATGGATATTCTTCTTCCAGTGATATTCAAAATTGCAACAGTTTATGTTTGGACAACAGAATGACATCAGAAGATAAATCTATAAGTTTTTCTTTTTCACAGTGATTAACAGAGCAGGATTTGATACCATCTGTGAATGGGTTACTTTTACAGGGATCCTCATTTTCAGGGTAGTAATTATCAAAGTTTCTTAATGCTAATATTAAATACAAATTTTCAGTTGATGTCTGCAGCAAGCAGAAAGTCTTGGAAAATTTGAAGCATTTCTACAGCTTTTTCCTTCCGGTATGTGACTTTCCCAAAGAACAAGTTTCCTTTTTAATGCATCGGTCTTACTTCTTAATGTAAAAATCTTTGTGTTAAACCACTGAAGATAAATAGTTTGTTGAAGAGGCTAAATATATCTACCATATATGCAATCTTATCCATTCTTCATCCAACAAAAGCTCTACTAATGCAGATTTTGCTCTTACAGAAACTGTTTCTCTTCTCTCAGCTCGAAAAGTTGTGAAAGAACCCTTCCTATTGAGAGCCACCTCACTTCTGTATAGAGAAGGAGATGTTGGTGTTGTGAATAGTCTGGAGTTCAAACCTCAACTACAAGTATCATTAACGGTCTTCACTGCGTCATTCATCACTGTGTTCAATTCAGGGGAAAGTTTCTTTGTAATTAAATGCTGCCACTGCATGTATAACATTTTTGGGTGCGTAATGTCCTTTGTTTTTGCAACTACCTCTGAGTGATGTCCAATCATGCTTGCAGCACCGTCCATACTCACTCGATGCACTTTCCCTAGTCTAAACCCTCTGCTTGAAAGTACTCATTGAGAACGTTAAGTACTCTGAACTGTGATCCGACCAGGTAGATCAAGACAGAGTAAGTAGTTCTTCTCTAAAGTCTTTGTCCTCAATATACTCCATGAAGCAGTAGGTATATTGCATGGTAGAATAACATGGTTACTCACATCGGTTGATTCATTAAGTTGAATGGCAAAACATTTTGACTACTTTATTCCCTCTGCAATTTGCTCTTCAATATTGTATCAACAATTCTTCTCTGCATGGTCCAAAAGTGGTATAGCCTCAAGTTTTTGTGCATCTTAAGCGCCCAGAATTTCCAAATGATATCTATGATGCAAAGCTTTACTGTTTCTTAACCAGTAGTGAACAGTTTTTTTTTTTCTTCGATATTTGAAGGGCAGCTAAAATAAGATGCTCTAAGCAGCAATTTGTCCCCAGTCATCATTTTCTTCATTTGAATTTTTTTACTTTTCATTTGGTTGTGTGATCTTTCAAAAAAATCTAGTTGCTTCTCAATAAGATTGCTATGCTTCAAATGCAAATGAGAAGTAAGTTTGAAAGGTTTCCTTGCATCAGTTGACAGAATTTCAGACCGTACTACACACAAGGGCCCTGGCAGTAATTTACTACCAGATGCTACAGTGAAACAAGCTTTAAATAATACTCCTTACTGTACTGCCTAGCAAAGTTTCCTTTTCTTTTTTTGGTTTCTGTTGCACCTGCCAAATTATCAGCACATTTCTGTTTCACTGTTTTAAACTTGAAGCACTAGTACTTGGTTTACTTTCAGTGTCATCACTACTTTTCTTTTGACTACTATTCTTTTTGCTTTTGAAGATGGTTAAAATGTTTTGTTTTTTTCTTTCCATTTTGTAGAGTATAAAATTCACAGCACAGTGACACTTAAAACAATGATTTTTGCAAACAATATGGGAACTTTCTGAACAGGCAAGGACTTGCATGACTATTTGCACAAGTGTTGAAAAAATGTGCTACTGTGAGAGGGAGGGGACCAGACATGGAAACACACACTGATGAAGTTTTATCATACTGCACACAATAGTGCATTACAATGCAAGTCGGAACTTGTTTTCTGAACATCACATGTATGATGCATTGAACACTGCATAAGTTATCTGAATGCTATTTGCACAAACATGGAAAAAAATGAACTACAAAGAAGGGCATGGGATTTAGAGCTTGTGTATAACCTACCTGGCCAGAAATGGAAACATGCAACAAATAAAGTTTTATCTTACTGCACATAACAGAGCAACATGGTACAAGCTGGTGCTTGATTTCTGAGCTCCACATATACTATTCATTGAGTACTACATAAGTTTGTCTGAATGCTTTTTTTCTGTTGCACATGATTTGTAAATGCTCTGCATGGGGCAAATGGTTGTTTCAATGAATCTACAAGTTTCAGAAATATCTAAGACAACTTCAATAGTGTTTTCATCAGTGGTACAGGCTGATAAAGTGGCAATCACCCAGAGCATAAGCAAATTTGACTAAGATCATTGGGTCTATAATCTTCATACAACATCAGGGTATGAAATTCTTTTACTGACAGGCATGAAATTTCTTTTGGACTGGTGGTTGAAAAACACTGCTGTAGAATATCAGTGTTTACTCTTTACTCTTGTGATTGCATGGCTGACTGAGAGCTGCAGCTCACATGCCCAGCCTCATGAGAGTATCGTACTGCACATAACTAGAACAGGAAAGATCAAAATTTGAGCCTGACCAGGTGGTAGCACAGTGAATTGAGCATTGGACTGGGACGCAGAAAACCCAGGTTTGAAACCCCACAAAGTCCCTGGCTTGAGCGCGGGCTCATCTGGCTTGAGCACATACTCACCTGACTTGAGTGCGGGGTCTCTGGCTTGAGCGTGGAATAATAGACATGACCCCACGGTCACTTGCTTGAGCCTAAAGGTCGCTGGCCTGAGCAAGGGGTCATTCGCTCTGCTATAGCCCCTTGGTCAAAGCACATATGAGAAAGCAATCAATGAGCAACAAAGAATTGATGCTTCTCATTTCTCTTACTTCCTGTCTGTCTGTCCCTATCTGTCCCCCCCCCCATCAAAAAATATATATACAGTGGTACCTTGAGATACAAACAGACCAACATACAAATTTTTAAGATACGAGCTGCGACTCAGTATATTTGTTCGAGATCCGAGCGAAATTCCGAGATATGAGTTGTGATTCAGGAAGCTGCCGCTAGTTGGTGCATTGGTGCTTGGGTCCAGTATCAGCAGTTTGATGTATGAGTTGACTAACTTAAGAGCTTGATTACAGAACAAATTAAATTTGTATCTCAAGGTACCACTGTATACCGTATATTAAAATTTGAATTACATTTTATACTGAATGTGGGTTGCTTTTGCACCATCATGAAGTAAAAAAATTGTAAATCAGACCATCGTAAGTTAGGAACCATCAGTAAGTTAGGAACCATCTGTATACATTTATTTCTGTGACCATCTGTATACATTCATTTATGTCTGCATGGTTCTCTACTATAAACCTAGATTTTAGTGTGGTGCCTGGCACATAGCAAGCATTCACTGAATACTGACTGAATGAATTGTGAATTTACCACCAGTGATGACTAGATTACCCATGTCCTTAATCTTTAACAATTTAGATATTAAAAACCTTTTCAAGGGATTAAGAGTAGGGAGAGGGATGAATAAACAGAACACAAAGGGTTTTTATTTTTAGGGCCGTGGAGATACTGTTTATAATACTGTAATGGTAGACACATGTCATTATATTAATACTTTTGCCAAACCCATAGACTAGACACCACCCAGAATGAACCATAATTGGTTTTTTTGAGTGTAGGTTCATTAGTTGTAATCAGTGTGTATGGCCCCAGTGGGGGATGTTGATAATAGGGGAGACCGTGTGTATGGAGGCAAGGGGTATATGGAAAATTTCTGTACCTTCTGCTCAGTTTTGCTGTGTACCTACCTTTACCAAAAATGCTCTAAGAAAATAAAGTCTTAAACAAAACAGTAATGCTGTATCCTAGGAATATACCCAAGAGAAACGAAAACATTTGTCCATATGACAGCATGTACATAAATGTTCACAGCATTAGTGATAATAGCCAGAGGGTGGAGACAACCCACTTAACTATCAACTGATGAATAAAAAAATTGTGGTCTATTCATATAATGGAATATTGCAACATGGAAAAATGTTGAAAACATATTTAGTGAAAGTAGCCAGTTGCAGAAGATCATGTTATATTGTTCCATTTATGTGAAATGTCAAGAATGGGTAAGTCTAGACACAGTAAGTTAGTGATTCCTTATGATGGGAGTGAAGGGGTTGTTGAAGTAGAATAGAGGGCATCTTTTTGAGGTGATTAAAATGTTATAAAAGTGTCTGTGATGATGGTTGGAAATATTTGTGAATATACTAAAAACCACTAAATTGTATCTTTTACATGGATAGCTTGTATTTTATGTGAATTATGTCTTTAAAAAAGTTGTTTTTAGAAATACTTTATAGTTGCAACTGGTGAATTATTTAAATTTGCATTATTACTAGTAAAGGTGAACATTTTTTTCCCCTTAATTTTAGTCAATTATAGTACGTTTTGTATATCTCCTTTTAAAAACTGCTCTTGGACTTGATTGTACCTTGTTTTTTGTTCTCTTTCTACTTCTCGAACTATCTTTTTATTTTTGAGAGAGAGAGAGAGACAGTAACATCCAGCTGCTCCTGTATATGCCGACTGGGAATCGGACCGGCAACTCCGTGCTCAGGGATGACATACCAACCAACTAAGCTATCCCTCAAGGCAGGGGTCCCCAAACTACGGCCTGCGCATGCAGCCCCCTGAGGCCATTTATTCCCCCCCCCCCCCTGCAGTTCCGGAAGTGGCAGCTCTTTCATTGGTGGTCAGTGAGAGGAGCACAGGATGCGGAAAGGAAAGCGAGGTGTGGCTCTCATACAGTACTAGTCCCAGTGACAGGGGACGGACACGTCAGGGCTCCAGAAGCGCAGTCATATCACTTGTTACTGCTAGCAGTGACAAGTATGGAACCGGACATTGACCATCTCATTAGCCAAAAGCAGGCCCATAGTTCCCATTGAAATACTGGTCAGTTTGTTGATTTAAATTTACTTGTTCTTTATTTTAAATATTGTATTTGTTCCCGTTTTGTTTTTTTACTTTAAAATAAGATATGTGCAGTGTGCATAGGGATTTGTTCATAGTTTTTTTTTTATAGTCCGGCCCTCCAACAGTCTGAGGGACAGTGAACTGGTCCCTGTGTAAAAAGTTTGGGGACCCCTGCTGTAAGGGCTTCCTTGAACTACTCATCATCTCCTAAATTCTTGTTCCTTGTCTTTCTCTTAAATGTTGGTGTTTCCCAGATTTCTGTCATTGGTTCTTTTCTATTTCCCTGTGTTCTTCCCAGTTACTGTAACCTAAATGTTTTTTTTAATTGAGATATAATTCATATGCAATTTACCGCCTATAGGTGACAAAAGCAAAAGTTAATAGGTGGGGCTACATCAAACTATCAATAAAACACTTAATGCACAGCAAAGGAAACGAGCAACAAAGTGAAAAGGCAGCCTACCGAGTGGGACAAAATATTTGCAGATCATACATCTGATAAGGGGTAAATAGCTAAAATATATAATGAAGTCTTGATTCACTATTATTATTTTCTCCTACCCTGTTCCTATTATATTTCTTAGTAATTACAACTTTCATATATAGGTGGTGCTTCCAGTCCTTTGGCTCTCAAAACATTGACCTTCTTTCTTTCAGTGATCTTGACCTTGGCCTTGGCCTTAGCTCGCTGTACATATTCTGACATCTCCATAATCTGTTTTAAGCATCCCATTATTCAGTCACCACTCTGTCTTTCATGCATATTTCTTCTTGTATCCTGACTCCACCAATCTTTTGACCCCACCAGGATTTATAATCCTACTTTTTCTTGTTCCTTACTCCCCCTCACATCCTCACTTGCTTTCTTATAAACCATGCCTTACATATACTACTCAAAAAAATTCGGGGATATTTCAAAATGAATGTGAAGCAATAAAATAGCCCATAATTTTTGTGAGCAGTGATACTTTGCTCTTCTCTTGATTGGCAGAACCCCTCCATATATATATTTGTGTGTAAATTTTAACTTTTCAAAAAGGATTTATTGATTTTAGAGAGAGGTGAGAGAGAAAGAGGGAGAGAATTGGGAAGCATCAACTTGTAGTTGCTTCTCATATGTGCCTTGACCAGGCAAGCGTGAGGTTTTGAACCGGTGACCTCAGCATTCCAGGTTGACGCTTTATTTACTGCGCCACCACAGGTCAGGCCCTCCTTTTATATATTTTGTAAAAGAATCTCTCATATGTAAACCTCCTTGTCCTATCTTGATTGTTTAAAATTGATGGGAAGGGGAGAATTATAATTATGCTGACCGATCCCAGTTTAAATTCATGGCTATTTTCCTTAGATGGGCAGTCATGTCTCTAGCTCATTCACTTTTTTCTAGCTCACTGTTGTCATAAAATTATTTGCTCACCCACACTCTCAGCGGTGACCTTCTTTGTTATCTTACCACTGAGAAATAAAAACAATTATAACTTCAAGTGTACCCCATCTACCCAAGTACCAGGATCTATACCTGTAACTCTGCCATTGATAAACTCTTTCTGTTCCTGTTTTAGGCTGATTTTCTCCACTTGTATACTGGATTTTACCTCCTTTCAGCTGCCCAAAGTTACCACTTCGTTTGTACTGCATCATCAATATTTTATTCTTTATTAAATCATTTTCATCAACATACTGGAATGCTATTTCTTTCATTTTAAAACAAAAACAACCCCCCCACACCTTGATTCTACTTTCCCTTTTAAACATTACTACTTAATTTTACTTGATCTGTTAACAGTACTTGACAGAGTTGTTTGACTGTTTTTTCCTCAGAATAACTTTTTTACTTTGCTTCCAGGATTCTACTCTCTTGGTTTTTCCTCTTTTTCTCTGACAACTTCTTGATCTGTGCTGGTAACTCCTTATTTCCCTGACTTCTGCTTATTGAAAACTGGGACTTCTACCCTTGTTCTCTTGGTGATCACATTCAATTTCATTGCCTTAAATACTATATATCTTTCTTTTGAAACCCTTTTTCATTGATCCCCTTCAGAGTCATTTTAGAAATTTTTTTTCTAATCACCACCTCCCATAAAATTAGTTCTTTTTTTCCATTCTCCCACCGCCCCTCTCTTTTCAGCTTGTTCTCTCTATCTGTGGGTCTATTTCTGTTTTGTTTATTCATTTACTTTTTTTCCCCAGATTTCACTTATAAGTGTAATCATAGGTATTTTCTTTCTCTTTTTGACTTATTTCACTTAGCATAATACCCTCTGGGTCCATCCATGTTGTTGCAAATGGCAAGGTTTTATTCTTTTTTATTGTTGAGTAATATTTCATTGTATATATGTATTCATATATCTTTATATATATATCTCCTTTATCTATTGATGGATCCATGAAATTTTGATACCATACTACTGTGTATTTTTTAATGTTCTGTGGCCCTTTAGAAGGCCACAAACTATTGTAATATCTAAGGTTTCCCCTTCCAAGGAACCAGTTTTGCCCTTTTTTGAGAATACTTGTTCTATATGCTGACAGTTCTCAAGCTTTAACCTGGACTGTCTTCATTATATCAGATACATACCATATATATGGAGATACTGATCTCTACTACACATCTAGGATATATCGCAAACTTAAATGTACAAAACCAAACTCATAATCTGATTTTAGTCTCTCTAGAATAAGCTTCTATGGGTCTACTTTTTTTTTTTGCATACCTTTTGTTATAGCAATACTGAATTTGCTGTTCCACATTTTACTCTAGTGGTAAAAGGGCTTAAAGAAGTGATGATCTATTCTCTTATCCAAATTGGCCAGGCATTGAAAGTAGAAATTTCTCTGGCTAAGAGTCACTACCATCATAGGCTTCCATACGTAGAGTGGAGCAGAAATTGTTGCAGAGATACATCTCCCTTTTTCCACTTATAAAGCCACAAGTCCCATGGTGAGGGCCTCACCCTCATGACCTCATCTAAACCTGATTACCTCCCAAGCACGGTCACAATGGGGTTTAGGACTTTAACATGAATTTGGGGGTGGGAAACTCGATTCAGCTCATAACAAAAGAATTATGGGTAAATGTTCTGAATCTGGACTGCTGTTCAAGAACACAACTTATTAATACACAAACACATTTTTGTGTGGTGGTTAAGAATGTGACTTTTAAAATAATTCCTTTTCAATTATGACTGGTTTAGCATTGTACTAGTATAACCAAGATACAGCTTTTTTTTTTTTTTTAATTTAGCAATTAAATTTAATGGAGTGACAGTGGTCCATAAGAACACATAGATTTCAGGTAAACATCTCCATAGCTTTTGAACTGTTCATTGCATTGTGTGCCCATCACCCAAAGTCATATCACTCAGCATTTTCAATTAAGATTTCATCTCTGTCTATAGCAGTTTTATCTTTAATATTTAGGAGTAGCTATCATTATTTGGCTTAGTTATTTCTCATGTACTTTCTTTTCTGGTCACAAAATAATTTTTTTTAGAATATGTGTTTTTGAAAATTACATGTTTATAACATTCTTTAAGGTTTACAGGGAAGCTCTTCTATTATCCTGGAAGACAGGGAATGTAGACAGGATAGCTTTTCAATACTGGGGATATTTTCTTATTAATGTTGGCACATGCTGCTGTTTCTATAGATGGTAGCAAGTTTTTCTTCTAAAGTGTTTTATGATGCCTGTCCTGTGATGGTGCAGTGGATTAAAGCGTTGACCTGGAATGCTGAGGTTGATGTGTCAAGGCACATACAAAAGCAACTGTTGGTAGGTACTTCCTGCTCTTCTCTCCCCCCATCCCCACTCTGCCATTCTCTTTCTCTAAAATCAAATAAGACCTTTTACAAAATTAAAAAAGAAAGTGTTTTATGGTAAGGTTCATCTCAGAATGTTCAGATTGCTTAGCCTTTACCAGTGAGAGGTTTATTTTTGTTTTTAAGGAAAGATTCTGAAGTTCTCAGTCTGCTTGGTATTTTCATTACCACAACTGTAACTTTCACTAAACATTTACTTACTGTACCCAGTCACCTGAATTCAGGCCTTAAATTCCCTGAAGAGAGTTAGGAGGGTAAGTGAAAACAAATTGGAATGACTGACACTTTTATAATTTTTTTTGCAGCTTTCTGAGTTATGTTTAAATTTTGTTAATATATGTACAAGTCTCATTGCCTGGGATACTACTGTTGAAAACTGTTGAAAAACATTTTAAAAGCTCCCAATTATTAAGATGTATTTAAACATAAGATGACATCTACATGCAGCTTTGAAATGGTCCAGTTGCAAAATAGTGCAGCTGTTTTGGTTTGGAATTCCTTTTTGAGTAAGCATTTAAACTAGGGAGCAATTAGATAGCATTGCATAATATATCTAGCAGAACATCTGTGAAAGGCAGTTCTCTAAATTTTGGACTAGTATTTGCAGCACATATACTAAAAAACTTTGGAGTATAAGAAATGTGTTAGTTTCACACCACTTGTAAAACTCTGGTATTCTAGGCCCTGGCTGATTGGTTCAGTGGTAAAGCATCAGTCCAGTGTGTGGATGTTCCAGGTTTGATTCTCAGCCAGGGCACACAGGAGAAGTGCCCATCTGCTTCTTTACCCCTTCCCCTCTCGCTTTTCTCTCTCCCTCGCGCTCTCTCTCTCTCTCTCCCTCTCTCCTTCTCTTCTCCTCTTCTCCTCCTCCCCTACCCTCCTGCAGCCATGGCTCGGTGGAGTGAGTTGGCCCCGACACTGAGGATGACACTGTGACCTTCGCCTCAGGCACTAAAAAATATGGCTCCGGTTGCAAAGGAGCAAGGGCCCCAGATGGGCAGAGCATCTCCTCCTAGTGGGCTTGCCAGATGGATTCCGGTTGGGGTACATGCAGGAATCTGTCTCTGCTTCCCCTCCTCTTACTAAAAAAAAAGAGAGAAAAAAAAACAACAAAAAAACTGGTATAGATAGGACATGTTTTATTTCTCAACAAAGGAATAAACATTCATTTCAGATATTTCATCACTTAGGGAAATGTAGATAAATGGCCCTTTAAAAATGTGTTGAGATTTAGTTAAAAAACGTTCTTTAATGCTGTGTGTGTGTGTGTGTGTGTGTGTGTGTGTGTGTGTGTGTGACAGAGACAGAGAGGGACAGACAGGAAGGGAGAGATGAGAAGCATCAGTTCTTCATTGCAGCTCCTTAGTTCAGTGATTGCTTTCTCATATGTGCCTTGACCAGGGGGCTACAGCGGAGCAAGTAACCCCTTGCTCAAGTCAGCGACCCCGCACTCAAGCCAGATGAGCCCGCACTCAAGTTGGCGACTTTGGGATTTCGAACCTGAGTCCTCTGCGTCCCAGTTCGATGCTCTGTCCACTGTGTTGTCGCCTGGTCAGGCTTTAATGCTTTTTTATAAAAAATATTTTCACTATTTTAGCTAGAATTCTAATCATATAACCTATGATTTTATCTTTTTTTATCACTAAATAGTTTTAAATGTTTTAATTATCTTTCCCCAATCACAAATATGCAAGATAATATCAAGTGACTAGTAATTTAATGCTTTTTAATGGGATCATGGCCCCTTTATGACATTTTTCTTACTACCTTTGTGCAAATTTAGAATGGAAAGGTTCTAAATAGCTGTATAATTAGCCTTACTAAATTACAAGTCTACCAAATTGTTAATGTGCAGTGTGATTCAGTTTATCAACAAAACCCAAAAAATCTGGTTTCCCTTTCACTCCAGAAAAACTGAGCAGTAATAATTTTTCAGATCCATTTCAAAACAATGGACAGAGGAGGTAAGAATTTTAAAATTTGTGGTTTATAATATGAATGAAGTTTGTCCCATTTTTCAGTTGTATTTTCTTCATGGAAATTCTTAGCTGTCTCATACTCATTTTTTATCTTCTTGTGACATAATTCCAGCTTTGTTTTAAAGTCTAAGAAGGCAAATGTTAGATCTTTTAAAATTTATTAGAAACAGTAACATCTTAAATGTGATAAACCAAAACAAAAAGTTCTCTATGCCTGGCAAAGTCACATTCCCCAGGGATTTACTAAACAGCAACAGCACTGTTAGTCAGCTGAGGCATTATTTATGTCCATCTCCAATGGCTTCTTGTTTCACCAAAGTTATTGAGGGTGTGACGCCTACATAGTCTTCATTAAGGATTCTTTTCACTGCTGTTTAGATTACCTAACAAAACCTGGATAACAGAGTTTGGGAATTTGACTTCTGTTGGATCTCTTGTAATGATCAACAAATCACCAAATTCTTTTCTGTCCTCATTTACTGTTCTTGGCATCTAGGAACAGTTTGACATTTACTGTTTGAGAGAATATAAATCATAAATTATAAACTGCTTTGAGGTAGTTGGCAAGACAAGAAATAATGTATGATTATTACTGTACAGTTGAAAATGTTTTTTATTTTCCAAAGAATGCTTTTTTAGTAGTGTTTTGTTTTGTTTTGTTTTTGAGAAAGAGAGGGCAGATAGACAGGAAGGGAGAGAGATGAGAATCATCAATTCATGGTTGTTTTACTTTAGTTGTTCATTGATTGCTTCTCATACGTGCCTTGACCCAGGAGCTCCAGCCAAGTCAGGGACCCCTTGCTTAAGCCAGTGTCCCTGGACTCAAGTAAGTGGCCATGGGATCATGTCGATAATTCTACGCTCAAGTCAGCGACCCTGTGCTCAAGCTGATAAGCCTGTGCCCAAGCTGGATGAGCCCGCTCAAGCTCACTCTTAAAGCAGTAACTTCACAGTTTTGAACCTGGGACTTCACCGTCTGAGGTCGGTGCGCTATTCACTGTGCCACCACCAGTCAGGCTAGTAGTGTTTTGATTGTCATATTCTTTCTATTTTAAAGTAGCATTTTGGCAATCTTCCTTTTCCTAAATTGTTTCCATTGGATTATTTTCATATCCTGAAGGAACATCCTTTTAGAATCCTTTTATTAACTTTAGACAACAGTGTGGTGATAGCCAGAGGGAAAGAGTGATGGCGGGAGGTGGAGACAGGCTAAGGGGGGAAAATGGGGATTGTAAGGCCAGTAGCCATGGCCACCATCACAGCCGCCTGGCCCATGCAGGTTCGCATTTGATTCGGACAGACAGTAATGAAACAACAGAGCCAAGAACTGGTGTGCCATTACCATTAATCCTAGCTCGCACCCGGCGGGCGAGAAATACACACAGTGGGAAAACACTTCCCTTTCCATTCAGGGCTCCCAAAGCCACTGACTCATCCAAGTATCCCTAGGATCAAAGGTTTCTACCTCACCAGCCTTATTCACCTCTGTTCCCCATCTCCTTCTCTATGCACAAACTGGCTTCTCCTTCAGCACTCCGCCATCTTGGCTGCCTCTCCTCTGCAATGCTAATTTCAGGAACAGAGAGAGAGAGAGAGAGAGAGAGAGAGAGAGAGAGACCCTGGTCTCCCTTATTTTATAGTGTAGAAATTAAAGCCTTTAAGCCAGTATACAAATAAGGAAGTCTCTTACACAAAGCCACTTATCTGAGGCATAAATGGGATTCCTCATAAGAGTGCACCACCCCACATCATGCAAAGGTTGTTATGGTGAAAAGCTTAGTGTTGAGAAGATCTTAGTATTAAAAGGGTGTAAAAGGCTTAGTCTTAAACCTAAGCCTTAGGCCAGTGGTTCTCAAAGTGTATGCCAGGGCTTACTGGTGTTCCCTAGATTTCCAGGTGCACCCTATGGTATTGCAGAGAAATATGTGCCTGTTGGGGACCAAAAACCAACAGGGTTTTTGGAGTTTAGATTTTTAGGGGACAGAGGTGTGGGGAATTGGCTGTAAGCTGACAGTCTGCCCAACCCCCCACCTCACTTGCCTGATTAGGTTGCAAAAGGCTCTTAAGCTGTGGTGCTGGATTGTTTACACTACCTCCCATGTTCCCTGGAAAGACTGGAGGCAAGTTTCTTCTATCCTTTGTTTGGTGTAAAGTTAAGATGATATGTATGGTGGGGGTTTCCTGCCCTCAACACAATTAAGAGTAAAAAGAGAGGAATTCTTCAATGCATTGACGAGGAAATGAGAGTGTGCCTTTCAAATATATGCCCAAACATTGAAGAAATCACTGGGACACATCAGGCTCATGTTTCTCATGAACACAAGAATGAAAAAACTTAACACATTCGTGCTGGGACCTGCCAAATTTACTAAATCTTACTAAGAATGTATCTATATATATAAAAAGATAACTTTTTGTCATTTTTTAAATTTTAACCCCTCTTTTTTACGAATTCTAAAAAGCCTAACTCAAAAAATGTAACATGTGCCCTGGCCGGTTGGCTCAGCAGTAGAGCGTCGGCCTGGTGTGCGGGGGACCCGGGTTCGATTCCTGGCCAGGGCACACAGGAGAAGCGCCCATTTGCTTCTCCATCCCCCCCCTCCTTCCTCTCTGTCTCTCTCTTCCCCTCTCGCAGCCAAGGCTCCATTGGAGCAAAGATGGCCCGGGCGCTGGGGATGGCTCCTTTGCCTCTGCCCCAGGCGCTAGAGTGGCTCTGGTCCCGGCAGAGCGACGCCCCGGAGGGGCAGAGCATCGCCCCCTGGTGGGCGGAGCGTCGCCCCTGGTGGGCGTGCCGGGTGGATCCTGATCCGGCGCATGCAGGAGTCTGTCTGACTGTCTCTCCTCGTTTCCAGCTTCAGAAAAATTAAAAAAAAAAAAAAATGTAACGTGTCAGCCTGGCGTGCAGAAGTCCCGGGTTCGATTCCCGGCCAGGGCACACAGGAGAAGCGCCTATCTGCTTCTCCACCCCTCCCCCTCTCCTTCCTCTCTGTCTCTCTCTTCTCTTCCCCTCCCGAAGCGAGGCTCCATTGGAGCAAAGATGGCCCGGGTGCTGGGGATGGCTCCTTGGCCTCTGCCCCAGGCGCTAGAGTGGCTCTGGTCACAACAGAGCGACCCCTGGAGGGGCAGAGCATCACCCCCTGGTGGGCAGAGTGTCGCCCCCTGGTGGACGTGCTGGGTGGATCCCGGTCAGGTGCATGTGGGAGTCTGTCTGTCTCTCCCCGTTTCCAGCTTCAGAAAAATACAAAAAAAAAAAAAAATAAATAACATAAGGCCTGACCTGTGGTGGCACAGTGGATAAAGCATCAACCTGGAAACACTGAGGTTGCCAGTTCGAAACCCTGGCTTGCCTGGTTAAGGCACATATGAGAGTTGATGCTTCCTGCTCCTCCCCCCTTCTCTCTCCCCCCCCCCCCAAAATGAATAAATTAAAAAAAAAAAGTAACATAAAAATGTTTTTTAATGTCAGAATAAATTTTGTTGTATTTATTTTGTTTAATTACCATAAAAGCACGCTTGGACTTTTTATTTTTTTCTTTAATATTTGACTTAATTATTATAACATATTTCTCCGAAATTTGTATATAGTGTGCCTACAATTATTTGTAGGGTTTTAAATGCACACCAACTTCAAAAAGTTTGAGAACCATTGCCTTAGGCTATAAGGACCTTGCCTGCTTACAGCCTGTCTCCCACACCCCATGCAAACTATAAGTGAGCAAACATATATATCACATTTACAAACTTATTTGACCTACAGGGATGAAAGAGACTTTGCTTGGGGCAATGGACCCATGATGCATTGTGCAGATGATGCTTCATTGGGTGTCACACCTGAACCTGTACTTTAATAAATTCAATTTAAAAAATAAATTAAAAAAGAATTATATCTTTTTTAAATTATTTATTTTTCACTTATAGTTGACCTAGAATATAATATTAATTTCATGTGTATAATCCTGTGATTAGACTTTATATAATTTACTAAGTGGTTCCTAAGTCTTATACCCATCTCACACCATACATAGTTATTACAGTATTATTGACTATTTTCCCTACACTTTTAAAACTTTTAACATCCATCCCCATGACTATTCTATAACAACTAATTTGTACTTCTTAATCCCTTTACCTTTTTACCCATCACCCCAAAACCCCCTTCCATCTGGCAACTGACATAATGTTCTCGGTATATGAGACTGTTTCTGTTCTGTGTTCCTTTATTTTTTTAGATTCAATTGTTGATAGGTAGTTATTGCCATTTTATTGTTCACATTTTTTATATTTATTTTTTCTTCTTAAAGAAGACCCTTCAACATTTCATATAATACTGGCTTGGCAATAATGAACTCCTTTGGCTTTTTCACGTCTGGGAATCTCTTTATATGTTCTTCAATTTTAAATGATAGCTTTTCAGGGTTGTGTGTCGTTTTCATCACTTTGAATATTTCTTGCTACTCATTTTTCTCTGCAAAGTTTCCATTAAGAAATCAGTTGACAGTCTTGTGGGAGCTTCTTTAAGGTAACTTAACTGCTTTTCCTCTTGATGCTTTTAAGATTCTCTCTTTATCTTTTAACATTTGCATTTTAATTATGATGTGTCATGTGGGCCTCTTTGGGTTCATCTTGTTTGGGGCTCTCTGTGCTTCATGGACTTGTGTGTCTTTTTCTTCTCCTTTTGGCACCCCCATGATGCAAATATTGGTATGCCTGATGTTTCAGAGGTTCCTTACACTATATCCATTCTTTTTTTTTCCTTTTTGCTGTTCTGATTGGATGTTTTTGCTTCCTTATATTTCAAAGCACTGATTTGATTCTTGGCTGCATTGTTGATTTCCTGTAAATTATTCTTCATTTATGACTTTTTAAAAATGATTTCTATGTCCTTTTTTATACATATTATTCAAGTTCTTCCTAAGTTTTTTGATCATCCTTATTGTAAGGTATTTTTCCCCGCCGAGAAGAAAGGAACGGGGCTCGGAGCCACAAAGTGTGGAATAAGTAAACGGCTTTATTGAGTACAGAGCGCACACCCCGCCTGGCAAGGTTCCCTGGCCCCGAGGAAAGAAACATGGAGGCTAGGGAAGTTGCAAAGATTAAACCGCGTGGCAGATATTTAAAGGGTCCCTCTAGGGAAGTGGAGCTACTATGACGTGGTAAAATTTCACTGGCTGGCAGACGATCGCTTCTTTCCAAATGGTTCCTGGGAAGCTTCCTTTGGCGGGCTTGATTGTGGGCGGTCCTAGCCAAAGTGGGCGGGTCTGAGTTCCTACGTCACCATCCCTCTATCCACCGACCTTACATTCTGACCTTTTTTTTGTGTTAAATAGAAAAAGGGCGCCGTTTATTCGTCTAGCTACTTCCTGCTGAATAGGGGCGTCGTGGGGAGGGGGAGATCAGAAGGTGGTGGCTTTGAGGGGTGTTAAGAGGAACATCTGTGTGGCTGTGACTGGAGAAACTTCGCAGATGCAGTCCTGTAAGGATTTAAAAAAAAAAGAGAGGAATAATAGGGGAATTTGCAGGGTCCAGCCTTTTGGTGAGCTGGAGATAGATGGAGTCCAGTGGTTCCGACTGCCAGTGGTCCTATAAGGAGGCAAGCTTGAGGCAGAACTGCATGTCAGGAGTGGTGTAAAAAGGGGAAAGGAAGAGGGTCCCATCCATTCCCATAACCGAAACCTGTGAGGGAACTAGAGGTCCAGAGTATAAAGGCAAAAACAGAGAAGGCAGCCCCCATGTCCACAAGAAATGAGGTGGACTGACTTACCCACTTGTTACAGAACCCTGGGTTCTCTTGAGTCCAGGCCGTCCGTGTCCTAGGAGTTCGAGTGATGCACCCACCTGGCTGGATTGGCCTTCCATTTGGGCAGCTTGTCCTCCACGTAGAGGCGCTGAGGAAAAAACCTGTTGCCCAAAGAGGCAATCTCTCTGCCAGTGACTGGGCTGCTTGCAGTCAGGACAGGGTTCAGTGGGCAGCCACTGGCAGGGGCCCTGCCGGGACCAGTGGTCCTGCTTGCCACACTTAAAGCAAGCTGCTGGTGGCTCTGCTGGTCTCAGGGTTGCCACAAGAGTCGGGGTTTGGAGCGTTACCTTCTGCTGCATGGGGGCCTGGCGAACAGGCCTGTTTTTACTAGTTGGGACCGTTAAAAACTTTAAATGCCGTGTTCACAGGTTCCGGATAGGGGTTTGAGGGTTTGGGAATAAGGGGAGGGGGGCTTGTGCGGAGCCTGGCACCCAGATTCCGCAGGAAAAACGCTGGAGCCAAAGGCAGGACAGGGCAGGAACTTCCTGTAAGAAAATTGGGGTTGGACGTCCTGAAAACCGGTGTAAGAGCCAATGCCAGGCTGAGAAAGGCCTGACGGAGGCGGGACTAGAGAACACAGTGAAGGGTGGGGCCCCTGGCCAGCAGGGGAGGAGAAAGAGAAGGTAGTAGATGGCGAATAAGAAACAGGTTTTTGCGAAGGGAGAGGAGGAGGCTCTCAGAGGAAAGAGAGGTCCGCAGAGGGACCAGAGAAAAGTCCTGAGAGAGGGAGAAAGAGAGAGAAAGAGTGAGGGAGAGAGGCGCCCCCGGGGGTCAGGCAGGAGGGAAAGAGAGTTGGGGGTCCGCGGAGAAGGAAAGATTAGGAGTAGAGGTTTTAGGTAAGGTTTCTCTGGCCAGAAAAAGGCCTGCGCGGTGGAACAGGCAGCACAGAGATTAAGGACGGTTGCGCAAATAATTAGGAGCCGTGAATGTAAGAGATCTCCAATCAGTTCCCAACTTTTTTGGCGATAGTTAAATTGGTGAGGGTGTTAACACTGAAAGTCCCTTCAGGAGGCTAATTGAGTGGGGGTTCTGTGGCCTGGCCACAGCGGAGAAGAACAGTTTCTTCTTCTATAGGGAGGGAAATTCCTGTGCCCCAACTGCTGCACTCAGTTCTCCGAGTGGTCAGACCTGAGCATTAGCGTCCTAAAAACTCAATGTCCAGCCACGGATGAAAGTGGATGTGCTTGGGGAGGTCTCCACAAGCACAGGCTCACTCCGACGGACGGACGGAAAAGACTTTCCCTGACGTAGCTACGGTTTTGGACAGGGAGTCTCGGAGGAAAGAACTGAGAGGAAAGCTGGAGACAGGGGACATACCGCACCGTGCGCTGAAGTGGGTTGGAGATCGGAGATCCTGGTTCTTTCTCCTGGTTCTTTCTCGGAGGGGAGAAGAAAGGAGCGGTCCTTGCAGACTTCTAACTCCTTCCGGGTTTTCGGCACCAAAAATGTAAGGTATTTTTCCCCGCCGAGAAGGAAGGAAGAGGGCTCGGAGCCACAAAGTGTGAAATAATAAACAGCTTTATTGAGTACAGAGCGCACATCCCGCCTGGCAAGGTTCCCTGGCCCTGAGGAAAGAAACATGGAGGCTAGGGAAGTTGCAAAGATTAAACCGCGTGGCAGATATTTAAAGGGTCCCTCTAGGGAAGTGGAGCTACTATGACGTGGTAAAATTTCACTGGCTGGCAGACGATCGCTTCTTTCCAAATGGTTCCTGGGAAGCTTCCTTTGGCGGGCTTGATTGTGGGCGGTCCTAGCCAAAGTGGGCGGGTCTGAGTTCCTACGTCACCATCCCTCTATCCACCGACCTTACACTTAAAATCATTGGTTTGAACTCTGTTATTTAGTAGTTTGCTTGCCTCCATTTTGTTTAGTTCTTTTTCTGGAGATTTCTCCTGTTCTTTATTTGGGGCATGTTTCTTTGTCTCTAGTATTTACTACTTCCCTGCATTTGTTTCTGTATATGAGATAACTGCGATTTTTTTCAGTCTTGGTAGAGTGGCATGTGTAGTAGGTGTCCTATAGGGCCCCATGGCACAGTCTCCCAAGTTCCTCGAGCTGGGCACTCTAGGTGCACCCTTGTTTGGGTTGTGTGCACTGTCCTGTTGTAGTTGAGCCTTGTTTGCTGTTGGTATCACTTGGAGTGATTGACCCCCACCCCAGTTTGATCAGCTTTGAGTCCAGGCTGTGGCTTCAGTGGAGGAGCCACTCTGTAGAGGTCAGCCCTATGTACCAAGACTTGCTTCAGTGGGGCTTTAGTGTTAACTGAGTCACTCGTGGAGGTGGTAGGGTTTTACTCCTGTGTGATCTGAAGCTGTCTACTGGGTGCACTGGCTCTGGGACCTCCCAGGAATCAAACCCGGGATTTCCACACCGGGCCAACTCTCTACCGCTGAGCCAATTGACCTGGGCCGGCTGATGTGGTTTTAAGATGATTTATCAAACTACATATGGTGTCAAGTGGGTACCACTTATCAGGGGGAATCACTTCATAAGTTATATAAATGTCTAACCGTTGTGCTGTACACCTAGAATTAGTACAAAAGAATATTGGATGCCAACTGTAATTGAAAAAAATTAAAATTAAAATTAAGGAACATTAATAGATTGAGAGTCTCTCTGGTAGGAACTGACTTGGAAGAAAGTGCTTTTAGAGATACCTGTTTACTAACTATTTGGACTGGTATATGTATTTTACCCTCTGGAAATAACATTTTTCTGCCAAGTACTTGTTCTGAATGTGTTATTTTATAATTCAGAGTAAATTTACATCTTTGTTCTTCTGAGAATGGATATTGATAAGTGCTTTTCCTTAGTCTCAGTTTGTGAAGATAAAAAAGGAAAAAGCTAGATTTTTATTAATTTTTTTTTTTAAAAGAGCTTTTCAAATTATGCAGTAGTATTCTGATTGAAAATTAAGTTACTAGAGCCTCTCCTGTGGTGGCACAGTGGATAAAGCATCAACCTGGAACGCTAAGGTCGCTGGTTCGAAACCCTGGGCTTGCCTGGCACTGGTCAAGGCGCGTATGGGACTTGATGCTTCCTTCTCCTTCTCCCATCTCTTTCCCTCTCTGTCTGTCTTTCTCTTCTGTAAAATGAATAAATAAAAATATTTTTTTAAAAAAAAGAAAATTAAGTTGCTAGAGGTTTCAAGAATAGATACACTTGCTTGACCGGGCGGTGGTGCAGTGAATAGAGTGTCAGTATACAGAGGACCCACGTTCAAAATCCTGAGGTCACCGCTTGAGCACAGGCTCACCAGCTTGAGCGCAGGGTCTCTAGTTTGAGCCCAAAGGTCACTGACTTGAAGCCCAAGGTCGCTGGCTTGAGCAAGGGTTCACTTGCTCTGCTAGCCCCCAATTAAGGCACATATGAGAAAGCAATCAGTGAACAACTAAGGAGACTAAGGAGCCACAGTGAAGAATCGATGGCTTCTCATCTCTCTCCCTTCCTCAGAGGCGGATTTAACGGTGAGTGCACCAGGCGCACACCCTGGACCCCGACTTCTGAAGGGCTCCACAAAACCCCAACTTGACACTCTTTTCTAATGACACCAAGTTTGGTTTCATATGTGCAATTTTAATATTAATAGTACGTAGTATTTTTTATTTATTTAAAAATGTGATTAACATGTATTTTTATTTTCCCTGTCTTTCTCTCTTTTTTAAAGGGGCTCATTATTTTCTTCTGCACCCAGGGCCTCAACCGACCTTAATCTGCCCCTGCCCTTACTGTTTGTCCATGTCTGTTCCTCTCTCTTTCTCTCTCTGTCTCGGTCACACACACACACACACACAAAGAAATAGATATATTTAACCCTGGCTGGGTAGCTCAGTTGATTAGAGTGTCATCCCGACAGGCAGAGGTTTTGGCTCAGCTCCGCATTCAGGGCACATACAAGAATCAACCAGTGACAGCATGAATAAGTGGAACAACAAATCAGTGTTTATTTCTCTCTCTCTCTCTCTGCCTTTGTTTCTTTTTAAAAATCAGTAAATAAAAATTTAAAAAGAATAGATATACTTGAGAACTATGTATTTTAATTTGCTAGCATATACACTCTTTTTTTTTTATTAGTTTTCATTACATGGTCTTAGACATGTGAATGATCAGTGACTTAGTAGTTTTTTCAGTGACTTACTAATATTAAATAGTATTTACTCTTAGGTAATTATTTTATAAAGCATTAATTTTTGTCATCTTTTAAAATTTATTAAACTTTAAACAAAAACAGATTTTAATAACTTTGAATGATTTGGAAATTACCATTATCAACAATCTCAGAATTCAAGTTCTGTTTTTACTAATGTTTTATTTTAGTGTTATTCATACAAGGTTTGTTTTTGAAATTTTTATTAAAGTCTTACTATTTTAGAAACATGGAAAGAAAATTTTATAGAAACAGTTCAAGAGGAACTGATAAAATGTTTACTTTGGGGGAAGATTTGTCACGTATATGCTCATGTATACTTCAACTATAGGGTAATTAGAAATAGGAAAAAGCATAGAGTTTGTAATTCTACGTATGTAAAAAACAGCAGTAACTTTTTAAAAAAACATCATGGGTCTGAAAAGTATTGTTGCTTTTTCTTATTTTTTTAATGTTTCACCATCATATCCTTTTAATAAAATACATATATTTGTTAGTTTTTTAAATATTCAGACTTTTAAATACTCATAATGATATTTTATTAGTATTCTTGGCAGTTTAATTGCGGCTCTTCTACATTGGCAACCAAATTATACTTTATATGCTAGACAAGGTTTATGCCAGCCTAATTGGTTGCTGGCAAAGCTTAGCCTCACAGCTGCTGTGAATTCAGCTCTGAACTAGGAAACATATAATAGGATCCTGTTTTCAAAGACCAAAAGGCGATTGTCAGCATGTAAAACTTGTTTCTTGACAGCTCAGTAAATATATGAGATTTATGGCAAATTAAATAGCACTAATAGCAATCTTAAGTAACTATCGTAATTTAAAGGTTAGAAAGTCCGGAAATATAGAATTCGTGTATGTATTATTTTTGTTCATTGGAGCAGAGGTAGCTTGAATTCACGTTTGTTCTTTTGTTCAGTCACTTGTCGGTTTTTTATTTTTAAAGTTATTTGTCTTACTAACAGATAATAAAAAGTTGCAATCTGAACTATATTATCTTTTTTTTTTTTTTTTTCATTTTTCTGAAGCTGGAAACGGGGAGAGACAGTCAGACAGACTCCCGCATGCGCCCGACCGGGATCCACCCGGCACGCCCACCATGGGGCGACGCTCTGCCCACCAGGGGGCGATGCTCTGCCCATCCTGGGCGTCGCCATATTGCGACCAGAGCCACTCTAGCGCCTGGGGCAGAGGCCACAGAGCCATCCCCAGCGCCCGGGCCATCTTTGCTCCAATGGAGCCTTGGCTGCGGGAGGGGAAGAGAGAGACAGAGAGGAAAGTGCAGCGGAGGGGTGGAGAAGCAAATGGGCGCTTCTCCTGTGTGCCCTGGCCGGGAATCGAACCCGGGTCCTCCGCACGCTAGGCCGACGCTCTACCGCTGAGCCAACCGGCCAGGGCCCTGAACTATATTATCTTTTGATTTTACCTAGTAAAAAGTTGAGAAATTATGTAAATACATTTCATAAAGTGCCTTTGAAATAAAGGTTATAATTTCAAAACATTACATCTTTATATGATTTTTTTAAATTATCATGACATCTAAATTTAGGGTAAAATTTGTATTTCTCTTATGTTGAACCATATTGTAATGCTGGTGGCCGAGGCCAGGCAGGTTCACACTGGATTCGGGCAGACAGTAGAGAAACTGTGGAGCCAGAAAGCATTGGGCCATTCCTTTTAATAAAGTCTCACAACGGCGGATAAGCACACAGGCAGGGGAAACCGCCTCTCAGGCAAACAAACAGCAAAATGGCCCCTCATAGTGGTGGGCAGGCAATCGGAACATCTGCAATCTCCCTGAGCGTAAGCACCCATAGCCTTATATAGGCCGAATACACATGTGCCTCTGCCACGTGCTCACGCACTGATCATGTAAAGGGCTTGCAGCCGGTAAACCAGTGAACAAGGCTAACATAGCTGCTCGCCTCACATATAAAATTGCCATTTTGGAGGTTAAAATGGTGAAATAGACTGAGATTTTTTTTTTCATAGAATTACTGTGGTTCTCATATGATTTAATTATATTTAAAAGTCTATATTCAACAGCAGAAATCTGTGAGTATCCTGTTTTTAAACAATACAGTCATCACCCACTAAGGTCATCATCTGTTCCTGAAAGTCAGATGTGTGTGAAAGTGCCACACATACCTGTTTGCCTTTATTTTTAATGGGAAAAAACTGCAGTGTTAATTATCATCCCAACGCCATACCTGTAACGCTGGTGGCCAAGGCCAGGCAGGTTCACATTAGATTCGGGCAGACGGTAGAGAAACTGTAGAGCCAGAGAGGGTCGAGTCATACCCATTTACTGGAGGGGCTTGCAAGGATAGGTGAGCAAATAAACAACAAAAGGAAAGAGCTAATAAAGGAAAATCTACTAATGTGGCAGTAGCTAGAAAAGTTATATATGTGTGTACTCTATATTTTTCATTATGTATTCCAGGGAAATTCTTGCATATTTGTATCAGTTCACATGATAAAAATGCCTATAGCTCCATTGTTCCAAATAGCAAAAAAAAAAAATAACAAATATCCATCAGCAGAAGAATAAATTTTGGCATATTCATATGTACTGAAAATGAGTGAACTATGGTTATATATAACAACATAAATGTATCTTTGAAAAATAATGTTGAGCACGTCTTAAAATAATATCATTTCATTATACATAGTTTAAAAATAGGCAAATTGTTTAGATTTTTGTGTATGTCACATTTATAAGTGGTAAAACTAAAAAGAAAGCCACAGTATGATAACTTCAAATAACAAGATAGTGGTAGACCTTTCTGGTGGAGTGGAACAAGGGAGGAAGGGAGATATTCACTTTAAGAAGGGGACATGGGGGCCCTGGCCGGTTAGCTCAGCGGTAGAGCGTCGGCCTGGCGTGCGGGGGACCAAGGTTCGATTCTCGGCCAGGGCACATAGGAGAAGCGCCCATTTGCTTCTCCACCCCCCCCCTTCCTCCTCTCTGTCTCTCTCTTCCCCTCCTGCAGCCAAGACTCCATTGGAGCGGAGATGGCCCGGGTGCTGGGGATGGCTCCTTGGCCTCTGCCCCAGGTGCTAGAGTGGCTCTGGTCCTGGCAGAGTGATGCCCCGGAGGGGCAGAGCGTCGCCCCCTGGTGGGCAGAGCTTCGCCCCTGGTGGGCCTGCCCGGTGGATCCCGGTCGGGCGCATGCGGGAGTCTGTCTGACTGTCTCTCCTCGTTTCCAGCTTCAGAAAAATACAAAAAAAAAAAAGAAAAAAAAGAAGGGGACATGGGATTTCAAAGATACTATAGTATTTCCTATTTTTTAGACAGAGAGAGAGAGTCAGAGAGAGACAGACAGACTGACAGGAAGGGAGAGAGATGAGAAGCATCAATTCTTTTTTTTTCCATGTTGGTATAGATTTTAATTATCTTTTTAAAACTCCCTTTACACATGGATGACAGGGGAATTTCATATAGCATAGAACAAACTGTGAGCATGGTTTAACCAAGTGAATGATTCTCTTTTCTTCTCTTAGAAACCAGTAACATTCAATGAATTGCCACCATTAATAGAGAATAAATTATTAATAGAATCAAATTAGAATACTTTCATTAGAGTGGATACATTACTATCTCTCCTGGATATTTTTTTTAATAAATAAATTTTTATTAAATTTAATGGGGTGACATCAATAAATCAGGGTACATATATTCAAAGAAAACATGTTCAGGTTATCTTGTCATTCAGTTCTGTTGCATACCCATCACCCAAAGTCAGATTGTCCTCCGTCACCTTCTATCTAGTTTTCTTTGTGCCCCTCCCCCGCCCTGTCCCCCCTCCCTTCTCCCCGTAACCACAACACTCTTGTCCATGACTCTTAGTCTCGTTTTTATGTCCCACCAATGTATGGAATCCTGCAGTTCTTGTTTTTTTCTGATTTACTTATTTCACTCCGTATAATGTTATCAAGATCCCACCATTTTGTTGTAAGTGATCTGATGTCATCATTTCTTATGGCTGAATAGTATACCGTGGTGTATATGTGCCCCATCTTCTTTATACAGTCTTCTATTTTTTTTTACAGTGATTAAAACCTTTAAGCAGACTCTTGGCCAATACAGCAAGAGTCCATAAAAGAATAGTGTCCCTAACATGTTCACCAAGTCCAAGTTGGCCCCATCACCATGCCAAATCCCTGAAAAATGCAACCCAACCCCAGTTTAGTCCATGAGGAGCTGTCACAAGGAGCAGGAGTCCAGGAAAAGTCTGCATGGCACTGGAATTGTTGTCACAATTCTATACTTTGCAGCTCCCGTCCAAGTCCCAATGACCGCTGCTTCTAGCTGGTAATGATTCAGGTAGACTGGAAAAGCCATCTGCAGCATGTGTGGATATGGAGCTTCTGTTCTCCTCTGCCTGGAGAGATGAGACCAGGTTGCTTTTCCCTGGAGCTCTGCGACTGTGGCTTGGTAAAGAGAACCTTGGGATACACTAAGTTCCTGCCATGCGAGTCTCTCCCGGCTGCCGTTAGCTCCGGGGAGCTGGGCAGCCCTCTCCGTGTTTCCGCTTTTCCTACCAGTCTCGGTTTGGCTTCTTCAGTGTTCCTTGGTTGAAGAGTCCTCTTAGTTTAGTTCAAAGTTGGTTTTTCCTGGCCCTGGCCGGTTGGCTCAGCGGTAGAGCGTCGGCCTAGCGTGCGGAGGACCCGGGTTTGATTCCCGGCCAGGGCACACAGGAGAAGCGCCCATTTGCTTCTGCACCCCTCCGCGGCGCCTTCCTCTCTGTCTCTCTCTTCCCCTCCCGCAGCCAAGGCTCCATTGGAGCAAAGATGGCCCGGGCGCTGGGGATGGCTCTGTGGCCTCTGCCTCAGGCGCTAGAGTGGCTCTGGTCGCAACATGGCGACGCCCAGGATGGGCAGAGCATCGCCCCCTGGTGGGCAGAGCGTCGGTGGATCCCGGTGGGGCGCATGCGGGAGTCTGTCTGACTGTCTCTCCCTGTTTCCACCTTCAGAAAAATGCAAAAAAAAAAAAAAAGTTGGTTTTTCCAGATGATAGTTCTTAAAATTATTTTGTAATCCACTTTGGTTCTGGGAGGTGGGTGTTGGTACGTCTGCCTACTCCAGCGCCATCTTGTCTTCTGAGCATCAATTCTTTGTTGCAGCTCTTATGTGCCTTGATGGCAACAGAGTGAGTGACTCCTTACTCAAGTCAGTGACCCTGGGCTTCAAGCCAGCATCCATGTGGTCATGGCTATGATTCTGCGCTCAAGCCAGCAACCCTCGCTCATGCTGGTGAGCCCGTGCTCAAGCCTGATGAGCCTGCGCTCAAGCTGTCAACCTCAGAGTTTCGAACCTGGGTCCTCTACATCCCAATCCGATGCTATATCCACTGCGACACCACCTGGTCAGGCCTTAATCTGGCTAGTGGTGGATATACAGGTGTTTGCTCTATTTTTTTTTAATGTAGAAGTATTTATTATATAATTCACAATAAATAGGTAATCAGAGAATCAAAGGGCAGTGTTAGCGAGGATGAAGTGCAGTAATTTTCTCAAAAACAGAAAAATGGGGTGGTATTTGGAAGGGCAGATGGGAATGTTGACTCAGATTCTAGGAAAAGATATTTTTAATCCTGATTTTGTCTCTGAGCTGTAATTCTATATCTGTAGTTATCTTAATACCCATGCATGATTCTTATTAACAACTGAGACTTAGGATAAAGCATCTTGTTGTTCTGCCACTAGTATCATTTTCCCAGTCATGCAGTCTCAGAGCCCTATACTTACAGACTGGTCTTACCTGGTGGATCAGCTGCTTTTGACCCTGCTACTTGTGGCTGAAGGCTTTTTGAGTGCCTGCATTGGTAATTGAAGTTGTGGAGGTATCAAATGTTGAGAAGATTGCTGATACTGTATGTTATCTCCTTGATGTTCTTTATCCTCTTTATTGCTAATTTCTCTAGGCTGTTTTTTGGAGTTTGAGGTCCCTGAGAAATTATGACCTATATATAGTCCTAATACAGATTTTGTCCCTCTGGTTTGTCTTTTCTCACACAGCTAGTTATCAGTATATTTTGTCACTCCTTCCTCCTTAGGAAAATTGAGATATTGTGGTAGGTGCTTAAAATGGTGGTGTTGGTCTTGCCTTTTGGAACATGCACACTCTTTCCTCCATTCGTGTTATGGTAAGTCTGTTGGTAATCGCATGAAACCCCTATCTGTACTCCTTTCTTCAACAACTTCAAACACAGCCTCTCCATTTCCTGCTGCAAGTTATTCTTTATGGTAGTCTGGTGTTCAAACACATACATCTTTGGGATCATTTCTTATTGATGAAATTATATCAGTGTCTTTCATTAAACCACTTCACTTTCCCCCAAAACTTTGTTGCATCCCCACTAGTGGGTGTTACTGTTGTAAGATTGCCAGAGGCGGTGGGGTGGGAGGAGACGGGCTTCTGGAAATCAGCCTTATTTTTCATGTTGTGGAAATAGTGATAAAAATGGGGCTTGATACAAGCGGTAGTAGCTCCTACTAGATAGTGACAGTGACCAACAGGGCAGCTCATGTCTCTCTGTGGTCCACTCTCCACTTCTTCTACCAATTAGTCTTTCTCTTTTATATCTTGTGACAGCCACAATGATGCACTTTGGATCTTTCTTTAAGAAAGAACTTCAGCCTGACCAGGCAATGGCACAGTCCAATAGAGCATCAGACTGGGACGTGCAGAACCCAGGTTCAGCACCCTGAAGTCACCAGCTAGAGCGCGGGTTCATCTGACTTGAGCACAGGCTCACCAGATTAAGCTTGGGGTCGCTGGCGTGAGCATGGGATCATAGACATGACCCCATGGTCACAGGCTTGAGCCCAAAAGTTGCTGGCTTGAGCAAGGGGTCACTCACTCTGCTGTAGCCCCCTGGTTAAGGCACATATGAGAAAGCAATCAACAAACAACTAAGATGCCACAATGAAGAATTGATGCTTCTCTCTCTCTCCCTTGAAGTCATTCCCTATCTGTCCCTCTCTCTGTCTCTGTCAAAAAGAAAAAGAAAAGAACCTCAGCTCCAAGGAGTGCATTTGGCTGACATCCTTCAGCTGTTAGTACCTACAGTATCCATAGCTTTTGAGTTGAGGCCTTGCTTTTCCTAGGAACCTATAGCCAGTGACTGAGCAAGGTGTGAGTACTAGGATATTTTTATTTTGGCTCAGTGTGGGACTCCCAATCAGCAGTCTGCTGTGGAACTCCCTGCTGGATTGGCCAAGATTGTCATGTCTGCTTCAAGATCTGAGGCTTTCTCTGCTCAATCTCATATTTATATCTATTGGTAGTTGCATGGAAACCCCTATCTGTACTCTTCAACAACCTCATATCCCGTCTTCACATGTTTCAGACTCATGTCTTGATCTGAAAGTTAGTTGTCCATGCCCAGTTCTGTTTCCTTCTTCTTTTAACTTTTACTATAAACCTCTTGTCTTCCTGTCTCAACATCTGCTTCTGAGGACCCAACTGTTATATAGCACTTCTACTGGTTATTTACCTAATTTTTGTCCAAATCAAATTGCATTGAGTATTACCTAATTTTTTAAGCTCTCTTTTTGAATCCTCCTAGTATTTTTTAACTCATCATTTCCCTCCACCCCCAACACATGCCTCTCTTTTAATATCTACTTGCCTCAGTAAATGGCACTAGTATTACCTCAGTTGCTTTTATATTAGCCTTTTACATAAAAGTTCTTGACCCATCAAACTTTTTGAGGGGAGATGTAGGGAGTATTGTGAAATGGGGATCAAGAAGTAAAATGGAGAATTACCAGTCAGGAATGAATGAGATCACAGAGGTTAATAAGTGGTCAGATCATGAAGACAACTGGAAGAACTTTGGTTTTTAATTTTTTGTGAAATGGGGAGCCACTGGAAGGTTTTGAGCAAAGAGTGTAATATAAAATGACTTAGTTTTTACTAGAAATGTCTAGGCTGTTCTTTGTAGAATAGACAGAAGGGCAGATAGAGTGGAAGCCAGGAGACTGACTAGTTGGGAGAGAATTGCAATAATCTGAATCAAGACATGGGTGGCTTGCACCAACATGGTTGCAGTGGAATTATTAAGAAGTGATTCATTATCTGGGGGTAAGACTTGGGCATCATCATTTTATTTTGTAAAAGCTCCCTAGGAGTTTCTGATTTACAATGAGGGTTAAGAATCTATGCTACAGTTCATAATTTTTTACGGGGTGTTTGCAGTTTAAGCCACATGCACTTCTTCATCAGCCTAATGCAGGAGAGTAGAGAAGTGTAATAATAATAAGCAACTTTTGCAGCTGAACAAGGTTAAAATCTGCTAATCAGCTACTTATGAGCTTCAGTTTTCTCAAGTTTTCTCATTTTATTTATTTATTTTTTATGTGAGAGGCGGGGAGATAGTGAGACAGACTGCTGCATGAACCTCAACCGGGATCCTCCCAGCAACCCCTGTCTTGGACCAATGGTCAAATCAACCTAGCTATTTTAAGTGCCTGAGGCTAACACTTGGACTAATTGAGCTATCCTCAGTGCCTGGGGCTGATGCTCAAACTCAGGGGTCCCCAAACTTTTTACACAGGGGGCCAGTTCACTGTCCCTCAGACCGTTGGAGGGCCAGACTGTAAAAAAAAACTATGAACAAATTCCTATGCACACTGCATATATCTTATTTTAAAGTAAAAAAACAAAACGATAACAAATACAATATTTAAAATAAAGAACAAGTAAAGTTAAATCAACAAACTGACCAGTATTTCAATGGGAACTATGCTCCTCTCACTGACCACCAATGAAAGAGGTGCCCCTTTCGGAAGTGCGACAGGGGGCCGGATAAATGGCCTCAGGGGGCCGTATGCGGCCCGCAGGCCATAGTTTGGGGACCCCTGCTCAAACCAGTTGAGCCACTGGCTGGTGGGGGCGGAGAGGGGGAGACAAGCAGATAGTCACTTCCCATGCATGCCCTGATGGGGGAATGGAACCTGGGACGTCCGCACACCAGGCTGACACTATCCACGAGCTAGCGGGCCAGGGCCAGTTTTCTCATTTTAAAAATGGAGATAACTACTTCATAGGATTATTGATTACATCTAATCAACCAACGTACATTAAATGAGCTAGTTCCTAACATACATGCTTAGAAATTAAGCTTTAAAGAAAGATCTGGCCTAACAGATTGGTAAAAAATACTAAATTAATAATTTCCATGATGATGGGAAAGTAAATGGAGGGCAATTTTGGGATATCAGTTTTAATTTCTTTGACTCATTAATTATGCTTGTAGAAATTTTATTTATTCATGCCTTTGTACAGATAATCAATGAAACATCTTTTAATAGTAAAGAGTTGGAAACAATTTAAAATACTCTTAATAAAGGAATAATTAAATTGTAATACATTTCTTTTATGTAATGCTGAGCCCAGAGGTTGCTGGCTTGAGCAAGGGGTCACTCACTCTGCTGTAGCCCCCTGGTCAAGGCATATATGAGAAAGCATATATGCTTTAAATTATTAGGTCAACTGTCATTGAAAGATTGCCAGTATATATTTTAGTTTTTAAAAAAGCATCAATATATGACTAGAAAGTACTTATATCTTCAATAGTTGAATTTTTGAAACAAGATTATATTCATTTATTCTTCAGATTTTTATATAAGCCTATATAGAAAAGATATTGATTGATAATTTCATATATATTAATACTTTTAAAATTACTAGTGTTTGTGGGTTTTGTGTTTTTTTTTCAAGTAAGAAACTGATATTTTCTTTATTGCTTATTCTGTTACATGATATATGCTGGAAATATTTGTGCTTAGTTTTCTACAGTAGACTAAGGAGAGCATTTGGATAACATTGTTAAAGTTGTTCATTATATATACTTAAATACTATGAATCATCTTTAGTTTATGAAGAGTTAAAAGAAATAGAAGATGAATCCCATGCCTTTGTGTTCTCTACCTGCTCATTGAGTCAGGGAAGAGTTTTATAAAAACTTACTGCATTTTAGTGTTTGTGTTTTTTTAAGATATTGTATGCTTTATTTTAATAACATTATATGTACTATATGTCAGGTTTTTTAAAGATACTTAAAGAATTATAAATTTTCCTAAGATAAATTATAGATGCCCCAAGGACTTTATTTAGGGAATACATGTGAAAATTCTATGTTAGCATTTTATTAGATAATATTGAAGATGTAGCTATGTAACAAATAGTTTCTATCCTTACTTGATCAAATGGGTGGGTAAAGTGAAAACAGATGAAATAAGTACAACGTGTGTGTGTGTGCGCGTGCGCGCGCACATGCAGTTGATCCTTGAACAACACACACAAAATTTTCTTATACGTATATTTTTTACACTAAATACTTGCGCTGTTTTCAATCTGCAGATGTTGGTATCCAAAGTCAGGGAAGCAATACTGTATAGATACTGAGGTGTGCAACTAAGTTCCTGGGAAACCAAAGTTATATTCAGATTTTTCAACTGTCTTGGGGTGAAGGGGTCAACATCCCTAACCCCTGCATTGTTCAAGGGTCACCTGTATAAACACACACATGTACACACACACACAACCTTTTGATCACTTCCGGGAGCTTGTCTGAAGAAATAATCTTAACCAGTGCATAATGGCAAGTGTGCAATATTTTCATTGCGGTGTTTATAATAGAAAAAATTACACATAACCTAAGTGATCATCATAGCTATTAAGTAAGAAACAATAGAAATAAAAAAAGAAACAATGGAATATTATGTAATAATTAAAATAATTAGATCTATAGTTATTAACAGATAAGATGCACAACCTATTAAGAGAGGAACAACAAGTTTAATACATTAAATTTAATATTCTTTCTTTAGATAGGAAAAACTGGAGTCAACAGAGAAAGTAAGAAGTAGAATGGATTAGTAGAATGGATAGGCAATATGTAGAAAAAGAACACTTTAGATTAGCATTTCCCAACCTGTTTGGACTCTTGATTCTGTTTTTTAATAATTGTATATTAATATCATTATTTTGTATAAAATGATAATGATTTTTAAGTAAAAAGTATTTTATGTCAGTGTTATTAAAAATTGCTTTAAGAGTTTTTGTTTTAGTTCAAGAGAATCATTGTTGGTTTATAGTAAGGAAACTAATTGTAACTAATTAACAGTAAAATTTCAGGTTTTCTACGCATGGTGTAACCATTTATCCTGTATACTGAAAATAAACTTTAAGATAAATCTAATTATTTGAGTTTCTGGTCTTGACAAGTAACAAATTGATTTGCAACGAAGTTGATTCCCTATTCCTGAGCATCTATGGGAAATGCCTTGTAGGAAGAGCAATATGATAGTCTTAATAGTTTGTAAATGATAAAATTTTATTTGACAGTGTTAGGCATTCCGTAATTCATGACATTTAAAAATGTATATTTTATTCCTGCTTAGGCCGAATACATCAAGCAATGGTAACATCTTTAAATGAAGATAATGAAAGTGTAACTGTTGAATGGATAGAAAATGGAGATACAAAAGGCAAAGAGGTAAGATCACTGGATTGAATCTTATTTCTAGTCCTGCAATTAAGTTTTTGAATTAAAACAAAAGTATATAATTTTTATATAGTGCATGCATTGTTCCGTGGAAAAGCTTTCAAATAATTAAAAAATTTCACTCAAAGGAAAGTAGATTTCACCTGCATATCTTCTGTGATTGGACATATAATCAAGACCACAAAATGCAATCTTAAGAGAAATTCTTTAAATCTATATGGGTTATAATTCTAAGTAATCTAGTTTTTGAAACAATACTATTCATTAGGCTAAAATTATTTAACATTTATTCTCTGCAAATTTATTTGGAAAATAACTTAATTTTCAAAACATACTCTAAAAATTCATGTGGTATTTAAAACAGATTGACTTGGAGAGCATCTTTTCACTTAACCCTGACCTTGTACCTGATGAAGAAATTGAACCCAGTCCAGAAACACCTCCACCTCCAACATCCTCAGCCAAAGTAAACAAAATTGTAAAGGTTAGTGATAAAAATTCAGAGTGTGTGTGTGTGTGTGTGTGTGTGTGCGTGCGCATGTGCACATGCGTGCGTATATTATGGTTTAGAATTAGCAGGCTATAGGAGTATGTTTTAAGTACTAGTTTATTTTGTTAAAAAAAATTCTTTCTGCTATTCACATGTGTGAATAGCACACACATTCTTTCAAGGATTGAGGTTGTCTAATTCACAATTATGACAATTATTAAAAAAAAATCCTAGAATTCTTTGCCTGGTTAGGATTTTTCCTAAGACTGGAGCTTCTCAGGAGATAATGGGTCAAAGGAGTTTCCTTGTCAGTGTTTGTTGAATGAATACAAATGACTTTGATAATTAAAGAATGACTTAATCATTCGTGATAAATTCCCACTCCAATTGTCTTTTGAAATAGTAATTCTGCTAATTTTAAATTTATTAAAGAAAGATCGGAAGTGACAGTGTAGTTATTATAAATACTTCTGTACTATCTATGTACTATCTGGGAATTAACTTGAAAACCCTCCTCCTACATCTTCCCAAACGGTTTTATCTTTATAAAAATAAAATCCAAATTAATTTTATCATTTTAAAATATAATTTACTATCATTGCTATTGAAACTTCTCTCTTTAAAGTTTTATATCAAAGTACAACTCTTTTAAAACTAGGTAGCCACTCAGAGTTGTTGAATCCACAATTTTTATGTGTTCAATTCAACAGGCATTTGTTGATTTTCAACATTGTTGAACATCAAAATAATGAATATGACATGATTTTAACCCTATAGGAACTCACTATCTTGCAAGGAAGACACACGTAGAACTTAATAATACCAACAAAACCTGCTTTTTAAACCATGCATATGAGCCTGACATGAGCCTGACTGTTAGTGGTACAGTGGATAGAGTGTCAACCAGGAATGCTGAGGTTCCAGGTTTAAAACCCCGACCTTGACAGTTTAAGTGCAGGATCATCAACATGATCCCAAGGTGCTGGCTTGGCACGTATAAGGAGCAATCAATGAACAACTAAAATGAAGAAACTATGAGATGCTCCTCATCTCTCTCCTCCCTCTCTTTCCCTTCCTGTCTATCCCTCTCTCAAAAAACAAAACAAATACAACAAAAAGAACACATCATGCATATGGACATAAGGCAGATTTACAGGTCATACTATTTCAGATATTGAGAGTCACTGCTTAGAAGTCCTTAGCTACCATTTGTAAATGGACTTTCATGTTTGGCTTCATAACCTGAAGGATTTTTATAGTTCATACTGCTGGGTATATCATTAGCAACATTTGCAGTACATTCGAATCACCTAGAAAAAATTTTAAAATACTGATTCCTAGGTCTGCTTCCAGAGATTGTGGATTTTATCTAAAGAAAGGCTCTATCATCAATACCTTTTTAATAGTACTCATCTGATTTGAATGTGCAGTTAGCATTGAGAACCACTGCCTTATTTGCCTTATTTGGCATCTTTTCTCAGGTAAATAAAATGAAGTCTTGGTAGATAAATAATTGGACCAACAATTTGCCACCCTAGTCTATGCAGTCTTTGAAAGTCTATAAAATTCTAAGAGTACAGCTGACTGTGTGCATCTCATAGTATTTTGATGTTTCAGTTTAATAACGGGCTTTAAGTTGTCTAAAATTAGTATTTTATTAATTGCCCCCTGATATTCAAAGCTGAAATGTGTTGCATAGTTATGGCAAGATAGCATGAGGATTAAAAGTGCACACTTCAGTGAAATTTTGAACCTCTCTTTGCTTTAGTTTTCTTATCTATGAAAATGGAATTAGCAATAATAACAAACTTCATAGAGTTGTTGTGAAGATTAAATGAATAATACATGTAAAATCCTTAGAGCAGTGCCTGATTCATTATTTCTGAATATTTTGGCAGTCAGAGAATACTCATAAAGAAACTTGAATATTAATAGTAGTAATTCAGTAGAAGATTATAATTTTTTGCCATTTAGTTTTACATGGAATAATGAGAGAAAGTAAAATGCACATTTCTTTTTTATAGAATCGACGGACTGTGGCTTCTATTAAGAATGACCCCCCTCCAAGAGATAATAGAGGTAAAGTAAAAATGTATTAATTTTCCCTATTGGTCCTGACAAGTTAAATCAAAAATAAATATTACCTTTGACATTATTATTTATTTAAATTTTACATGGCTAATTTTAAGAAAGCTATATCCTCTTGATTTCCTAATACAATAATGTCGGTAATTTAAAAAATGATTTATAAAGGCATGTGATGAATATGATACTCCATGATATATGCAATTTTTGATTCATCTCTTTACCCAGTATTCAAATTTGAGGAGAGTGTTATGATAAAGAGGAATGGGGAATTAGTTAATTTCACAAGGGTAAATTTAGTTACCAGGACATTTTATATAATTTTATGGCTAACAAGCTTCCAAAAACTTTGGAAGTCAACTAAAAAAATTTGAACAGGCATAGATTTCAGTTAATTGCAGATCTTCCTTGTAATTTCAGTTGGGAGATGTGATGTAAAGCGTAATTTCTTCTTTACTCTTCAGCAGTTCAGAATGGTACTCTCTACTGGTGCTGTCTCACTGTATATGTGTATGGACCATAGGTATCAGAGGAGAGATGGAAGTAGGGGGAAAGTCCTGTACTTAACACACTGTCCTTGGAGTCTTGTTAAAATTTATATTTCTTTGTAAAATGTAATATTTATAGTGAATTTTTATGCCTTTTCAACTTTTATAAATCCACAGTAGGAAATTCTCTGCTTAATATTTGCTTATCTGAGGAGCAAGGAATTGGATTTGGAATATAGGGAGGGTTAAAGGACAAAGGTTTTTGCTTTCTATAGTTCTGAATTATGTGAAATTTTCAAAATGATACTGTATTTAAAATTTATATTTGTATACTTATATTTTTTAAATGATTTTTAAAAATTAAGTTTGACTTTGGTTTTGTATAAATTATTCATATTGAGTTTTGTAGTTAAGACTACATTGGTGGCACCTAAGTCTGCACATATTATGCCAAAAATCTCTTAGCTGATCAGATTATTAAACATTATTATATATTCTGTTTATGCATGCATAAGTAGAAAACCTGGCAATTTGCTAATGCAACTTTTATCAGTTCTTTTCGATACCTTTGTTGCTTTTAGCAAGGCTCACCTTTACTAATTGTCTTCTGGATTTAAAATTTTTGTTTTACTTACAGTGGTTGGTTCTGCACGTGCACGGCCTAGTCAGCTTCCTGAACAGTCTTCTTCTGCACAACAGAATGGTAGTGTTTCAGATATATCTCCAGTTCAAGCTGCAAAAAAGGAATTTGGACCCCCTTGTATGTAAATCATGTATCAAGGATTCAGTCATTTTAGGCATACATGTATTCTCTCTTGGTCATCTTTCTTAGTCCCCAAATGGTAAACAGTCTAATTAGAAACTTGATTGCAGATTTCATTTTACCACTGTGCAAAGTTATTATTTTTCTTCTTAGTTTAGTCTATTAATTGGGTTTTTAAATGTATAGTTTAGAAACAAAAAATTTTTTTACTATAAAATTATAAATATTTCAGTTGCTTTGAATTTAAAAGCTGGCCAGATGATAATTTGACAGACTTTATAGAAGAAGTTCTTATGCTTCTTGCTTCAAAGATCTGTGATTCTAAACCAGGAGATGACATGTATCACTATGTTAGAGTCATTTTTCTTGACTCTTATTTGTATATTGTCCTGTTCCTAGTTTTGTTAGAGCAGCTCATTAAGTAAAGTTCACATAGTTGTTGTAGTCATGCTTTGTCACTGTGTACTTTCTTTTGGTTATGTGGTGAAATTATACGTAAAATTTTGTGTATAAGTACAATATTCTAAAAAGTAAACTATACTTCTACAGTTCATCTTTTTCTTTCAGCACGTAGAAAATCTAATTGTGTGAAAGAAGTAGAAAAATTACAAGAAAAACGAGAAAAAAGGAGACTACAACAGCAAGAGCTTAGAGAAAAAAGAGCCCAGGTTTGTTACAGAAACATATTTTGTTTTTGCAGCAACTATAGATTAGACAGTGTGTCAGTGAAAGAGACTCACTTAAGAAAAAATAAATAAGCTCTGATTGGATAACTTAGTTGGTTAGAGTATTGTTTGGAAGTACAGAGGTTGCCGGTTTGATCCCTGGTCAGGGCACATTACAGGAACAGATTGATATTCCTGTATCTCTCCCTTTCTTTTTCTTCCTCTCTCTAAAATCAATAAAATAAACATTTTAAAAAAGAAAATAACTGAGGTGTTCATTTAAAGATTTCAATATTGTTCTTAAATTGATATTGAGTAATAATATTTATTTATTTATTTATTTATTTTACAGAGAGAGAGAGTCAGAGGGTTAGATAGGGACAGACAGACAGGAACGGAGAGAGATGAGAAGCATCAATCATTAGTTTTTCTTTTTTTTCCCCCCCCTTTTTTTTTTTAATTTTTCTGAAGCTGGAAACAGGGAGAGACAGTCAGACAGACTCCCGCATGCGCCCGACCGGGATCCACCCGGCACGCCCACCAGGGGCGACGCTCTGCCCAGCAGGGGGCGATGCTCTGCCCATCCTGGGCGTCGCCATGTTGCGACCAGAGCCACTCTAGCGCCTGAGGCAGAGGCCACAGAGCCATCCCCAGCGCCCGGGCCATCTTTGCTCCAATGGAGCCTTGGCTGCGGGAGGGGAAGAGAGAGACAGAGAGGAAAGCGCGGCGGAGGGGTGGAGAAGCAAATGGGTGCTTCTCCTGTGTGCCCTAGCCGGGAATCGAACCCGGGTCCTCCGCACGCTAGGCCGACGATCTACCGCTGAGCCAACCGGCCAGGGCCAATCATTAGTTTTTCATTGCAACATCTTAGTAGTTCATTGATTGCTTTCTCATATGTGCCTTGACCATGGGGCTACAGCAGACTGAGTAACCCCTTGCTCAAGCCAGTGACCTTGGGTCCAAGCTGGTGAGCTTTACTCAAACAAGATGAGCCCACGCTCAAGCTGGCGACCTCAGGGTCTTGAACCTGGCTCCTTCCGCATCCAAGTCTGATGCTCTATTCACTGCGCCACTGCCTGTTCAGGCCTGAGTAATAATATAAATTCTTGTGAAAATAAGTTGTAACAGATTTTACTGCATATATTTTTCATGTTTCAGTGTGTATATGTTAATTTTAAAGTTTGTTTCATTTTGAATAATAAGTTATGTTATAGAATTCTAATATAAGGATAGGATTTTATTCTATTATGAGAATAGGATTTTGACTTTTTAAAAATATCTAAAATATATTTAGAAGGATATTCAGTTAAAGTACATGATTATGTTATAAATTTTAGTATTTTCCATGGTTAGTAAAAAGTCAACATAACAAATACATTGAAAGTTGGGAAATTTCCTTGTGTTTTATTTATACTAGATATTGAGAGTATATCTGTGTTGTGCCCCTCTCCTATTCCATGTTGATGGTAGCAAAACTATTGATTAGCATTGGAAAAATTGTATAGAGAACTGGTCTTTTATCTCTTTGCAGGTCTTCATATATTAGTAATTCTGTTACTGTACACATAACTCTTCCATTGTGCTTATATTGTATCCTCAGAACTTGTTTCCATTAACAGAACATCAGGATTATTTTTTTATTTAGGAGTATGTTCAGATGCTCTTAATCATAAAGATGTTGTGTTTGGGAATCTTGGAGCCAGTATAATATTCAACCTGAGTAAATAGCTTTTATCTGAATATGATCTGAGAATGACTAGTTGGGTTTTGAAATAAATAATACACAAAACAGACAGATCTATTGATACTTTGCACAGATGCCACCTGGTGTTTCCTGTGAGTACTTCATCATACTTGCACATCTCTGGGATTTCTTTAGTTTTCACTTTACATAATACTTCTCAATTGACATAGTTGGTATGTTTCCTAGAAGAAGGTTACTTGAAAGTAAGTTTCATTAACAGTTTTGAAGTTTAATTATATTCAAAGCAAATCTGCATATGGTGTGTGAAAAATATGACTTCATAGAATGTTCAGTCATTTATTACTCATGGCTGGGAGAGGTTGTTAACTATTGCTATTTACTATATCTTAACCTGAATTTTCTCAGTTTTGAAGAAAAAAAGTAAATTATAGTTACTATGCTTTTCATCGGGGCTGAGAAACCAAAGAAATAGAGGCTTCCAATTCCATCATTACATTAAGAGTTTATTAAGGGAACTGTGATACGTGAAGTGTGTCTTGGTTGGTGACAAGAAGGCATCGATTCCCTCTGTTATGTGGCAGGCGCTCAGGAGTGGTATAGGACAGGACAGGATGGATAGGGGTGTGGCATATGACTTATCCCAGATGAGGGGAAAATGCTTTACATACTTGGCCCAGGATAGGACTCCGGCTTGATCCAGGAACTGGTGGCCTAGGGAAGGAGTCAGACAGTCTCGAGATTTAAGGGAAGCATCACTGTTCTGGCCTATACCCAGCAGGATCTATTTGGATCTAGCAGGAGGGTCAGCATCAATGAGGCAGGATCAGGAAGTGGTCATGTTATAGAACTGTTTTTCCTCCATAGCAGCCAGTGTTCAGTAATTTGAATATTAAAGACTTTTAAAGTTATCTTGGCTTTTGATTCTTTTAAATTTTATGTCGATTTGCAGTTGTTTTACCAACTTCAGGGTTTTTTTTAAGATAGCCAACAAAAATAGAAAATGAACATAAATGAATCCATATTTCTACTTTGCTGAAACAATGGATTAAGAACTGGGAAGAAGAATCTCATTAAATGAATTTTTCTAGAATTTCAGCTTTCGAGTTTAAGATGAGCACTATTTCTCTTTTGCTCCATTTTCTAGGATAATTAAGGCATAAGAGATGAAGTTTTGAAATAGGTCAAGGGTGGCTTTAATGAGGAATTTTGGGTTTAGAAGTAACAATGCACGTAGACTAGTGGTTCTCAAACTTTTTGAAGTTGGGGCACATTTAAAATTGTACAAATAATTGTAGGTGCACTATATACAAATTTCTGAGAAATATGTTATAATAATTAAGTCAAATATTAAAGAAAAAACAGAAAGTCCAAACGTGCTTTTATGGTAATTAAGCGAAATAAATACGACAAAAATAAATTTATTCTGACATTAAAAAACATTTTGCCCTGGCCGGTTGGCTCAGAGGTAGAGCGTCGGCCTAGCGTGCGGAGGACCCAGGTTCGATTCCTGGCCAGGGCACACAGGAGAAGCGCCCATTTGCTTCTCCACCCCTCCGCCACGCTTTCCTCTCTGTCTCTCTCTTCCCCTCCTGCAGCCAAGGCTCCATTGGAGCAAAGATGACCCGGGTGCTGGGGATGGTTCTGTGGCCTCTGCCTCAGGCGCTAGAGTGGCTCTGGTCGCAACATGGCGACGCCCAGGATGGGCAGAGCATCGCTCCCTGGTGGGCAGAGCGTCGCCCCTGGTGGGCGTGCTGGGTGGATCCCGGTCGGGCGCATGCGGGAGTCTGTCTGACTGTCTCTCCCCGTTTCCAGCTTCAGAAAAATACCAAAAAAAGTTTTTTCATTCTTGTGTTTATGAGAAACATGAGATATAGTCCCATATTGCCCGACAGACTCCCTTACATCTGTTGTCCCAGCATAATTATTAATAGCACCTCTTTCACTCTCCACAGTGTCCTGCTTTGAATGATGCTAGCGATTTCTTCAATGTTTGGGCATATTTCTTCAATATTTGAAAGGCAAACTCATTTCCTCATCAATACATTGAAGAATTCCTCTCTTTTTACTCTTGTGTTGAGGGTAGAAAATCCTAATTCACATAAATAGGATGTTGAAAATTGTAAAATGTTCAAAGTTTAGATATTGCCACATGTTGTTCTTTCATAGAAATCTAAAAGACTTCAAGAGACAATTTCTTATGTTTAATCATCAATCCACAATCAGTGGATATAGCTGCCAGTTCTTCTTCTGTTAATGTTAAACCAAAATCACTTGAAGCTTCCATGAATGGGTTTCTAATCCAATCATATTGTTCAGTGTTAAGTGATGGAAAATGCTATAAATGAAATTCTGCCTGTCGGCCTTCAAGTCCTATTTTATTTACACTTAACTTTTGCTCACTTCCAGAATTGGATTCTTCAATATTGTGCTTCTTTTTGAGAAATCTATTCATTTTATTTGGGTGTATTTATCTAAAAACAATATAATGATGTGTTAATAATATAATAAGGATGTGTTAACAAAAAGAGCGGTAATTCCGTAATGAAATGGTATAATAGAGTAACTATATTTATTTTTATATCTGGGTACATGCCATGAACCAGCGCAGCTAGTAATTCCAGGTCCCGAGTGAGAACAGTGCAGAATTAAGAAAATATGCAGAATTAAGAAAATACGAGGTCGAGAAGGCCCTGTAATTGCTGCTGGCAAGAACAAAGCATGCCCAAAATCTGCATATTGCTTTATTTATAGAGCAAAGTGGGCCATTAGCAAATCAATGAAGTCTTTGATCATGTTTCCAAGGCAACCCAAGAATTTTACCAAGTGCAGAAAACCTCCACCATACATACCATCTTAACTTTAAACCAAACAAAGGATAGAAGAAACTTGCCTCCAGTCTTTCTGGGGAACATGGGGGTAGTGTAAACAATCCAGCACCACAGCTTAAGAGCCTTTTGCAACCTAATCAGGCAAGTGAGGTGGGGGGTTGGGCAGACTGTCAGTTTACAGCCAATTCCCCATACCTCTCTCTCCCAAAAATCTAAACTCCAAAAACCCCGTTGGTCCCCAACAGGCACATATTTCTCTGGAATACCATAGGGCGCACCTGGAAATCTTCAAGGGTGCACCACTGCACCCTGGCACACATTTTGAGAACCACTGGTGTAGACTAAAAAAATTGTATTTTTAATATGCAAGTCATTCCTGAACATAGGATTAGTCATAACTGAAACTAAATTATATTTTCAGTTTGAGTAGTCTGGGCTTAGCTAGGGGAAATGACACAATCTATTAGTTTAATTTTCAAACCATATATAAAACACAGCAAATACCACATTACTATAATTATAATGATAATTGTCTTTGTCTTCTTATAGGATGTTGATGCCACAAACCCAAATTATGAAATTATGTGTATGATCAGAGACTTTAGAGGAAGTTTGGATTATAGACCATTAACAACAGCTGATCCTGTAAGATTTTTTTGTATATCATTGCTCTGTGACTCTTTGTATTGAAATAAAAACATGCTTGATATTCACTAAATTAATATTGTATTTACTAGGTAAAGTTTTCTTTCTGTGCTTATTTCCTACATTATAAGAAAATCAAGCAATCATCCACATTTTTGCTTCTCTTTCATAATTTGACATATCAGACAGGGTTCCCACAGAGATGTACATTTTAAAGCAAAACCTTCCCTATCTTTGGTAGGGATGAGCAACAGTTACAGGAGTTATGTCTAAATACCTTTATTTCCCCTTTGGGGAGTACAGTGCTCAAAAAGTGTTCTGCTGTTTTATTACTCCTTTCTTATTGAAGAATGAGAATTTATTGGACAGCGAATACCTTTGGTACTTATGGAAAATAATTCATTTGATGTAACACATACAGAATGTAGTATTAGGTACATGAAACACATTTGTTTAGCAGATGTATTATATGGAATTTAATAGAGTTGTTGGTCATAGCACCTGCATCCCATGTATTTTGGTAGTTCTCCATATGGGTACCCCTCCTTGTGTGTTTAACCCACTATTTCTGAGCTTATACCTTTAAGATAGGGATTAGCAAACTTTTTCTGAAAAGAGCCTGATAGTAAATATTTTAGGCTTAACTACATATATGGTATGGTATTTGTTATAACTACTCAGTTCTACTTTTGTAGTATGAAAGCAGCCATAGACAATGCATAAATGAATGGGTGTGACTGTTTTAGTAAAACATTACAAAAGCAGGTAGTGGGCTAGATTAAGCCTACAGCCACCATACTTTGCCAATCCTTGCTTTGTGTTATTATTAAAAGGCAAGTATTGGGAACATAAGTTTTATGAAAAATATTTATGTGTAAGATTTGGCATATTCAAGTTATTTTGCTCAGTAATCTCCTGGGATTCATGTTTCTTGTCTGTATAGTTAGTTATCTTTGCCAGCAACTTTCCCCATAATCCACCAGAAAATATGCCATTGGTAGGAAATTTCACTTTTGTTGTACACAGCACATCTTGAAGTGAATAAGGCAGCTTCTTAATGTGAACTTAATTGCTACTAAGAACATAGTGCCCTCTACAACATTATTTTTTAATAGTTTATCAAATAACAAGATAAGGGAGTCTCCATTATACTCAGAATTTTAGAAATAATTTGTGTCTAATAAAATTTGTGCAAGCTGATGTTTTTAAAGCTTACTTATCTTATTTATACCACATACAGTTAACCTTTCAGTGTTTTACATACCACTGATAATCACCAAAATAAAATATTTTATTTTTAGATTGATGAACATAGGATATGTGTTTGTGTAAGAAAACGACCACTCAATAAAAAAGGTATGATGCTTATTGAGCTATAATCAAAGATTGATTTTATTGTTTTAAATTTATTTTGTAATCGCAGAAATCACATTGGTTTGGGACAGTTAAATGTAAATCACTTTATTTGTATATAACCAGTATGCAGATTTCTATGGTTAATCTGTTGATTTGTTACTGCTCTATGAATTATTGCCATTCTTGGTTCTTGCTTCACAGAAATTTTTATTTTTTTCTTTGTTTTACTTTGTTGCTGAAATATTCTGTCTCATTGAATGGGATATTTATATTTACAGAACTAATTGCTTTTTTATATATTAACTCAAATGATATAAAAGTTTCTGGGCATTGATTTTCATTTATTCTTTTAGAAACTCAAATGAAAGATCTTGATGTAATCACAATCCCTAGTAAAGATGTTGTGATGGTACATGAGCCAAAACAAAAAGTAGATTTAACAAGGTACCTAGAAAACCAAACATTTCGTTTTGATTATGCCTTTGATGACTCAGCTCCTAATGAAATGGTTTACAGGTAGGTAAATTTGTTTTAAATTAGAATTTTGTTCTCATAATGTGTTCATTATTACCCTGAAACTTATATTGATCTTGGCATATCTCTCCAAAAGTGTAATATGCTTTTGTATTCTGAGTTTAAACAAAGAAGAATATGTAATAAACACTATATAATATTAACACTTGTTCTCTTTAATGCTTCCTTAAATCATAGTTTTTATTACTATATGGATAGAAAATTTGTAAAAAATGTTGATATTGGCCCTGGCCAGTTGACTCAGTGGTAGAGACGTCGGCCTGGCGTGCAGAAGTCCCAGGTTCGATTCCCGGCCAGGACACATAGGAGAGGCGCCCATCTGCTTCTCCACCCCTCCTCCTTCCTCTCTGTCTCTCTCTCCCTCTCCCGCAGCCAAGGCTCCATTGGAGCAAAGATGGCCCGGGCGCTGGGGATGGCTCTGTGGCCTCTGCCTCAGGCGCTAGAGTGGCTCTGGTCGCTGCAACATAGCGACGCCCAGGATGGGCAGAGCATCGCCCCCTGGTGGGCAGAGCCGGGTAGATCCCGGTCGGGCGCATGCGAGAGTCTGTCTGACTGTCTCTCCCCATTTCCAGCTTCAGAAAAATAAAAAAAAGAAAAAAAAATGTTGATATTTTAGTACCTCTAAGGAAGTGATTAGAAGAGGACTTCTTTTTACTTTTTAAATCCTGTACTAATAATTTGAAATATTACATGTCAGTCTAATTTGTCTAAATCTTTATTTAGCTTGTACCATCACTTAAGAAAATAAGTGCTGTAAATCTTGCATTTGTCTAATTTTTATCATCTTTAAGTTTTGGAATAGTTTTAATATATGAAATTCTTGTGTTAACATAGTCAGCTTATAAACAGCTGAAATTTATATGTATAATATATTGATATCCCAAATTTTTAGTCCAAATTTAGATTTTCATATGTGGTTTATAAACATTCATCTCTTATAACAGGTCAGTTTTAGCATATACTATATATGCATGCTATGTAGAACTTGACAGTGTTCTTGAATGCTATGTTTCATTGCAAACAGAAAATTAAAGAGTCCTAAGAATTGACGATGTTATAAACAATAGTGTGTTGAACAATTTATTGTCTTAAGCTAGCAAACTGGGAGTTCAGTTGTAAAGAAAGGGGACAAAATTTATGGACACATGAATGCGAGATAGGAATAAAGTGAGGAATTTGTACCTTTTCTGAGAACAGAGTCCATTCCTCCCCTCTTACTCTTTTCTCTACTCCTGCCTATCAAATCTCTGTTTGCCTGTTAATCATTTTCAAAAAATTATAAATAAAGGTATGTTTTTGTATATGCTGGAATTAGTAAACATTCTATGTTTCACCCTATTTTATGTTCCTTAACTTCACCCATATTGATTAAATCCCCTTTCTCTTATCCTTAACTTTTATGGGTTGAAGAGTTAGACTTTTTCTCATCTCGTCAAACTCATTTCTAGAACTTTTTTCTCCCTTTTGTTCTGTATTTTCTCCAGTTGTGCCTTACAAAATATATTGGCAGAGCTGTACTGTTTCATATGTATTATTTTGAGACCTATATGAAAAGATTTGTTTTCTGTTATACTTTTTTAACTCTTTGCTCAATGAAATATTTCTTGGCCCTCCTACCATTTAACTCTAGTGGTTACACCAATAGGTTTGAAGAACAATCCAAACCATATTTTGACATCCTTTTTTTCTATCAAGACTATCAACTCAGAACTTAATGTCTTAGAACAGGGGTCCCCAAACTTTTTACACAGAGGGCCAGCTCACTGTCCCTCAGACTGTTGGAGGGCCGGACTGTAAAAAAACTATGAACAAATCCCCATTCACACTGCACGTATCTTATTTTAAAGTAAAAAAACAAAATGGGAACAAATAACAATATTTAAAATAAAGAACAAGTAAATTTAAATCAACAAACTGACCAGTATTTCAATGGGAACTATGCTCCTCTCACTGACCACCAATGATAGAGGTGCCCCTTCCGGAAGTGTGGCGGGGGACGGATAAATGGTCTCAGGGGGCCGCATGTGGCCTGCTGGCCGTAGTTTAGGGACCCCTGTCTTAGAAGGATAATTTATTTTTACTTTTCCGTATTCAGTGGAATCTTATCACTTTTCTACTTCCTTAGATGGTCTAACATAATGTTTTTATACTTTTACCCTTGAGCTTTTTTCTATTGAGATTACCACTTTTTTAATTCTTGAATCTTTGGGGTCTTGTTTTTTCTTTATATATGTATGTTTTATTTGTCTGGCTAATATCACCACTTTTTGTTATTTTTTAAACTTTCCTGTGGTCTTCTATATATGTCGTATCTGTTATTATCAAGTTTTATTGTCCATCATTATTGTGATTATTGTTTATTATGGATTTATTGCTTGAAATTATACTTCAACAATTTAAACAATTTAAGAACTTTAAGCAATTCTAGGATCTAGTTATTTAAATTTTTTAACAAATCAGTGGACTCAATTGTGGCCCAGAGTTGAGCTCATTGATTTGTTAAAAATTTTGGTGTAAGTTTTGTTCATTAGTAAGACTATATTACTTTTATTTCTAGTTTAACTTAAATATATATATATATTTTTTTATTTATTTATTTTTTTTTCTGAAGTTGGAAACGGGGAGAGACAGTCGGACAGACTCCCGCATGCGCCCGACCGGGATCCACCCAGCATGCCCACCAGGGGCGACGCTCTGCCCACCAGGGGGCGATGCTCTGCCCCTCCGGGGCGTCGCTCTGCCGCGACCAGAGCCACTCTAGCGCCTGGGGCAGAGGCCAAGGAGCCATCCCCAGCGCCCGGGCCATCTTTGCTCCAATGGAGCCTTGGCTGCGGGAGGGGAAGAGAGAGACAGAGAGGAGGGGGGGGGGTGGAGAAGCAAATGGGCGCTTCTCCTGTGTGCCCTGGCTGGGAATCGAACCCGGGTCCCCCGCATGCCAGGCCGACGCTCTACCGCTGAGCCAACCGGGCAGGGCTAACTTGAATATTAAAGACACATTCTGACAGGAACATATTATTTTTAAGGTTTACAGCTAGACCACTAGTGGAAACTATATTCGAAAGAGGAATGGCTACATGCTTTGCTTATGGGCAGACTGGAAGTGGAAAAACTCATGTAAGTAATTTATTATAGTTAAATGCTGGTATGAAGCTAGTTTATTTTACTTATAGCTTAATTCTTAGACCTAAAATTTTAATATTTATTCCTGAATAATATCTGTTCTTTATTTTCTATGTAACATGTAGACTATGGGAGGTGACTTTTCAGGAAAGAACCAAGATTGTTCTAAAGGAATTTATGCATTAGCAGGTAATTGTTCTTTTTTGATAATCATTTATAATTTTTTTAAAATATTATTCTGGTGGGTTTGAAATAAGTCTTGGACATACTTTCCAGTATTTTAAAAGTAACCATAGTTCTATATTAACCATACATTATGTCAATTTTAGGTTATCAGACTGCTTGAAAAGAACTGTACATTTGGGGCAGAAATCTTGATTCTGTTTATATCATTGTAATCTGAAACATTGTTGGAGCTTATTGTTTGTTGTTGAATAATGATTTGTGAAAAGCTTCCATTTGGTAGTTATTTAGAGCAACCTTATTATGACCACATATAATTTGATGCAATTTAAAAGGATAAATAATAGCATCCTTTTATTAAATAATGGAGAGTGGCATCTAAACCATAAGTACAGCAAAAACTATTACTACTATATTTTGTAAAATTTTCATTATTGATGTTATTATTGTGGGTAAAGATAAACATACTTCTAAAAGTAAAAAATTTGAAATGCTTTTTAAGATAGTATTTGTTACATCTCAACAAATTTTCTCCCTGTGAAATTCTTGATAGCTCGAGATGTTTTTTTAATGCTAAAGAAGCCGAACTATAAGAAGTTAGAGCTTCAAGTGTATGCAACCTTTTTTGAAATTTATAGTGGAAAGGTAAGTAGAAACTTTAAAACAGTGTATTTTTGTTTCTTAAATTTTGGTTAAACTATACATAATATTTATTATTTTAATCATGTTTAAGGTATACGTTCAGTGGCATGTACATTCACAGCCACTGCCACCATATAATCTTTACAAGTATTTGGAATATTATGTTAGAATTTTGCTATGAGATTTTTAAAAATTCCTTTGAAAGAACTCAAATATTGAACATTTTACTTTAAAAATTAATATTTTCTGAAATGATTTTCAGGCTTTAAATGAGTAGTTTTTATAGAACTGATTCTTTTTTTCTTTATAGCTAGTTTTCTAATTTGAAAAAATTTTTATAGGTGTTTGACTTGCTAAACAGGAAAACAAAATTAAGAGTGCTAGAAGATGGAAAACAGCAGGTTCAAGTGGTGGGCTTACAGGAACGAGAGGTCAAATGTGTTGAAGATGTACTGAAACTCATTGACATAGGCAACAGTTGCAGGTAAATCTCATTTAAATTAAGATAGGGAAACAATTTTATAATCTGTTTTAGGTACTTTGGCTATAAAATAAAAAAGCAAGGATGGTATTCAGTGCTTCTTGGAAGTAAAAATCATTGTTCATAAAAACTTTGTTACATGGAACTTTGAGTGATGTCTATTCTATTTATGTCATATTACAAATATACTAGAAGTACTATCTGTCGTATTGAGGTGTATGAATCTGGTTATGTTTAAGTGGTGTTAACTCCAGATGTCTTTTTTGTATTTACATGATTAAAACTAGTTGTTGTTGTTTTTTTTAATAAAAATACTGTAGTTTCAACATAAAGTTTTCATGTATCAAATTATAGAACATCCGGACAAACATCTGCAAATGCACATTCATCTCGGAGCCATGCAGTGTTTCAGATTATTCTTAGAAGGAAAGGAAAACTACATGGCAAATTTTCTCTCATCGATTTGGCTGGAAATGAAAGAGGAGCTGATACTTCCAGTGCAGATAGGCAAACGAGGCTTGAAGGTGCTGAAATTAATAAAAGCCTTTTAGCTCTCAAGGTAAATAAAATGTATTTAGTTGTGAAGTCTTTTATTTTTTATTTTAATTACATATACTCAGCTATAAAATAATAGTATTTGTTTTGTCTAATAAGAAAGAGACGTTATCAAAATTAAGGTTTTTTTATATTTGTAGGTATAGATTTATTTTGTACCCAGAATTTTTCTTTACATACATTATTCATTCTTTTGTGGGGTAGATGAAATATCTGTTGTTTGGCAGGCCAATTTCTGGGCTAGAGGGAGATTACAGAGGGCCCTTATCAGTCATATTTTTGTGTAGGAGGGCAAGGAACCACAAAACTGAGTGAAGAAAGAGTTTCTCAGAAAAATGTGAAATTGCTTTCAAAAAGTTTGGCTAGTATTATATCTCTTCCTTGAAGAAAAGCAGATCGGTAGGACTTCAAGAAAGCAATCTGTTGTTGGTATTCAGGGTCTCATGAAGAGGCGCCGCAAAGGAATGAGGCAGCAACAGTACTGCAAGTGGAGGACCTCAATCTCTCCAGGACTGAGGTGCCTTAGAGAGACCAGTTATACATTTTAGTAAGCAGAAACATGGCATCCTGTGTGATAAACTAACAAACAGAATACAGTGTACAAGTTTATTATTTAGTTTTGCAAAACTGATTAGATTTCTCTTGCGCTTTCTGAGACATAACACCACACCATCTGCTGTCCAATTTTTGACCTGCAGAAAGCTCCAGCAGGGCCAAGCATCGCTTCCTCGGGGCCTTTCCTGGACGCAACTGCCTTCAGTCATGTATGCTTGGTCTCAACCTTCACTTTCTCAGGATGGGAACAGAAAGTCACTTGGTGCTTTGGCTTTCTTCCAACACAATCTGTGTTTTTTCTTTTATAGTGCCACTTTAAAAGTTTCTTTTTACGGTTATCCTACTTCCTGTCACTTCTAAATACTATTTATAATTTCCAGAAGAATTTTTTGAAATAATACTTCTTTGGGTTTTTTTTTTTTTTTCTTTTTTTTTTTGACAGAGACAGAGAGAGAGTCAGAGAGAGGGATAGATAGGGACAGACAGACAGGAACGGAGAGATGAGAAGCATCAATCATTAGTTTTTTGTTGCGCATTGCAACACCTTAGTTGTTCATTGATTGCTTTCTCATATGTGCCTTGACTGTGGGCCTTCAGCAGACCTAGTAACCCTTTGCTCGAGCCAGCGACCTTGGGTCCAAACTGGTGAACTTTTGCTCACACCAAATGAGCCCGCGCTCAAGCTGGCGACCTCAGGGTCTCGAGCCTGGGTCCTCGGCATCCCAGTTCGACGCTCTGTTCACTGTGCCACCGCCTGGTCAGGCTAATTTAATTTCATTTTCTTGAGTTAGGATTTATGGCAACATCTTTACTATTCTGTAAACTTGTTAGTAGCATTTTCAGAGCTGATCAGAATTTTAGTAAGAGGTCTTTTAAATATGTTAAGTTTATTATTCTTTATAAGAAACCTAATCTTGGAAACTTGCTTTCTTAATTTCCAGGAGTGCATCAGAGCCTTAGGTAGAAATAAACCTCATACTCCTTTCCGAGCAAGTAAACTCACTCAGGTGTTAAGAGATTCATTCATAGGTGAAAACTCTCGTACCTGCATGGTAAGTTAATGGATTTATTGTGTTTGTTTTGTTTTAATTCTGAATGAATAATTACATAATAGCTATAGAATAATTATATATTAAAGACAATCATTTAAACCCTTCTATTGTGAGAGACAATACTTATGAAGTGGTTTCTGAAGTCTGATAGGATTATATTTCACTTATAGTGCATTCTGTCTACTAATTCTGACATCTAAGTCTTCTTGAGGTTGGTTTCCATTGATATTTATTTTTCTTGAGTATGGGTTACACTTTTTATTTGTTCATATGTCAAGTAATTTTGGATTATATGATTTTTATTAGGAATGAAAACTAATGGACACCTGAATCTGTTATAGTCTCAAAATTATTGATTTTTTTGTTGTTATTGTGTAGCAGGAAATTAATTTAGCTGAACTTACTCTAAATTCTTGTCTCTCCTGATTTTGGCAGTAACTGAAATTAAAATCTTTGTTAGCTCTTTTAGACATAACTATGTGGTTGAAGTCATCCTGTGCACGCTTTGTTTAGGTATCAGCCAGAGAGCTAGGCAGTTTACATGCAGAATTTGAGTCTCTCCCTCTGCAGTAGTTTCTTCTGGGACAAATTTCTCTTTCCAGCTGCTATGATCCCTGCCTTCTAACTTTGTCCATTAGATTCTTAACAAGGGAAACTCTAGGTTTCTAATGAACTTTTAGTTGTCTTGTGTGACAGCAGCAGAGCTTGTCCCTAGGCAAGAAACCTCATATTAAAGTGGGTTGGGAAGAAGTCATTCAGTGTTACTCCATTTTTCTAAGTGTTGACCTCCATTTTCTGCCTGATTTTGATCACTTTCTAGGGCATTCAGAGAACTGTTTATATTATAACTGGAGTTTATAATTATTATTTATGTTTGTATTTTTCCCTCATAGATTGCTACAATCTCTCCAGGAATGGCATCCTGTGAAAATACTCTTAATACATTAAGATATGCAAATAGGTATGAGAAATGTTTATCCATTTTGAAATTTGAGGGAAGTAGAGCAGTATATGATTTGATTTTATATCTGATAGAGTAAATCTTATTACATTGTTCTTTTAATTTTCAAAAAAAATTGCATATTTTGTCAGTTTTTCAGAATAATTGGAAATGTGTAATTTGGGAAGATATTTTTATTTTTAGTAGTATTGTTCTTTCTATTCTAGAACATGACTATTTTTTCATTTAACCAAGTTACATTTCATAATATTTTACCACATTTGAATCAGACAAATTCTTCCTAGTATATTAAGACTCTAAAGTAAGTATCAGGGGGCCAATCTGTATTTCTTAAATTGTTTTGCTATATGCTGAAAATTATCTGCATAAAAATTAATACAACATTAAACATTACACATGGAGAATCTAGGTTTAAATTAAGTAGTGATAGCACAGTTTTTTCTGGTGGTCTGTATGGATTACATTTTTATTCGTGTCAGTAGTGTTATAAACTTTACTAGGTAACAAGATATTTACAGGTGAAAGGATAAGAACACATTATAGACTATTAAAGTTGTGTACTTCTTATAGTCATGAATTGCCCTTGGAATTTTGGATTATGATGGGCATATTTATATTTATTCCATAGATTATTCCCATTGCACTTGTTTTGAATGACTGTAGTTTTAATTTTCTATTATCACATACTGCGTTGGTGATTTTAACCTAGAGATAAAATTTCTCTTTGTATTGCATTTCTAGTGTGAAGACTCTCTTAATTTTGCTGAATATAAGTATTTTCTATTTCTTTGTTTTAATCATAAAAATTTTATTTTTAATCTTTTATTAAAATATAAAAAACATATACATACTGAAAAGTACCAAAAACATAAGTGGATAATTTAATAAATACTTATAAAATGAAAATTCCTGTCATCAGACTGGGAAAGAAAACATTGCCAGCTCCTCAGAAAGTTTCCTGTGTGTTTCTTCCTGATCGTGAATTCTGAGTAACATGTTCACCTGCATGAATCTCTACTCTGAGGCAGACATTCATGCTCTGACTTCTATGGAAAAATTGCTACTTTTTTCCCCCCTCTTTTTTTCCCCCTCCTCTCTTTTTAAAAATAGTTTTATTACTTATGAATTCATCCCTGAACACCATAGGTAACTATAGCTGAACTTTACATGAATGAGATCCGTACCCTTTGTACTTTTCTATCTTTTGCTTCAGCTGAAGAGATGTTTTGAAATCATGGTAAAATGGTTGGAAAGTATAAACCTGTTGACAGTTTGTAAAAAGATTTTAAAATATATTAGATTCTTTAATATGTAATATAACTATTTCTAAATCCCTTTTAAATTTTGAATTATGAGTTTCTAGCTGGAAACCTTTATAGGACTTTTATTTGATCCTTATAATAAACATTTGTGGTATAGTGGGGGTTTTATCATTAATTTAAAATGCTTGTTCTTTCAAGACTTTATAGGAGAGATAAGGAAGAGCTTGTTATAGCGGAATATTGCCATGTTGTGGAATTTAAACAAATAAAAACCCTTTATGTCTTCAGACTTCTGGCTGCAAAGGAATCCCCCTAATGTGAAAATGCTCTGTCTGGCTATTTCTCTAGTTTGTTTAGGTCCAAGTAAAATGTTTTAATTTATTACCATGTAATGTAATTCATTTGCAACATGAATAATGATCTGGGAGAAATAATTCTGCCTTTTATTTCCAAATCTCCAAGAATAAAGATTTTTTTCAGTCTTCTTGATAGCTTTCTTTGGAGGAATATAAATAACTCCTGAATGTAGTAGAGTTTAAGCTGAGCAAGAGGGCTTTGAATAAAGGAAAAGTATGTGGTTAGAGGTTAACGGTATCTCAATTAGGAGATTATTAAAATATTAAGATAAAAGGCCCTGGATGGATGGTTCAGTGGATGGAGTGTTGTCCTGACATGCTGAGGTCTCGGGATGACCCCGATCAGGGCACAAATAAGAATAAAAAGCAGCCTGACCAGGCAGTGGCGCAGTGGATAGAGCATTGGACTGGGATGCGGAGGACCCAGGTTCGAGACCCCGAGGTCGCCACCTTGAGCGCAGGCTCATTGGCTTTGAGCAAGGCTCACCAGCTGAGCCCAAGGTTGCTGGCTCGAGCAAGGGGTCACTCAGTCTGCTGTAGCCCCCTGGTCAAGGCACATATGAGAAATCAATCAATGGACAACTAAGGAGCTGCAACAAAGAATTGATGCTTCTCATCCTTCTTCCTTCCTGTCTGTGTGTCCCTATCTGTCCTCTCTCTCTGTCACAAAAAATAAAAAATATTAAAAAAAAGAATAAAAAACAACCAGTTAGTGCACAACTACATGGAACGAGTAGATGCTTATCTGTTTCTCTTACCTACCCCCACTTCCTCTTCTTCCTTCTCTCTTTCACTTTCTTTCAAATCAATGGGGGAGGGGGATAAAAAATGGGTAGGGAGTAAAGAGAGTTAAGTAGTATTAGAAATTAGATTTGTCATCATGTGAGGTAAATAAACTTTACAAAGGGACTATAAGGTACAAAAGGCAGATGAATCCAGTATTGAAACTTTGTGTCATAGACCAGTGGTAGTCAACCTGGTCCCTACCGCCCACTAGTGGGTGTTCCAGCTTTCATGGTAGGTGGTAGCGGAGCAACCAAAGTATAAATAAAAAGATAGATTTAACTATAGTAAGTTGTTTTATAAAGATTTATTCTGCCAAACAATGAAAATCCAACATAAAGTACTTGGTAAGTAATTATTGTATGCTTTAACTTGCTGTAACTCTGCTTTATAAATTTTATAAAGTAAAGTTACTTCCCTACTTTATAAATCACCATTACTGTGGAACCGGTGGGCGGTTAGAAAACTTTACTACTAACAGAGATACAAAAGTAGGCGGTAGGTATAAAAAGGTTGACTACCCCTGGTCATAGACATTATATTACCTATAGGTAAAAGAATGATTGTAGGTAGAAGAAATATATTAATTTGATATACATTAAATATTAGCAAGATCTGTATTACTCTTTTTGACCTAAGGAAACAGTGATTTCATTTAATTCAACCTAAGAAAAGTAGTGAGAGAAACAGAATATGTGTAGTATATAAAGCGTTTAACATAAGATTTGTAGTAAAAGCTAGGTTTTAATCTCATTTATGTCCCTTTCTCATTGAATGACCTTGGCTAAGATACTTTATTGCTCTGAGCTAATTTCTGATCTGTCAAATGGTGACAATATAACAAGATTATTTTAAAGATTAAATAAAAACATGTCTAAAATTATTACTAATACATGATGTATAGGAAGTAACTTAATAAATATTGCCTATTATTATGAAATGGGATTGACCCAAAAAAAACATAGGGAATTACAAAGATTGGGTCAGAAAAGCCGTAATTTGGCTAAATATAACCTAGAGACATTAACAAAAGCAATTTAAATTCCATTGCTAAAGGGTTTTCTCAACCAGTATTCATCTGAATCCCAAATACAAAATTATTTGAGTGACTTTTCAGTTTATACCAAGAGTGCTTCATAGCTAATACCATTGTATATTTATAAGAAAGAAGTTAGTTAATTTGCCATAAACTGGATGCCATTATGACTCAATTGTCATGTGGTCAGTTTGAAAAAATGCAAAATTGTTGAGGACTTGGTAATGCTAATAAACAGAATATTCATGATCTTGATTACACAAGGAAATTAGATTGAGTAGTCATGTAGTTAAATAAGGGCATTTCAAATTTAGGTGAGAGTCTAGTTAAAATTCTAGAAAGGATCATGAGAAAGGGAAAATACACTAGAAAGGAAGGACTGTGTAGTAGGGAATCAATAGGATAATGGGGTTTTTAAATTTTTAAATGGATTGTTTTGAAAATATTTTAAATATACTAAGTCAGAACAATGTTGATATCGTTTGCTAAACAAATTAAACTGAGTACTAAATGAAAATTTGAAATATGCATTGCTGTCTTTACAAGAGCATTTTCTTTTAATTTGTTGCTCTTTTGATGCTGCAGAGTAAAGGAGTTTGGAATTAGTCCATCAGACATTCCCTTCTCACAGGGTAGTGGCAGTCGCCCTGATCTCTCTCCTTCTTATGAGTATGACGACTTTTCTCCTTCGATTACCAGGTCTAGTTCATTCTATACATAAGATATTTATTTTAGTAGTTTCTTTTGAATTGTGCTGTGTATAAATATTTTATTTACATTTCTTTTGTCCTGAGCCATTTTATTTTTCATTTTCATTTTGTTTGGCAGGTGGTGATTGTATTGCATGATCTTCATTTCTGTGTACTCTATTTGCTTTAAAATATTGATTTAGAATTCAAGCTTCCTATTTTGCCTCATAATTTTAAGGATGATGTCATCTTTACGTACTTGCCATTGAAAGATAAACTGTCTTATTTAAAATGAAAAGTTTACCTTTATCCTGTATGCTACTATAAATTTCCTTATTTGCAAGGAAATACTAAGGATCCTCTTGACTTAGAAAGTGTACATTCTCTCAAATTTGTAAATTTAAGTATAATGGGTAAACATTTTTTAAATGATGGAATTAATTTATATTTTATAACCTTTATACATTAGAATAAGATTATTTTACATGTAGCTGTTTAAATTGAGCATTAAAACTACCAAAAATCTGCAAAGTGAATGAAATTCTCTGATTTTGGCAATGATTTGTTTATATGGTCTAAGTGTCATTGGTAGCATTTTTCTGTTCATATAATTTAATTTCAACAGCACACTCTTATTTACTTTGTAATACTGAATCTACATATTTTGCTAATTCTCATTTATTATGCACAATAATTCCATATGAAATAATTGTAAAGTTACCTAAATAAACTTATAAAGTTAAACAGCTAAACATCCCTTTAGTGTTTTCACAGATTTCAGATAAATTTGATCCGGAAAGCTGACATCATCAACCTTAATATGTTAATTGAATTGCTTTTATATTGGATAGGTTGGTATTTTCTTGTTCCTCTGCATAAATCTTTGTTAATTTTAGCTACCTCTTATGTGCTTACAGGGTGAAAGAATTGACCGTGGATCCGACTGCTGCTGGTGATGTTCGTCCAATAATGCACCATCCACCAAATCAAATTGATGACTTAGAGGCACAGTGGGGTGTGGGGAGTTCCCCTCAGAGAGATGATCTAAAACTTCTCTGTGAACAAAATGTGAGTGACTTAATATAGCTGTAATTATATAATCTTAGGTCATTTTATCAGTACCAGAACTTGACAGTTAAAATCTATCATCTAAGACATGGATCAGCAAACTACAGGCATACCTTATTTTATTGTGTTTGACTTTGTTGCACTTCTCAGATGTTGCATTTTTTTTTACAAATTGAAGGCAAGACCCTCCAATTGAGATACTTTATTGAAGTGGTCTGGAATAAACCCACAATATCTCTAAGGTATGCCTGTACAGGCTATAAGTCAACCATCTGTTTTTACAAATAAAGTTTTATTGAAACAGGGCTATACTCATTCATTTATAGGTTGTCTGGCTCCTTTCTTACCATAACAGAAGTGACAAAACCCATACATAGCTCACAAGCTCAAAATATATATTATCTGGTCCTTTACGAAAGTTTGTTGACCCCTAATCTAAAGTTCTTCTTTTCAAATTTTATACTAATATTAAAATTTAGGCATTTTTAAGGTAACATAGGGAAAAATGAGTTTAAGAATTCTACATAGGCCCTGGCTGGTTGGCTCAGTGGTAGAGCATCAGTCCAGTGTGTGGTGTGTGGAAGTCATCACAGGTTCAACTCCCAGTCAGGGCACACAGAAGAAGTGACCATCTGCTTCTCTACCCCTCCCCTTCTGTCTTTCTCTCCCCCTCTCCCTTTCCCGCAACCATGGCTCAAGTGGTTTGAGTAAGTTGGTCCCTGGGCATTGAGGATGACTCCATGGCCTCGCCTCAGTCGCTAAAGTAGCTCGGTTGTGAGCAAAGGAGCAATGCCCCAGATGAGCAGAGCATCACCCCTAATGGGCTTGCTGGGTGGATTCTGGTCTGGGTGCATGCGGGGGTCTGTCTCTGTCTCCCTGCCTCTCACATTAAAAAAAAAAAAAAAAAGAATTATATATACACTATTACATATAAAGCTGAAACACAAAATTAACTATGGACACGTGCATAAGTATTAAAAGGATGTATGAGCTATATCAAAAATCAGATCAAACATGGTAAAATGCTATCATTTGTTAAATCTGATTGCTTTCTATAGGTTTGAAGTGTTTAGTGACATTTTATAATTTAAAAATTTGGTTCTCCAGCTACTAAAAAAATAAAGTATGTGCCTACTATATAGGACAAATGTGTAAAGAAATAAAAAGACACAAATAATACATATTTTCACATAATAAGTATATTGAGGAATTCCTTGCTGAATGTGAGATGTTCAAGTTATTTATATTGTTTAACTTCATTTTGTAAATACGTACTCTATATTGTTTGTATCATTTATTTCCCACTAAGAATCTTATAGTGGCGTTTTCTCATAATTATAAAAGGTAGAATTTATTTGTTTCTTACTATATGACATATATTTGCTAAATATTTTTCTTAAGTTCTGATGTAATCCTCACAACTTGATGTGGTAGGTACAATAATTATCTCTGCTTTTTAACTGACTTTCTAAAAGGTTAACCTGACTGCGATCATATAACTCAGGGGTCCCCAAACATTTTACACAGGGGGCCAGTTCACTGTCCCTCAGACCATTGGAGGGCTGGACTATAAAAAAAAACACTATGAACAAATCCCTATGCACACTGCACATATCTTAAAGTAAAAAGCCAAAACAGGAACAAATACAATATTTAAAATAAAGAACAAGTAAATTTAAATCAACAAACTGAACAGTATTTCAATGGGAACTATGGGTCTGCTTTTGGCTAATGAGATGGTCAATGTCCGGTTACATATTTGTCACTGCTAGCCGTAACAAGTGATATGATGCGCTTCCGGAGCCGTGACGCATGCATCCCATGTCACCGGAAGTAGTACTGTATGTGAGTGACGCCACGCTTTGCAGCGCCGCCACGTACAGTACTCCAGGAGCACAGGATGCGGGGTCCTGTGCTCCTCTCACTAACCACCATTGAAAGAGGTGCCTCTTCCAGAAGTGCGGCGGGGGCTGGATAAATGGCCTCAGGGGACTGCATGCTGCCCATGGGCTGTAGTTTGGGGACCCCTGATATAAGTAGTAAGTGTGGAAGCTAGGCAGAATTGAAAGCTGAGTCTTTGTTATTCCAGAACTAAATCTTACCACAACAGAAGTAACAAAAACCACATAGCTCACAAGGTCAAAATATATACTGTCAACTAAATTTATTGCTGGCTATGTAAAATACAAGGGGTGGGCAAAAGTAGGTTTATAGTTCATGTGAAAAAACAGTACAATAATCAGTAAATAATTACCCAAGAATAAACTGTGTTCCACATACGAACAACTATAAACCTACTTTTTTCTATCCCTGTATTCTTTGGAAATAATGTAACTTAATTTTTTATCTTTTATAGCCAGTATTAAAGTCCAAAATACTTGAATAACTAATGGACTATTTATTATCATATTCCAAATTACTCACCATTAATAAAGTAGGGCTTTAATGCAGGGATTCTCAAGCAGTGACTTGGCCTCGAGGGAAAAATGTATGAGACATTTTTGGTTTATCATAACTGGGGTGACAACCAAACTTGGTGGAAGGAAGCAAGGATGCACAGGAGAGCCTTCCTTTCCCATAATGTCAATAGTGTTGAAGTCGAAAAATCAGGTTTAAAGTGCAAGTTCTAAATTTTGGACCATAGAACATAAAGAACTAAAAGTGAGATCATGGCCTTAATCTGTTCCCTGTCCCCAGAAGTTTTGAAGGAGACTGGTTACTTATAAAATCCTTTATGCAAACCTGGCATTGCACCAGATATGGTACCTACTAAGATACAGAAAATCAGAACAAGATAAGCACTCTCCTTATAGCAGATCCTTTCCATTTTATTTTTGCATCTGTTAGGTCTCTGCAGGACTTTAATATGAAGAAATTGGCTAGGTGAACTAATTCAGAGGATTTAAGCATGACATCATGAGTTCTTACAGCCTCCTCCATGTTTGAGAGAGTGTAGATTTCTTTCAACTTTGCCATCCCCAGGGAAGTATCTTGAGATGATGTAGCATTATCCCTTAGTTAAGTATTGGTACAGGTGTATGCATTCTCATTGCTATCTTAAGTCTAATGGAGATTAAAATGGGATAGGATCTAAGACATGCCCTAGAGATAAAACTAGTACAGGTAAACAAACTAGAGGATAATCAGTGTGCATTGGAATTCCAAAAGTAGTTGTATAGAAAAAGAATAATCTGAATAGGTTGCACAGAAGTGATACAAACTTGTGTTAATATCTTAAAGGAAAGAAAGAAGACATTCTGGGCTTGTCGGGGAGGTGGGCAGATAAAATGAGTAAGGTGGTTGAATGTGTGTTTATCAGACAGACTATGAAAGAATAATGTCTGCACATCCTGATAAAAACCAGATGCCTCTTTTCCCAAAGAGAAGATAAAAAGTTCTTTGGCCAACTTGATTATTTAAACTTTATAAGTTTCTTTTTTTTATTATTTTATTTATTTATTTTTTTGTGACATAGAGGGAGAGGGACAGATAGGGACAGGCAGACAGGAAGGGATGAGAGATGAAGCATCAGTTCTTTGTTGCGGCACCTTAGTAGTTCATTGATTGCTTTCTCATATTTGCCTTGACTAGAGGGCTCCAGCAGAGCGAGTGACTCCTTGCTCAAGCCAGCAACCTTGGGCTCAAGCTGGTGAGCCTTGCTCAAACCAGATGAGCCTGCGCTCAAGCTGGCGACCTCGGGGTCTCGAACCTGGGTCCTCCGCATCCCAGTCCAATGCTCTATCCACTGTGCCACCACCTAGTCAGGCTTGATTAGTTAAGTTTTTAGGCATGGTAGCTTATTGGTGAAAGAATCAAGTGTCTACTTCTATTATTTAACAAAAAATGCATATATATTTATCATCATGTATTTTTAAAATGTTGCTTTTCTACTCATAAAATAATTTTAAGTAAACTTCTTTATCACTAACGCAACATTTTGTACAAATAAATTATTAGACATTGGAGTTGAAAAAGATACACAAAAAAGAAAGCAAGGCCAGAGAAGTTTTGAGTTGAAGTAGGAACAAAATATGAATATATTGTATATGTATGTGGGGTTTTTGTTGATGAAACAAAGTTGTAACTTGTTGATTAAAATTTCTCTATTCCCTGGCTGGATAGTTCAGTTGGTTAGGACAGGGGTTGGGAACCTCTTTGGCTGAGAGAGCCATGAATGCCACATTTTTTAAAATGTAATTCCATGAGAGCCATACAATGACCCTTGTACGTTAAGCATTATCCAATAAAAATTGGGTGTTGTCTCGGAGGACAGCTGTGATTGGCTCCAGCCACCCCATGAACATGAGCGGTAGGAAATGAATGGATTGTAATACATGATAATGTTTTATATTTTTAACATTTTTTTATTAAAGATTTGTCTACGAGCCAGATGCAGCCATCAAAAGAGCCACATCTGGCTCATGAGCCATAGGTTCCCAACCCCTGGGTTAGGATCATTGTCCCAAAGAGCAGACAGAGGTTGCTGATTCAATCCCTAGTCAGGGCACATAAAAGAACCCCCCCCCCCTCTTTCTTTTCTCTCTCTAAAAGCAGTAAATAAATTTTTTTAAATCCCTAGCTGAATAGCTTGGTTCGTTAGGGCATCATTCCAAAGTGTAGGTTGCCAGTGTGATCCCAGTCAAGGCACATAGAAGAACAGCTCGATGTTTCTGTCCCTCTCTCTAAAAGCAATCAATATATTTTTAAATGATTTTTTAAAATTCTGTAAAAACTAGTAAGCAAATGTATAGTGCAATTTAGAAGTTAGGATTTAGTAATAATTGAGACCTTCAGAACACCAATTTGATAGTCACAGTCATGAAAAAATTATACATCTCTTTTCTGGTGAAAAGAAATTTAAAGACAGATGTGACTTAAATTTTTAGTGAAAATTAAACAATATTGAGGAAAAATTTTAGTATATTTATAGTTGGCACTAAAGATATATTTGAATAATTGCACCATTCCAAAAGAGATTGATTTTTTTAAGGTAACTTTGTTATAAAGTGCCTGGACTAAGTGAAAAAACTATCCCTTTCTGATAAGCTCAAGTTTGGTTGTCTTTTTTAACATTACATTAAATATTTTTGACCTATCAAAAGTAATTGTGGCTTTTTCTTTTTTCTTTTTTTTTTTCTGAAGCTGGAAACGGGGAGAGACAGTCAGACAGACTCCCGCATGCGCCCGACCGGGATCCACCTGGCACGCCCACCAGGGGCGATGCTCTGCCCACCAGGGGGCGATGCTCTGCCCCTCCGGGGCGTCGCTCTGCCGCGACCAGAGCCACTCTAGCGCCTGGGGCAGAGGCCAAGGAGCCATCCCCAGCGCCCAGGCCATCCTTGCTCCAATGGAGCCTTGGCTGCAGGAGGGGAAGAGAGAGACAGAGAGGAAGGAGAGGGAGGGGGTGGAGAAGCAAATGGGCGCTTCTCCTATGTGCCCTGGCCGGGAATCGAACCCAGGTTCCCCTCACGCCAGGCTGACGCTCTACCGCTGAGCCAACCGGCCAGGGCCGGCTTTTTCTTTTTAATAGTATATTTTAGGAGTTTTTTACCATTTAAGCTTCCTCAGTTTCTAGATATATTTTATAAATGACAAAGAGAATCTACTGTTTTATAATGTTTAAAATATAAACTCTGTCATAATTTTACAACTTTTTATTTTAAGGAAGAAGAGGTTTCTCCACAATTGTTCACTTTCCACGAAGCTGTCTCACAGATGGTAGAAATGGAAGAACAGGTCGTGGAAGATCACAGGGCAGTGTTCCAGGTAAAGTAAGATAGGCCCTCTAGAGAAATGAAATAAAAACTTTCATAATTTTTTGACTATAACACAAATCTAAAAAACTCTTGTTTGTGCCTGACCCATGGTGGCGCAGAAAACATCAACCCTGAAACACTGGGGTTGCTAGTTCAAAATCCCACGCTTGCTGGGTTGAGGCACATGGAAGAAGCAACTGTGGGTTGATGCTTCCTCTTACTCCCCCTTTCTCTCTCTCTATCTCTCAGTCAATAAAATCAATAAATAAAATCTTTTTAAAAATACTTGTTTGTGTGTATGCAGATGCATATTTGTAGAGCATATGACATGACAAATTTTGAAAACAAGGAATGGTGGCTACAGATAACCTTCCTTTAAAGATCTAGTTGATTTACTACCATTCTCCCATTTTATTTGCTTTTGTTAGTCGTCCCTTTTTAGAGAAGGATTGAACTTCTGCTTTCCAATACCCCTTTTTCGTGTTAGGTCAGTATATCGGAGTGTCTTCATGTCAGGACAGCAGTAAGGAAAAATTCTTCTAAAGGGCATCAGAGCAGTTGAGGTGTCAGCCTGCAAGAAGAGAATACTCCGAGAGAGGGACACTTAGTGCTCCAGCAGAGCTGGCATGGCAGATGAGTGAGGGTAGAGGAAGAAGGCTGTAGGTACAGTTTTCATTGTGTGTTCAAGCTATTACAACCACTTACACTGTATAATCCTCCTTTCCCTCCCGTTTAAACAAGAACATCCTGGAGGGTTATATTTGTGAAGAAGTGATAGGAAAGTAAAGAAATGTTTGGACTATGTTATGGAGACTGTAGAGTTGGCTTGCATCCCCTTCCACCCCACACATGGCCTTTCTGCAGCACTATAAATACTTTCTGAGAAAAAAATGAACAATTACTCAGTCTCTCCATTGCCCTGTATTCCTTTTCTGATGTTGAAGAAATCTTCTATAAACAATTATTAATGTTCCTCAAGTCTAGGATATTTAAGCACCAAGATGAAGGGCTCAAAAATATAAAAAACTCTTTATGATTTTAGAATAGAATATACATTAAAACTTATTGTTTAGTCAAACCCTTATCATGAGAAGCTTGTGTTTAAATCAAGAAAGGACCTTTGTAATTTTAAGAAAATTGTGTCCTTTTGGGAAAAGGTGTTACATAAAGACCATTTCTCGCTGTGCCATTTTATGATGAATTCTATAAGTTCTTTATTTGGTTATTGGCAGAATTGTGTGTTCTGGCTTTCAAGCCAGTATTCTTTTTATAATTCCATTTATTGTTTCTCTATACTATGATCTGCCATTTCTCAAAATAAGGTTTTGTTTTTTAAAAATTAATTCTATAGCTGAAGGAAAATAAATACTGGGGTGTGTTTTAATTGACACAGCCATAGTTTTCTAATATGTATCTATACCTAGGTTAACCAGTTCTCCCTGGTGATACATACTCTAGTTATAATTAGCTGTTAAACTTCATTGGTGTTTAGAAAATTGAAATTGTATATACCCTAAAAAACTAGAAAGTGTTCTTTTTCATATTCAAAAATTTACATTCAGAATGCTCTGACCTTGTTAAATAATTCTCATGATTCATTACATTGCTAGAAAATAAAACTCATAAATTCTACAAATCTACAGTCAGTTAAGAATAAGGGGTTCCCTTGGCGCATTTATGAATAGTGAGAGGCTACTATTTAGTGGTTTGTTTGACTCGTCTAAGATTGACTATCCATTGGTTTCTTATAGTCACAGTAATTTGAAGAACTAGTGTTTAGAATTTAGGGATACGTTGGCCCAGCCACGGTGAGGCCTCAACTAGATATGTTAATTTCAGATTTTAAGTTCTAGGCTATGTATGATAGGCATGATTAGATTGTTCAGTAGCTTTCTTTCACTATTTCCGTGTCTTAATAGCTGTTGAGGTTTTGAGACTGACTTTGCTTACTGATATTTACTTGTTTGATTCATTCCATCCTCCTCTCCCACTCCACATAACATATATACAAGATAGAGTAAAAGTAGAAAAATGAAATTATCTTGCTTGGCCTATCATATTTATGTTGAAATCTAGAAATATTTCTTGATTTCACTCTAAATTAAGATGTTTTATGATACCATATTATGTTTGATGGTATTTAATGTATAAAACTTATAAATTGGTTTCTGTTTTACAAAGAAGCTTACTGGTTTAATTGAATATTTCCTTTTAGGAATCTATTCGATGGTTAGAAGATGAAAAGGCTCTCCTAGAGATGACTGAAGAAGTAGACTATGATGTAGATTCATATGCTACACAACTTGAAGCTATTCTTGAACAAAAAATAGACATTTTAACTGAGCTGCGGGGTAATTCTATTTTCATTTTAGTGTTTGAAATCTGTTTAGTACTTGTGTGTATTTAGTGGGAGGATTGCATACTGCAAGGGGGGGACACCTGAAGTGAAAATTATGGTCAACATTTAACATCCTTTTAGAGGTATATAGGCACACCAACCATCCTGTTTTTTCTAAAAAAGAAACATGGAGTATTATTTTAAGTGCTCTCCAGTCATCCTTTTTTTCTTTTTTTAGTCTTGAGATGATACAATTATAGAGGGAGTAAAGTATTTTAAGCATTTGTGGTTTTAGTTTGGTAGGCTGAGTTTTTCAGAATTATTTTCCTTGGATTAGATTTATCCAGGGTTACCTTTCTAGAGCCTCCTTCTGCACCTTCTTTTTGCGTATCTATGTCATGTTTTCCCTTTGAACAGTTGTTTTGAAAAAGAGGAAAATTTTAAGACAAATACCCTTTCTGCTTTGTTTAGGAAGGGAAATATGTGGCTTACATGTCATGTCTGCTTGGTTTTTAATTAGCTTGTATGCAACTGCAAATAGGCATTTCCTATATGTGGTAATTTCTTAGGCACTGGCAAATTAGCTGTCTCCATTTATATGTGAGTGGGCATCTGTGTGTGTATGTGCAGTGAAACATGAAATCAGATTGAAATTGCTAGTTTTTACTACTAAACAAGCTGCTTAATTTTTTAAACTAGGTCCTTTGTGAGGTTGGTTATTTGATGTCATATCCTATGAATCAGCAATGACCATTTCCCCCATTTCAGAGTTGTTTGTGCAGGTGTAGGGTTTCTAAAATTTACTTTCATTTTTCATGTTCTTCATATCCAAAAACTTTGATTCAAAATATTTTGATCATTTTTCTAATCTACCATAACTCACAAGCAACTGTTCTATACTCATTTTATTCAGAAGAGTATAATGCACTCTGATTTTTTTTCTGTTAATATGTAACATTCATTTAGTTGACTTCTTTCCTTAATTTTCTCAGAATTTATATATATATCAAGCACATCCATAACTTCTAATAAACTACTATTTAGATATGGTATTACTCAGTCCTTTCTTAGAAATTTTTTACCATCTGGAAGTAATGTTGGTATTAATATAAGTTTGAGAGCTATTATATTAGTAGCTACCAGATCCAGAAGTCCTAAATTCCTTTCTAATTTTTAGAAAAGTCAACTTTTTTAAAACACCACTGTGCCATTGTCAGGAGCGTCGGCCCCCATGTATGGATGTCCTAGGTTCAATTCCTGGTCAGGGCACACAGTAGAAGTGACCGTCTGCTTCCCCACACACCCCTTCTCTCCCTCTTCTCCTGTAGCCAGTGGCTTGATTTGTTTGTGGCTCCAGATGCTAAGATAGCTCTGTTGGAGCATATCAGCCTTAGGAGCTAAAAATAGCTCAGTACTTGAGCATCAGCCACAGACGGGGTTGCCAGGTGGATCCCGGTAGGGGCACATGTGGGCATCTGCCTCACTATCTCCCCTCCTCTCACCTAGAAAAAAATAAAAACACCATTGTAATTCTGAAGATGGTAAAGAAATTTGTATGTCCTGAAGACCATTACCTTGGTACTATTTAACACATTTTTAAGTTGGATAATTCTGTGCAAGGATGCTTTCCTGTATATTGCACAATGCTTACCAGCACCCTGGTCTCCACTGACTAGGTGACAGTAGCACCACCTCAATTGTGACAATCAAAAATGTCTGCAGACATTATTAAATGTCCCTGGAGTTGGGCGTTGGGGAGAAAATCACCCTATTTGAGAACCCCTGTTACAGGAAAATTTCTTATCTTTATAGGTGTCACTTGCCTCTGCCAACTTATAACCTCTTCTTTATTCTTAAGTGACTCTGAGTCAGTACATGGTAGGCTTACAGTAAGACAGAATTTTAAGACCAAAAAGTGTATTATCCTGTAATTCCCATTCCTTATCCCAGTTTATAATCCTTGATAAGGAAAAATGGTATTTCTATTTTAAAATTCAAGTATTTTTGTCTGGCCTGTGGTGGCCCAGTGGATAAAGTGTCGACCTAGAATGCTGAGGTCGCCAGTTTGAAACCCCGGACTTGCCTTGTCAAGGCACATATGGGAGTTGATGCTTCCTGCTCCTCCCTTCTCTCTCCTCTCTAAAATTAATAATTTAAAAAAAAATTCAAATATCTTTTTGAAATTCATAACTTAAGAAGGTAAAATAGTAATCAGAAGTAGAAATTTTCCAATATTAAAAGAAGAAATGTCTATTCTGCAGGTTAGTGTGATTGAGTGTTCCTTTTGGACATGACTGTACATATTTTACACAGATACAGAACTTGTCTGTACTCCAAAAGGAATGCAAATCAATTAGTATTGAACACTGAAAAATGTGCTGCACAACAGAAACCTGTCGACAATGGAAAAAAAAGGTATTTCCAGGAATCTATAATGAAACTGTTGCTATAGTTGAGCACTGTATTTAGTTCTGAGTTTATGGATAACAAAGGACAAAAAGAAAAATCTTGAGTTAAGGTTATGATATAAGAGAGCTGGTTTGATAGGACCCATAAAGTTGTATACTGTATTGCATGTGATGCAATACTTACTCCCTTGTTCTTTTCTTTTCCCAAGATAAAGTGAAATCTTTTCGTGCAGCTCTACAAGAAGAAGAACAGGCCAGCAAGCAGATCAACCCGAAGAGACCCCGTGCCCTTTAAAATTGGCATTTGCTGCTAAAGGATCCCCAGAACCCTCACTATTGTAACTTACAAGGTTCAGCTGTTAAGGGCCATTTGAAAGTTTGGAATTTTAAGTGTCTGTGGAAAATGTCTTGTCCCTTCACCAAATGACATTTCAATTTTGTGAAACACAGCTTTGTCTATACAATGCTTCTTGTCCAGGAGGCACAACCAAGATTTGGGAATAGTGAAGCATTTTGTTTCATTTTTCCAAATAGTGATTTACTTTTGGAGATCCTTGCCAATTTTCTTTTCTGTATGATGAAGTAAGATTGTGGACTTGATCCAGGGATGAACAGTAGGGGAAACCACAGCATTTCCTTTTAACTTGGTTCAATTTTCCTAGTAAGACTGAGCAGTTTTAAATTCTTTGCGTGCATGCATACCTCATCTGTGATTGTACAGACCTTGCCCACTCCTAGAGACAGCTGTGCTCACCTCTTCCTGCTTTGTGCCTTGACTAAGGCTATTGACCCTCAATTTTTGAAGCACAGCCAAGTTAAATTACATTCCTTGTCATTGTAAATTACCTTTATTGTGTGTACATTTTTACTGTATTTGAGACATTTTTTGTGTGTTGCTAGTTAATTTTGCAGGATGTGCCATATCATTGAATGGAACTAAAGTCTGTGACAGTGGACATAGCTGCTGGACCACTCCATCTTATATGTAAAGAAATTTGGAATTATGATTTTAAACCATATAACATGTGGATATAATTTTCTTAGCATTTTCTTTGTAAAGAACTAAAATATAAACTAGTTGGTGTATAATAAAAAGTAAAGAAATTCTGAAGAGTTTTATCTTAGGATAATACATATATATGCAGTGTGTGTTCCAGTGTGTTATTAACAAGATTGATAGTGCAATTTGCTCCTTACCAATACATTACTTAAGTTGAAGTGTCCATTAGCACCCCAAAATGTACCTTTTAAATGTACTGTTAAAGGAAATTGGCTTCTGATGCATGAACATTTACATAATACATTGAAAGTAGTCTGTAATAGAACTGATAGTTTAAGTCAAGTGTAGACAGTACATAACTCCCTTGAAAAAGAATTAAGCTAAAAAGAGTTGACTTTGCCTTAAAAGGCAAATCTAACCCAAGCTCCATCCGTTACCTACTATGTGATATTTCACCATTATTTGGTGAGAATCACCAAATTCTCACCAATAAATTGGTCTAGGGCATGCTACTTTTTAAATGGTAGCACTTATTTTTACAGATTGCTACTCAAGTAAGCAGACTGGCCACTTTTCATGTAAATATTTTGTTAATGTATTTCTCTAGGAGGTTTCCCTCAGTTCCTAGGAACATCTAGTTGATTAACAACAAATCTTCCAAGGATATTTTGTTTTGATTCACTCTAGGGAACTGTTAGCTCATTCCTATGGGCCAAAGGGAAGCTATGAATAGTCACATGAGCCAGATTCCATACTTCACTTCATAGAACTCAAGAGTGTAGTTGTGGGAAATCCTAACGCCATGGTGAAATGCTCCTCTGTAAACTTAAAGATCTATAACAAATGTAGATTTCCACAATGTGCTATTATTAATAAATGGAATCTATGGAATGAATTTAGAGATAATTTTCTTCAATATAATCACCTTGTTTTGGAAGGGACTCAGGTATTCTTGCAGCTAAAAGATATGTTCTATTTGTGTTTATTTCAGAGAAGAGGAACAATGGATAACTGTTACTATTGAATTTGCAGAGGCTGTTTAAAAAAGTTTTTGAGCCTAACCAATCTTCAAAGGGCAATAAAAAGATGTGACCTTGCTCATTGTGAAGCACACAGATTAGCCTTAATTTATTATTTAAAATAGATGGGTACTATCTCTAAAATATCCTCTATATCCAGATATGCTCCCTTTTTCTATCATGACTTTATTCTGATCAGTAATTAAAGTATATAAATAATACCAAAAAAGATCTTGATAGTATAATCCAGTCCTTTAGTTTTACAGATAAGGAAAATTAAAGTCCAGAAATGGGACTAAAACTTATTAGTTACTAGGAGGTAGAGGGAAAGGTGAACTAAATCTTCAAAATTTCCTATAACAATATAGATTAAATGAATTTTGCCAGTTAGTTTTGTGATATTTAAAAACCCTACTCGAGAATATTTAATGTTTCTATATAACAAACATAGCTTGATGCAGACACTTAAATAGAACTTTTTGGATCTGGATTAAAGGAACATTCTCAGATTTGAAAGTTGATATTCCTATTAATAAGTAACTAAGAACATACATTATTTTCATTATATAGGATTGTTTTAATATATCACTTTGAAGCCAGATTTCAAAAAAATCTGTTCAGGCTAGCCACTTAACTTCCCTTCTAGGTTTATTCAGTGTACTTATGTTAAAATAATTTGGAAACAGTCTTAAGTGAGGCATAAAGAATGAAGGTATTTTTATTTCCTTATATAAGTAAAATAACCAGCTATTATATATAATATATTAGTATTATACTGATAAAGATTTAAACATAGTGGCTAATTAAAACTTGGTTAAGACATGTTTTGAAATTCTGAACCTTATATTTTAAAAGTAGCTTAAACTAATAAGCATCAGGTATATGAAAAAGTACTAGAAATTTTAATTATCCAGAAGTTATAGGAATACTGGGGTCCTGTAGGGAAAAGGAGTGGTTGTGTTTTTTGTTTTGAAGCTGAAGGGCAAACATTTTAAAATTTTAAATCAAGTTTTGATTTACAAAACCTTTGGAAGTGTCATTAAACCTATAACAGTCTCCCCAAGAAAAAACATACGATCTTATTTATAATTCATTTTAGTCCAGTTGAGCATCCTCATTTTACAGATTAAGGAATCATGCCGAGGTAATATGTCCGGCACCACATGGTCTCAGTGGCAGACTCAAGCTTACCCAGAACCCTGATGCTACAGGATAGCTAAAAGAGTAGGCAGTAGAAGTTTTATAGCATAAACAGAGAAACAAAACATTTTAAGCAAATTGTTTTACTGTACACATGAATTACAAGGAGAAAGGATATGGAGAATATGTGACTCGGTTAAACATATTTTAACTTCACACATGAGAGACAAAGGCCGAAAGAGGTCCTCACAGTAATTATAATGTAAAAATATAAGAGTGGCCTGACCTGTGGTGGCGCTGTGGATGAACATCAACCTGGAACCCTGAGGGTTGTCGGTTAGAAACCCTGGGCTTGCCTGGTCAAGGCACATATGGGAGTTGATGCTTCCTGCTCCTCCCCCTGCCCTTGTCTCTCTCTCTCTCTCTCTCTCTCTCTCAAACGAATAAATAAAACCTTAAAAAAAAAAAAAGAAATAGAAGAGTAACTAACATCTTTCTACAATAACCTGTTAGAAACGATACATTTAAATGTAAAGTTGTGCGTGTCTGCGGCTCTTGAAGTTTATCATGTATAGACAGGACCCTGCCCTATGTCAACCACAATCAAAATAACTTGGGTACTTAAAATTGACTAAATTATGTTAGAAATTCAGGGTAATAACTCTTAACAGTAGTATCAAATATAGTCCAGCAGTGTCCCAGTGGATGAAAAGCATACTTCATCTTTTCAAATTATTTAAAATGATCCAAGTTTCTTGAGTTTGAAAAATTTTGTTTTCCTGATACCTAAGAAAAATGAATACCTTCTGCATTGAATCCATGTAACAATCTGAAAAAGAAACCAAAATGAGATGGTATTGAAAAGCTAATTTGTTGCACATAGCAGTGCATATAGTTCCCCTACCATCAATTCTGTGAAGCCCACTCACTCCTAACACTAGTTATGTCATTTGTCAACTAAATTGTAAGACATCAGTTAAAACCACATCTTTTTGGTATCTCTTTTTGTCATGGCTGTATGTCTTAAATTATGAATTTGACTAAAATTATCTTAGACTTCTATCCCAGACCTACAAGCTCATTAGCACTTGTTTCAAAATGGTAAGTGACAAGAACCTATTTGGAATTAAGAGACAGAAGACAGATGAGCTAATTTTACGTGCATGTCCATTCTTCCTCTCTGAGCTCACTGTTACCAGGTTCAAATTAAATATTCACGTGTTGCTTTTCTCTGGATACTTATATACAATCAGATCCTAGTTAACAAACTACATATTCTTTAAAACCTTAAGATTTTGTGAGAATTTAAAAAAAGATCATGAAATATTTCTATTTAGACGAGATTATTTTTAGGACAACTTAAGAGGAATAGGTCAAGATGGTCTGAAATGTCTAAAAAAAGAAGATAGGTACTTATAAATAATATTCAACTCCTAGGATTAACATTTAACAAAGACTCTAGTATTACTAGCCTGCCAATTTAAAATAGGAACCCTTAGCCCTAGCCGGTTGGCTCAGTGGTAGAGCGTCGGCCTGGCGTGCAGGAGTCCCGGGTTCGATTCCCGGCCAGGGCACACAGGAGAAGCGCCCATCTGCTTCTCCACCCTCCCCCTCTCCTTCCTCTCTGTCTCTCTCTTCCCCTCCCGCAGCCGAGGCTCCACTGGAGCAAGGTTGGCCCGGGCGCTGAGGATGGATGGCTCCATGGCCTCTGCCTCAGATGCTAGAATGGCTCTGGTTGCAACAGAGCAATGCCCACTGCTGGGCATGCTGGGTATGCTGGGTGGATCCTGGTCGGGCGCATGCGGGAGTCTGTCTGACTGCCTCCCTGTTTCCAACTTCAGAAAAATACAAAAAAAAAATTAAAAAAAAAAAATATATATATATATATATATATGAACCCTATTTGTCTTAGTTATATAGAACTGTCTTTCCAGCTTAGACAAGTCAAACCAATGACATGTTTTTTAACAATCTACCCTCATTTTTTATTTAGCCCCTAGAACATGGAAGCTTGAAAAATGAATTATGTAAAATGGGCAAAAACACCTGCAGTAAAGTGTTGGTTTATTAGTTTAACTATTTTACTAAACCAGTTAGAAATGTTAACCAGATATGATTGTAACACACTATTTCATGCTTAGGGTCTATTTAACAAAAAAGCTATTCCCAATGGAGGGGAAAATATGAGATCCTACTACATGTATTGTAAGTTCTGCCTTATAGGCTACTTCAAAAGTCAAACTATTAAAACTGAATGGCAGCTAGGGGTGGGGGTCACAGGGGAGAAGCACACACACCACAGCATCATCAACACAGAGGCTGTCTCCTGGCTAGGACTGTTACTTACTACCGTTCTTAAAGAAAATGTTCATTCTGCTGCAGCTAACTAGCCTCTGTCTTCTACACCAAATACTCTTCCATGCCATGGAAGTGCTATGCAATACTCCCAGGTAGCACCATACACCGCTTAAAGGCCTTTAAATTTCTAATTTCAAGGTGTCACAGTGTAAAGAAATGTAAACACGAAAAGAAAAATGTAATTACCTGATAAAGTCATCTATGTCCATGGAACGGGCCCGCTTGTCACTAAAACCTGTGCTGGTGAGGATTTGCTGTATTTTACCTGCTATGCTGAAATCTTCTGGTATTATCTATCAAGATGCAGAATAAATGAAAAACATATCTTTAATAAAGTCACCTTGACTTTTTTTTTTTTTTAGTTCACTAAGTCATAGTACCATCTGTCCATAACAGTTTAGAAAGCATTTGTGTGCAGATGAGGCCTAGATCTTTAAGTGACGGAGCTTCAGCATATACCAATTACTCAGAAGACCTGGAATAAATTAATCAAGCGAACTACCCTCTCAATAATTTTGTTACTTTCAGACTTCACAAAACACTTCTTAAGAAAATGATTGGAGTTGTAAACTAAATTTTAAAGCAATTATTACTCCTTTAAAAGTAACATATTTTCTTGGCATAAATCTCATTTTCTTGGCTTAATTTTTCTCTAAGGGAATGGCCTCTCCAACCCTTAAGGAATATTTAATACATATATCATACTTAACATTTTTCATCCAAAGATTTTTCTTAATTCAGCTTAATTTTTAAATTTCTTTTTATCTTACTGATTGCCATGAGAGAGACAGGAACATCAAGCTGTTCCTGACCGGGAATTGGACTGGCAGTTCCATTACCAACCGAGCTATCTGGCCAGGGCAGTATTTTCTTATGTAGGCAATATTTGTCCATAAAAAAAATGAAGGTAGTAACGTGGTACATTAAGCCATATAAGATCTGAGTCCTAAAATAGAAAGGAAATTTGCTTTTATCTTTCTTCTCTGTTTACTTAATTTGAAAGATCAAGTTACCACATAGTCATATGTATTGTAGTTTTGTGTGTGCTCACAGATAAAATCAGTTAAAAAAACGTTGCACAGATAATGATTAAGAGGCATGAGGCTCACAACCATGAGTCTGCTACTCAGTCTGTACTTGATTCTCATCAATTTCTAGGTATTAAAAAATTACTGAGAAATGGTAACTTTAAATTTATAATTTGCTATATGAACAACAAAAAAGAAGTGATGGTCACAATTATTTTAAGCTGAGCAAGCTGCACCTACCTAAACCTTTGAGGAAATTATGACTCGGTTGAATCTATGGTAAAACAACTGTCAGTAGCTAAAGAAGACTGGAGTAACCGAGGTTGCTCAGGTCTGTTCCAAAGACTATCTCAGCACTGACCTGTTGAAGTTGTGCTAGATTACATTACAGACTGACTCTGAAGGGTCTAGTGGAATGTACAAAATTAAAGACTCTTGCCCTGGCCTGATAGCTTGGTTGGTTAGAGAATTGTCCCAAAATGCAAAGGTTGTGGGTTTGATCCCTGGTCAGGGCACATACAGGAAGAGATCAATGTTTCTGCCTGTTTCTGTCTCTCTCTACCATCCTCTCTTTAAAATCAATAAATTAAAAAAAATTTTTTAAATTAAAGACTCTTGTGATAGATGGAAAGGAGTAAGAAATAGAGGGGAGGGGCATTTTAAAACAACAATCACTGAAATCAAAAACATTTTCTTACAGTATTATGGACCGAACAGTGAATTCTGTAGTTTTTTTCCAATAGCTGCTGTACTGCATTTGACCTGTAGCATAAATGACATCAGTATTATTGTATTATTATTCCAAAATTGGAGATTATCAGTAACTTTCTTTCTTTTTATAAGATTAAATGTTTCACATGGTGAAATTAAAAAACCAAAAGTGTTAAATACTGAAACAATCACAAACTTCAGTTATACATAAAAAGTACAGTCCTAATAAACATCTCAAATTCTTAAGGAAATTCTATATTCCACAAAACATCATTTCAAAAATAAATCTAAAATTATGGTTCTTCACCTCTCTTTACTCTTAGGCCCCAAAATGCTGTCACATTTTTCCAAGTTACTAAAATTAAATGTATCTTACACAAATGTGGAAGGGGTCTATTATTACTCATTTTTCCAAGGAAAAACTAGGCAAAATGTGTGGCCAGTTTTTGCGCCCCCCTCCCGTTTTGCCTAATGATCTAATTCCCAACTCCAGGAACTTGCTTCATTCAATTCTCCTGTCTCGCAAAATACAAAGTCAGTTAAGATCCAGGGTGTCTGAAGAAAAAATAAAAAGATCCAAGGTGTCTGCACATGGATGGTTGTTATGCTTAGGAAATCTGTTCAGAAAAAGGACCAAATTCTAGCAGTTAGCATAGTGTCTGGAGCACCGTTCCTTCCTACATTATAAATGAGGAAAATACTTACTTAAATGCAGCAGAAAGTGTCTTGTTTTTCCTAACAAAGGTGATTCTTACTAGGCCATCCCATTCCTGAAACAGAGGATGGATATTTTCTTACAAAATATCAAACTTACTTTCTAGGCCTGCTAGGTCTTATTTTGTCACAATATATAAAACTGGAAGAAAACTTCCAGAGTGATGAAAATGTTCTATATCTTGATTTGGCTGACAGATGCAAAAATAAGATGTATACTTTTTTGAACTTCTATACAACTCATTGAATATTTAATTCTCAATTTTAAAATTAGAAAACAAACAAAAAATCATTGTTCCACATCCAAGCAAAGAACAACATGGCATTTTGGCATCTAAAGTATCATATCATATGATATCTGTCAATTAAAAAAAATTCGAAACATAATTTAGAATATATCCTGTACAATCTACCTAAACCGCCTTGTAGGAGTCATTGACAAGCCACTCTTTACTAACAGTTATTGACTGTAGACACAATTCTGTTTTTATCCAAAGTGAGTGCAGTAAGGTTCTATCTACATCAAGTGATTTGGCTTCCTTCTCTTTTTAAATTGTAAAGAAAAGGATTTTGATAAAAAAGTGTTACCCATAATATTACTCTAACAACTATTTTTACTTGTGAAATACAGACATGTTTTCACAGCAATAACCTTCAGCACAATGCAATGGCACTCTAATCTTTTAACCTTTTGCAAACAATCCCAGCATTTTTGTGGTCTTCACAACCATTCTGAGTCAAATTATTCTATCTACTCCATCACAGGAGGTATCATAATTGACATTTTCCTGTTAAGACATTTAGGTTAAATTAGTATTTTTCTGCTGCTCTAGACACGTATCTTCCAGCTTGGACATTTTTTCCCCTTGATTGAATGACCCAGTATTTTTTTTTTTGTTAATTTTTTAAGACTTTATTTATTCATTTTTTAGAGAGGAGACAGAGAGAGAGAGAGAGAGAAAGAGAAGAAGGAGGAGCAGGAAGCATTGACTCCCATATGTGCCTTGACCAGGCAAGCCCAGGGTTTTGAACAGACGACCTCAGCATTCCAAGTTGATGCTTTATCCACTGTGCCACCACAGGTCAGGTGAATGACCTAGTATTTTAACCTCACCTGAAAATTGATAGGTGGTGGCGGATTCTTAGGTTCTATTCTTACAACACTGGATTCAACCTTAGGTGGTGGTCTGAAGTTATTCTTTCCAACCTGTTAATCAGAAAATGTTTAAGTAGTCCTCTAAAATAACTCAATTAGTAATCAAATATGCTCTCCCCATAGAAGGCACACCTAGACAAATACTCAAGGGTGAGTTAAGTCACATTATTTCAATAATAGTTACTTACTTTCATTAGATGGTCCACCCGTGCCAAAAGCTGTGTATTAATTGAGAGTCTGCAGTACAACTTATCTCCAGGTTTAGCAACTAGTCGGAGAGCAAATTCTCTTTGAAACATAAGTATAGCACATCTGAAAAGACAGCGTAAAGGAATAAGAACATGGTCATTGTCAACTATAAATGTATTTGAATTTAACAGATTTTCTTGGGCAGGAAACAGAACAAAGCAGTATCTGCAGTTCATGACAATTAGTCCAGCTGGGTGGAAGGTAGTTTTATTACCACAAAATGGTCCAGTTGGCTTTTTCATTTTATAATAGCTGTACCTATCACTCCTCACAAATGTAAGCCCTCAGTGATGAGATAAGAAAGTATTTCAGACCAACTCTAGTCTATATCACCCCTTTTAGGAAAACAAAATACAAATAAAATAGGCTCGGTAGACAAATTATATTCATAGGTAGCAAATATCCTTATGGATGAGCTGAGGCAGATTGTGAAATCACTGCCCTCCTGATTTAACAGATTAAGGTGTGGATTTCTTTAACTGACCTGTGGTGGTGCAGGTGATATCAAGAGTTGACCTGGAATGCTGATATTGTCAGTTCAAAACCCTGGACTTGCCCAGTCAAGGCACATACCTGCTCCTCCCTTGCTGCCTTTCTCTCTCTCTCCTTTCTCTAAACGCAATAAATAATATCTTAAGGGGAAAAAAAGGAATGTGGATTTTTTTTTCCCTTTAATTCAGCAAGCAATGGGAAAGGTTTTGGAGGCTCTTGAACAAACGATCATCTTCAAAGCTGGGTTCGACTTTCAAATATTTTTGATGACAAGTCGCACAAATGTAAGAAATACAGTTGACATTGCAACCCAGGCCACAGATATCTTTATGTATATATGCTTATGTAACCCAAACAAAACTTCTATAAAACTATTATTTCCTGGGCTACATGCACTTAATACCTTCTGATCAAGTCCATTCCATGTCATTAAGAAAAAAAAATAATGATCATGACCCACTGATTTTATAACCACTAAGGGGTTTTTGATTTGCAGTTTGAAAATGATTTATAAAAATTATACTAGAAGAGCAGTCCTACCTGTAGTTCTGCACACAGAGGCAGGGCAAAAGACGGGAACTGCAGAAACCCACAGTGGAGCATGGGTGCACAGTCTCGCCCCTGAAGCCAGGTTTTGCGCCCCAGCACATGAGTACAACCCCACCAGCAGGGACGGGGTGAAAGCAGGGAAACAGGCAGAGACCCGCGCATGGCATAGGTGCGCAGCCCTGCCCACGGTGCCAAGGCTTTTGGCCCCGCATGGCACGCAGCCCTGCCTGCAGAGTCGGGGCAAAGGCCAAGGCCAGACAGGGCTTGTAGCCCCCCGGCACTTGAACACAGCCCCACCTGTAGAGGAGAGGCAGAAACCACAGCAACTGCCGCAGCTGGCTAGGGCAGCAACGCCCTTACCCAAACATTTGAGGCAGAGGCAGAGGCAGAGGGGATGGCAGGCTTGCAGACAGACCACACCTAAGGAACACAGAGGCCACAACCATTGAACTCCTGTGGCCACACCCTTCTTATACACAGACAAAATGGGAAGGCAGAGAAATGCAACCCAAATGAATCAAGAGAAATCCCCAGAAAAGGACTTGAATGAGTCAGATATAACCAAATTACTGGATGCAGAGTTTAAAATAATGATTGTTAGGATGCTCAAAGATCTTAGAACAACAATGGATGGACATAATGAGCACCTAAATAAAGAGATAGCAAGTATAAATAAGGACACTGAAATAATAAAAAAGAATCAGTCAGCAATGTCAAATACAATATCAGAAATGAAGAATACAATGGAAGGAATTAAAAGCAGGATAGATGAAGCTGAGGATCGAATCAGTGAGTTAAAGGACAAGATAAACGAAGGCACAGAAGCAGAGCAGCAAAAATAAAAAGTCTCAGAAAGTCTGAGGAAACTCTAAGAGAGCTCTGTGACAACATGAAGAGAAGTAACATCCTCATCATAGGGGTTCCTGAAGAAGAAGAGAAAGAACAAGGGATAGAAACCTTGTTTGAAGAAATCATAGCTGAAAACTTCCCTAAATTGATGCAGGAAAAAGTCATATAAGTTCAAGAAGCACAGAGAATTCCATTAAAGAGAAACCCAAAGAAATACACACCAAGACACATCATAATTAAAACACCAAAGCTAAGAGATAAAGAAAGAATACTAAAAGCTGTAAGAGAAAAGTGGTCTATTACCTACAGAGGAGCCCCCATAAGGATGACATCTGACTCTCAACAGAAACACTGAGGCCAGAAGGGAATGGCAAGAAATATTCAAAGTAATACAGAACAAGAGCATACAACCAAGACTTCTTTATCTAGCAAGGCTAACATTTAAAATTGAAGGAGAAATAAAAAGCTACCCAGACAAAAAAAATAAACTCAAGGAATTCATTACAACCAAATCAATGCTGAAAGAAATGTTAAGGGGCCTGTTGTAAAAAGAACAAAGGGGGAAAAGAATATGGTATGGATTAAATGATAAGAAAATAGGACCCGTACATATGCTGTCTACAAGAAACACACCTTAAAACAAAAGAACCCTGGGCTTGCCTGGTCAAGGCACATATTGGAGTTGATGCTTCCAGCTCCTCCCCCCTTCTCTCTCTCTGGTCTTTCTCTCCTCTCTCTTCCTCTCTGTCTCTCTCTCCTCTCTAAAAATGAATAAATTAAAAAAACAAAAACAAAAGATGCACATAGACTGAAGTTAAAAGGATGGAAAAAAATATTTCATGCAAATGGAAATGAAAAAAAAACTGGAGTAGCAATACTTATATCTGACAAAATGGACTTTAAAACAAAGGCTATAGCAGGGGTCCCCAAACTTTTTACACAGGGGGCCAGTTCAGTGTCCCTCAGACCTTTGGAGGGCCACCACATACCGTGCTCCTCTCACTGACCACCAATAAAAGAGGTGCCCCTTCCGGAAGTGCGGCAGGGGGACGGATAAATGGCCTCAGGGGGCTGCATGCAGCCCGCAGGCCGTAGTTTGGGGACACCTAGGCTATAGTAAGAGATAGATGATAAAAGGAGCAATCCAACAGGAAGATATAACCATAATCAATATCTAAGCACCTAATATAGGATCACCTAAATATATAAAGCAGACTTTGATAGATATAAAGGGTGGGATCAATAGCAATACAATAATAGTAGGAGATTTCAATGCCCCACTAACATCACTAAATAGATCCTCAAGAAAGAAAATTGACAAATAGCAGACTTAAAGGACACACTAGATCAACTGGATTTAATAGATATCTTTAGAGCCTTTACCTTAAAGCAGCAGAATACACATTCTTTTCAAGTGCTCATGGTACATTCTCTAGGATAGACCACATGTTAGGGCACAAAAGCAGTCTCAACAAATTTAAAAAGACTGAAATCATATCAAGCATCTTCTCTGATCACAATGGCATGAAACTAGAAATCAACTACAACAGAAAAACTAAAAAATACTCAAACACTTGGAAACCAAATACCATGTTATTAAATAACAAATGGGTTAACAATGATTTCAAAGAATAAAAAAATTCCAGAAATGAATGATAATAAGCATACAACAACTCAAAATTTATGGGACACAGCAAAAGCAGTACTGAGAGGGAAGTTCATAGCATTATAGGCATACCTTATGAAGCTAGAAAAAGCTCAAATAAACAACTTTACCCTGCATCTAAAAGAACTAGAAAAAAACCAGCAAGTAAAGCCCAGAGGTAGTATAAGGAAGGAAATAATAAAGATCAAAGCGGAAATAAGTGACATAGAGGCTAAAAAAACAATAAAACCAAGAGCTGATTCTTTGAAAAGGTAAACAAGATCGATAAACTTTAAACCAGACTCATCAAGAAAAAAAGAGAGAGGACTCAAATAAAAAAAAAATTAGAAATGAGAGTGGAGAAATAACTGACAACAGAAATACAAAGGATTGTAAGAAAATACTATGAAGAATTGTATGCCAAAAAATTAGACAACCTATACGAAATGGACAAATTCCTTAAAACATATCATCTTCCAAAAATCAATCTGGAAGAATCAGAAAACCTAAACAGACCAATTACAACAAATGAGATAGAAACAGTTATCAAAAAACTCCCAACAAACCAAAGCCCTGGGCCAGATGGCTTCACAAGTGAATTCTACCAAATATTCAAAGAACTAACTCCTATCCTTCTCAAGCTATATAAAAAAATTCAAGAGAAAGGAAGACTTCCAAGCTCCTTTTATGAGGTGAGCATAATTCTGATTCCAAAACCAGGAAAAGACAATACAAAGAAATAAAATTATAGGCCAATATTCCTGATGAATTTAGATACTAAAATCCTCAACAAAATATTAGTAAAATGGATCCAGCAATATATGAAAAAAATCATACATCATGCTCAAGTGGGATTTATTCTGGGGAGGCAAGGCTGGTACAATATTTGCAAATCAATCAATGTGCTTCATCACATAAACAAATGGAAGGAGAAAAACCACATGATAATTTCAATAGATGCAGAAAAAGCATTTGATAAAATCCGGCACCCATCCATAATCAAAACTCTCAGTAAAGTGGGAATACACGGAACATACCTCAACATGATAAAGGCCATCTATGACAAATCCACAGCCAACATCATAGTCAATGGGTAAAAATTAAAAGTAATCCCCTTAAGATCAGGAACAAGACAGGGGTGCCCCCTGTCACCCCTCTTATTCAACATAGTTCTGGAAGTCCTAGCTACAACAATCAGACAAGAAGAAAAATAAAAAGCATCCAAATTGGAAAAGAAGAAGTAAAACTATCATTATTTGCAGATGATATGATATTGTATATAGAAAACCCTAAAGTCTCAGTCAAAAAACTACTGGACCTGATAAATGAATTCAGCAAGGTGGCAGGATATAAAGTTAATACTCAGAAATCAGAGGCATTTTTATATACCAACAATGAACTGTCAGAAAGAGAAATTAAGGAAACAATCCCCTTCACTATTGCATCAAAAAAAAATAAAGTACCTAGGAGTAAATTTAACCAAGGAGATTAAAGACTTGTACTCGGAAAATTATAAAACATTGATAAAAGAAATCAAGGAAGATACAAACAAGTGGAAGCATAACCGTGAATTCATGGATAGGAAGAATAAACATCATTAAAAGGTCTATTTTACCTAAAGCAATTTATAAATTCAATGCAATACCAATTAAAATACCAATGACATACTTCAAAGATATAGAACACATATTCCGAAAATGTATATGGAACCTAAAGAGAACATGAATAGCCTCAGCAATCTTGAAAAGGAAGAATAAAGTGGGAGGTAACACACTTCCTGATATCAAGTTATACCACAAGGTCATTGTACTCAAAACAGCCTGGTACTGGCATAAGAACAGGCACACAGATCAATGGAACAGAACAGAGAACCCAGAAATAAACTCACACCTTTAAGGACAACTGATATTTGACAAAGGAGGTAAGAGCATATAATGGAGTAAAGACAGCCTCTTTAACAAATGGTGTTGGGAAAATTGGACAGCTACTGCAAAAAAAATAAAACTAGAGCACCAACTTACACCATTCACAAAAATAAACTCAAAATGGGTAATAGACTTAAATGTAAGCCATGAAACCATAAGCATCTTAGAACAAAACATAGGTAGTAAGCTTTCCGACATCTCTAGCGCAATATACAATATTTGCCGACTTATCTCCACAGGCAAGTGAAATAAAAGACAGGATAAACAAATGGGACTATATCAAACTAAAAAGCTTTTGCACAGCTAAAGACAATTAAGAACAGAATAAAAAGACAAAATACACAATGAGAGAACATATCCGACAATACGTCTGATAAGGAGTTAATAACCAAAATTTATAAAGAACTTGTAAAACTCAACACCAGAAAGATAAATAATCCAATCAAGAAATGGACAAAAGAAATGAATAGCCACTTCTCCAAAGAGGACATACAGATGGCCAATAGGCATATGAAAAAATGCTCAACATCACTAATCATTAGAGAAATGCAAATTAAAACCCCAATGAGATATCACTTCACACTTAGTCAGAATGGCGCTCATCAACAAAACAACACAGAATAAGTGCTGGCAAGGATGTGGAGAAAAGGGAACCCTCCTACACTGCTGGTAGGAATGTAGACTGGTGTAGCCACTGTGGAAGACAGTATAGAGATTCCTCAAAAAATTAAAAATCGAACTGCCTTTTGACCCAGCTACGCCACTGTAAGGAATATACCCCAAGAACCCCATATCATTGATTAAAAGGAGAAATGCACCTCCATGCTTATGGCAGCACTGTTCACAATAGCAAATATCTGGAAACAGCCCAAGTGTCCATCAGTGGACAAGTGGATTAAAAAGCAGTGGTACATATATACTACGGAATACTATGGGGCCATGACAAAGAAGGAAATCTTACCTTTTGTGACAACATGGATGGACCTGGAAACTATTATGTTAAGTGAAATAAGCCAGGCAGAGAAAAAAAAATGACCTCACTCATTTGAGGAATCCAATGAACAATGTGAACTGAGGAACGAAACTGAGACAAAGGAGGGATCAAAGGGACCAGAGGAAAAGAGGACAGAGGGAAAGGGGATGATAGGATGGGATGAACCTGAAGAGAAGGGGGGAGAAAGCTGGAGGGAGGGGGGCAAGGGAGATGTTGAAGGGAATACGGGGGAGGGGAGACGCATTCGGGGCAACACTAGAATCTATGTAAACACATAAAAAAATAAATAAAATAAAAATTATACTAAAAATACCTTAGGAAGTCATTGCAATTGTGTGGACATAAAGTACAATACTAAAAAGTCTAACCTGGGCTAAAGAAAAAAGAATAAGAAACTAGGGGAAGGTCCTCCAATATCAGAAGCAGGACTTATACAACACCTTCCTCAGATAACTCTATCAGCTGAAAAAAGAAAGAGAGAGAAAGACCTCCACACAAATTGATATTTTCCACAAAACAAATTGTCCAGTAGTTTTTCAACTGAATTAATTTTAATCTTAGGCTGTCTGTGTTCATGGCCTAACGTGTCATCTTTTGAATATTTGGTGTCATTTTGGTATTTGTCACAAACCTGAAAAAAGGTCGGTGCAGCAACAGCTTGAAAACAAAAGGCGAAGAGATCTGTAAGACAATCAACTAGTTATTTCTGGGAAAGACACACCAGAGAAACATTTAGGGAAATGTTCCTGACAACTTGAAAACATACCTGATAAGGTAAATTTGCCACACAAGTATCAAAGAATGGCAAATCGGTTTTCAACACATCACCCACCATTACTTGAAGTTTGCTGGCCAGAGGTCTGATAGTAAGAAAGAAGCAATTAAAAAAGAACACTGTTTCTTGAGATTGAAATGCACTTTAATTCTATTTTGAATACTTACGTGCCCTGAACTCTTTTGTGAAGTTCAGCTACTAGCCTTGGGTCAAGTTCATAGGCAATTACCTAAATTAAAAAAATAATTTTTTGGCCCTGGCCGGTTGGCTCAGTGGTAGTGTCGGCCTGGCATGAGGGAGTCCCGGGTTCGATTCCCGGCCAGGGCACACAGGAGAAGCGCCCATCTGCTTCTCCACCCCTCCCCCTCTCCTTCCTCTCTGTCTCTCTCTTCCCCTCCCGCAGCCAAGGCTCCATTGGAGCAAAGTTGGCCCGGGCACTGAGGATGGCTCTGTGGCCTCTGCCTCAGGCGCTAGAATGGCTCTGATTGCAGCAGAGCAACGCCCCAGATGGACAGAGCATCGCCCCCTGGTGGGCATGCCGGGTGGATCCCGGTCGGGCGCATGCGGGAGTCTGTCTGACTACCTCCTCGTTTCCAACTTCAGAAATATACAAAAATAAATAAATAAATAAATAAATAATTTTTTTAGGGTAAAGTATGGAGTGTAAAACTTTCCTTATCTCAATGCTAACTCTTACATGATTTATATGAATTAAACTTTTTTCTCAATTCTACTATCAGCATTCCTTCAAATGTTCTCTACTATTTCTTTTTTTTTTTTTTTGTATTTTTCTGAAGCTAGAAACCGGGAGAGACAGTCAGACAGACTCCCGCATGCGCCTGACCGGGATCCACCCGGCACGCCCACCAGGGGGCAATGCTCTGCCCCTCCGGGGCATCGCTCTGCCGCGACCAGAGCCACTCTAGTGCCTGGGGCAGAGGCCAAGGAGCCATCCCCAGCGCCCGGGCCATCTTCGCTCCAATGGAGCTTCTGCTGAGGAAGGGGAAGAGAGAGACAGAGAGGAAGGAGAGGGGGAGGGGTGGAGAAGCAAATGGGCGCTTCTCCTGTGTGCCCTGGCCGGGAATCGAACCCGGGACTTCCACATGCCAAGCGGTCAGTTAGAGAGTTCTACCCAAATTGACAAAATTATCATGCTCATCTGGCTTCATGCTTTGTAACTGAGCAGAAAATGAAAAAAATACACAAAATATCTGTGTAATAAATGTTCTAGACAGAAGCATACAAGACAACTGCTCCTGGAATGAGTGTATCATTTCTCTCACCTACTAAGCCCAAAGTATACAATATAGATAATTTTTCTTTTCTTTTAAGATTTATTGATTTTAGAGAGAGAGAGAGAAGTGGGGGAGGAGCGGGAAACATCAACTTGTAGTTGTTTCTCATATGTGCCTTGACCCTGCAAGCCCAGAGTTTCGGACCAGTGACCTCAGCATTCCATGTTGACACCCTATCCACTGCACCACCACAGGTCAGGCAGATAATTCTTAAGGTAAATGTAAAGGGATACCAGATATGGTTGAAATTGTCATTTTAATTCATTATCGGCTGAGGTTTAATGACTTCCAGGAAGATTGTATCTACAGAGTAGATAAATGTGCTGCTTAGTCTGTTTGGCTCTTGGTTCCTTTCTCCAGCTTTCCCTGTGCCCTGTAGAGTGATATACTCCAGCTCACTTGCCTTTGATTTCTAGCTGGGATTGGCCAGTGAAGAACCAGAATTATAGGGTGCAAGGACAGGTATTAAGTATTTCCTAATGCCTACCCATGCCTTGCAGGTGTTCTGGCAATGGTCGTGTTCCACTGTCAGTGGTCCCTGTTCAATGGCTCCGTAACACAGTTCCCTCCTCTTGTCCCCTGAGTCCTTCGAATGGTAACTGTTACCTGCTGTTGCTAGTCCCTGGGTCTTTCACTAATGCTTACTAATTCTCTTTAACCCCATCCTCACATTTTGTAGTCTCTTCATTAAACTCTCTTCAAATAAGTGCTTTAAAATGTGCTACCTATTTCTACCAGAGGACACAATGGTTCCATTTAATTAGAAACTGGGTCAGCCAAGAGAAAAAGTCAGCAGTGGCCAGGTGGCACCCCAAACTTAGGGGCCTGAGTCCTAGCTCTTCAGATCTCCTCCTCCAAAGTTCTAGGTTCCAAAAACTCTAACCTCTCCTTACTTTGTTTCCCTGAGCCTAGAGGTGATATCTGCTCTCTGCAATTATTACTCTTGGGTTACCTAGGTGTTCTCATTTATTCTTTTAGTGCTGTAACAACCATGTAACCAATTCCCTATACTGGTTTCCCTGTAATGAAATATCTAATGTGGCTTCTGTTTTCCTGACAGATAATATTCCATTCCCATATATTCTTTTAATCCATTTTTAAAAATTAAGATATAATTGACATACCGTATTACCCCATGTATAAGATGCACCGTTTTTTAAAACAATTTGGGGTCTAAAAACTGGGTGCATCTTATAAATTGGTTGTAGAAGTATGGCATTTCAAATGCCAGAGATGGAACTGAGGATGAGGCAATATATGAAGACAGTGATTCGTCATCATCAAACACCGATAAGGAGTTGTATGAATTTTATGGTGAATAAAACTTGAGTTCAATAACTTTATGGAGCCTGACCAGGCGGTTGTGCAGTGTATAGAGCATTGGACTGGGATGTGGAGGACCCAGGTTTGAGACCCTGAGGTCGCCAGCTTGAGCACGGGCCCATCTGGTTTGAGCAAAGCTCATCATCTTGGACCCAAGGTCGCTGGCTTGAGCAAGGGATTACGTGGTCTGCTGTAGCCCAATGGTAAAGGCACATATGAGAAAGCAATCAATGAACAACTAAGGTGTTGCAACAAAAAACCAATGATTGATGCTTCTCATCTCTCTCCGTTCCTTTTTGTTTTTTACATCCTTAATAATTGATTTGTTCATAAACAGGCAAATTGTTGTTTATGTTATTACAGTATTCTTGTGCCAGAGGCATAAACTTAATTACATCTACAATTCAGCATGAATTTATTTTGATTATACACTACAGCTTGTACTTCTCAAATAGGGATACTCAGAGCTAGAGAAGAGGTGCACACTGCAGCAAGCCAGAGGGTACACGAGCCTAAACAACAAACCGATTTTCCTAGGGTGTCAATTTTAATTAAAAGTAAAAGGGAGCCTGGCCTGTGGTGGCGCAGTGGATAAAGTGTCAACCTGGAATGCTGAGTTCTCCAGTTCGAAACCCTGGGCTTGCCTGGTTAAGGCACATATGGGAGTTGATACTTCCTGCTCCTCCCCCTCCTCCCTCCCTCTCTCTCTCTCTCTCTCTCTCTCTCTCCCCTCTTTAAAATGAATAAATAAAATCTAAAAAAAAAAAAAAAAAGTAAAAGGGAGCCTGACCAGGCGCTGGCGCAGTGGATAGAGCGTCGGACTGGGATGCGGAGGACCCAGTTTCGAGACCTGAGGTCGCCAGCTTGAGCACGGGCTCATCTGGTTTGACCAAAGCTCACTAGCTTGAGCCCAAGGTCACTGGCTTGAGCAAGCGGTTACTTGGTCTGCTGAAGGCCCACGGTCAAGGCACATATGAGAAAGCAATCAATGAACAACTAAGGTGTTGCAATAAAAAACTGATGATTGATGCTTCTCATCTCTCTCTATTCCTGTCTGTCTGTCCCTATCTACCCCTCTCTCTGACTCTCTCTCTCTGTAAAAAAACAAACAAACAAAACTTTATGTAATACATTTTTTTTCAAATTTCAGGCCCCAAAATAAAGTGTGTCTTATATGTGGGAGCATCTTATACATGGGGAAATACGGTATAACATTATATTAGTTTCAGGTATGCAACATGATAACATGTATACATTCCAAAATAAGTCTCATTAACATTCATCACTACATAGTTACAAATTGTTTTGTTTTATAATAAGAACTTTTAAGATCTACTGTCTTAGCAGCTTTCAAACATATAGTACTGTATTATTAACTATAATCACTATGCTGTCCATTACAGTTCCAGGACTTATTTTATAACTGGAAGTTTGTACCTTTTGACCACCTATACCCGTTTCACTCATAATGTCTAAGATCAAGTTTTTAGCAAAGGATCAAAAGTTAATGTTAGCCTTCACCAGGTGTCTCAGTGGATAAAGTATTGTCCCGGTGCCCCAAGGTCGTGGGTTTAAGCGCTAGTCAGGGCATGTAGGAGAATCAATCAATGAGTGCACAACTAAACAGATCAACTACGTGGAATAACGAATTGATACTTCTTTCTCTCTCTCCCTTCTCTCTTTATCAAGTCAATGGGGAAAAAAGTTACTGTTAAAATAATAGCAATTAATAGCAATTAATTAAAATAGATTTATATTTGTAGAGTACCTGCGCTTATTCACATAGTCATTTTTGATACTAAACATGAAATCCTTTTTACCTTTTTTGCCTTTTCTAGCAACTTAACAGTCATATTGCCAGTTCCAGGTCCCACTTCCAGCACTACATCTGTTGATCTTAAGGCAGCCTGCAAGCAAACACAAGCACTCTAGGTTTACCTTCACATCTTAACATATAATTTACATCTGAATATCCGCTTGAAAGCTCTTGGTTAAGAGATTTTATTTTAACTCCATTTTTAGGAATTCCTTTATAATCTAAATGTTTAACAAAATTATCTGACATTTAGTGCAAGAGGAAATGTGACACCTCTCCTAACTTGGGGCGATAGTGAGGAATCAGAAAACTTCATAAGACAGAAAAAGAAAATAGCAGTTCTTTCTGGGGTTGGTATTCTGCTTTCTATTTAGGAAATGATTTCAAAGCATCTCGTTATCAACTCTGTTATCAATCAGTTCAAACTGTCAAGGACCTTGCCTGAGAATCACAGGTACCCCAGAAATTGTACACAATAGTGGGTGTTTGTATGTATATGGCTAGGGTATTCTGGGTTTACAGCTACTATCATATACTTAAAGTAATCCATGAACCCAAAATGTTGAAAAGTTAGCATCTATTTTGTGTCAGGAATCCTCTCTGCACGTAAATATTCCTGCTCTCTGCCTTTCTTTGTCCACACTCACCTTATCGATAATGCTGTTAACAATAAGAGGATTTTTCAAAATGTGCTGCCCAATCCCCGTGTTGAACATGAGTCCTGAAAGAAAACATGACACAGCCTTAATTTTCCAACGAAAATGAGATATTAGACCGTCCCGGAGAAGAAAGCGGGTTGGCAGACGGAAGATCTTGGCGCAGACGTCCCGCTGGACACACTAAGTGCCTTCCGTCGGAAAGGAAGCCAGACAGCGCGCAGGGCCTGGGCCGGCGTCCCGAACCCCCGCACTTGCGCGCTGCGGAAGCACGGGCCTTGACCAGCCTCACCGTCCCGGCCCAGATCTCGGTCCGCGCCCCGGGCTGGGTCCTGCCGGAAGACGCGACCCGACCTCAGCTCCCTCCTGACCCACCTCCGGCGGTCTTCAGCTCCCGGCGCTGTTGTTGCCGCTCCCGGCGGCGGCCGCTCGCCCCTGACTTGATCTTCGGCATCTCCGCAGGCAGCGGGCCGGCAGCCCCAGGACGTCAGCCAGGATCCAGGCCGGCTACCCCAAGTACCGCACCACGCGGGAACCACCTTCCGCACCAACCGCTCGGTTCCTAGCCCAGTTGGGGAGCGGACCGATAAGGACTGGCCCCCTTTCGCTCTGGGCTCCGCCCCCAAAAAGACGGCCGACCTCGGAGCCCACTGACCGCCGGGAATTGTAGTCAGAAGGTAGAGGAAAGCCTAATTTTGGGAGCCCACAGATCCCAGAAGACAGTGCGCTACCAATTCTGGAAGTTGGGATTGGCTAGCTTGGAACTGGGGGCGTGATCTGTCGTCCCATTGCGCACAGTTGGTTAAATTGGTTTAGGTCTGAGGTTTGAGTTTTAAGGCGCGATTAGGCCTTGTGGATGTTCTATCAGGCCAGGTTCTGGGTCGCTGGTGTCCAAAGGTTTCTGTCTGTGACGTGCCTCGCTCCTGTTTCCCAGCACATATTGGGTGGAAAACCTCGGATTTTGAGATGAGGCGTTTGCTCGTTTGGGGGAGTGAGTTCTGTGTCTCTTGTACTGTGGAATGTAATTCCGAGAATGTTGTGTCTAGTTCTGCTAGGATTACTAGTTGCTTCGTTTCCTTTTGTGCGATGTCATTCTCCCTAAGCACTTACTGAGCTCCAGGTGTTTATTAAGTACTGCTGGGTGGTAGTGAATCAAAGATAAGTAGGATCCTGACCAGGCGGTGGCGCAGTGGATAGAGCGTCAGACTGGGATGCGGAGGACCCAGGTTCGAGACCCGAAATCGCCAGTTTGAGCGCGGGCTCATCTGGTTTGAGCAAAAGCTCACCAGCTTGGACCTAAGGTTGCTGGCTTGAGCAAGGGGTAACTAGGTCTGCTGAAGGCCTGCGGTCAAGGCACATATGAGAAAGCAATCAATGAACAACTAAGGTGTGGCAACGAAAAACTGATGATTGATGCTTCTCATCTCTCTCTGTTTCTGTCTGTCTGTCCCTATCTATCCCTCTCTCTGTGTCTCTGTAAAAAAAAAAAAAAAGATAAGTAAGAAACTGCTCTGCTGTTCTCAAAGTTTATTCCATTGAGAAAGACAAAAACTCCTAAATTAAGTAAATGTGGTAATTGGTATGCACTGGATATTGTGACAGGACAATGAATCCAACCATAAGCTGAGTACAAGGTCCATGTCTATTTTGCCTGTCAGAGTAATGCAATGTCAGTTTTAAATGTTTCTGTGTTTACCATACTTCCTTGAAGAACTTTTTTCTGTCATTACCAAAGCTGACTTCCCAGTGCAATTAATTGTGTGCATTCCCAAGCCTAGGTCTTTGCTGTAATTTCAACTCGAGAGAACTCGTATATTCTAGTAGCATCTCCAACTATGTATTTCATCCCATTAATCATTGATTTATTCCACCCTTCTGGGGAATCCATTGTGCCCACCACTGTGTCAAATGTTAGGAATAAAAGGATGAACATAACATGATTCCTGCTTCTATAGAACTTTCTGTCGAGAGGGAGACATGCAAATAATTGCAAAAATGGAAACATTTCGCCTGACCAGGCGGTAGCACAGTGGCTAGAGCATCGGACTGGGATGCGGAAGACCCAGGTTTGAGACCCGGAGGTTACCAGCTTGAGCACGGGCTCATCTGGTTTGAGCAAAAGCTCACCAGCTTGGACCCAAGGTCGCTGGCTCAAACAAGGGGTTACTCGGTCTGCCCACGGTCAAGGCACATATGAGTTAACAATCAATGAACAACTAAGATGTCACAATGAAAAACTGATGATTGATCCTTCTCATCTCTCTCCGTTCCTGTCTGTCCCTATCTACTCTCTCTGACTCTCTCTGTGTCTCTGTAAAAAAAAAAAAAAGGAAACATTTCCTGATCAATTCGGTGCCAGGGGCTTTAGTTACGTTACCTCATTTAACACTTTCAAACAGTTCTCTGAAATAGGTCTTACCATTACATCCATTTTATGAATGAGGAAATTGAAGAACAAAAAAATGTATTTAATATCTTGCTGAAGATCATGCAGTAAAGATAATAGCCTCTTCTTGAACCTAGTTCTGTATTCCAAAGTCTGTGTTTAAAAGAGGTATGATCGGCCTGACCTGTGGTGGCGCAATGGATAAAACGTCGACCTGGAAATGCTGAGGTCGCCGGTTCGAAACCCTGGGCTTGCCTGGTCAAGGCACATATGGGAGTTGATGCTTCCAGCTCCTCCTCCCTTCTCTCTCTCTCTCTTCCTCTCTCTGTCCTCTCTAAAAATGAATAAATAAATTTAAAAAAATTTAAAAAAAACAAAGGTGCTTATCACCTTAATTTTTAAAAAAAGTGGTATGATCATAGCATTATGACTAATGTTTGAGGAAGTTGAGGAACATTTTTAAAATATAATATTTGAACTGATTATTTGAAGAACAAATAAAAATTAGCCAAGGGAAGATTGGGACTTCAAAGAGAACAGCACTAACAAAGCCAAGATATAAAGATGTTTAAGGAAGGAAAAGGAACTTGCTATCACTGAGGAATAAGTAGGTAAGGTGAATAGGGACTTCTTGTGAAAGAGCTAAAATGTTATGCTAAGGAACAATGGTGGTCATTGAGGAATCAAAATAACCATTTTACCCTCACTGTACCTGTCCAGGCTGTGAAAACTGCTGTGCAAATGGACATTCATGGACTCCACATTTACCTGGGTTGTGAACTTAGTCCAGCCTCTCTTCTTGAATCCCCTCCAATCTTCCTCTCCCATTCTCCATAAAGTATCTTCAAACCGTCTTAATTTTTCTCAGCCCTCCTTTACTACTTCCCCAACTCCTCAGAAGACCTTGCCTTTTTGTGACACACACTTGAGATACAGTGCTGAGCAAAAATAAAATGAAACTTACATTCTTGTGAGGAAAAACAGACATCATGTCAGATGGTGATAAGTGTGAAGAAAAAAGTAAAGCAAAGGTGAAAGAGACCAAAAGGATAGTTGGGAGTAGCTATTTTACGTAGCAAAGTGGACAATAAGGATAGAAACCAAATAAAAGTTTCTTTTGGAGTAAAATAGCAAGATTGTCCTGGAAGAGATCACATATTTTAAGCCATATAAACTAAATGACTGAGGTGAATGTACACATTTAGTTTACCTAGAGACTACACGTTTGTCTAATTATGAACTTTGAGTCACCTGCACCAGAAATAATAGGACACATGTTATGGGCTGAATTGTTCCCACAAAATTCATACGGTGAAGACCTAATCTCTAGTGTTTCAGAATGTGAATATATTTAGAGATAGGGCCTTTAAAGAAGTGACTAAATTAAAATGAGGCCTTCAGAGTGTGACCTAATTCAATACAACCCATATCCAAGTGAAAGGAGATTCGAAGAGACACGTGTGCACAGAGGAAAGACTATGTTAGAACACTGGGAGAAGACTGCCATATGCAAGCTAAGAAGAGAAGCCTCAGGAGAAAACCCTGCTGATCCCTTGATCGTGGACTTCTAACCTCCAGAACTGAAAAAATAAATTTCGGTCATTTAAGCCACCCAGTCTGGGGTATTTTGTTATGGCAGCCCAAACAAACTAATATAGCTTGTAATGAAAATTCCCATTCCCATCACTTCTCGGCGTTTTGGCTAAGCTCAAATAAAAATTTTCATTCCCAGCCCCACCTAAACATTCTGGATCAGAGTAGCATTTGGCCCTGGCAAATGCATTTTAACAGACCCCCGAGGAAATTCTGTGGCACACAGAAGATGGGGGATTCACTATTTTTTGCACTAAGATAGCAGTTGATGAATTTCTATAGAAATAAAAAAGATGGGGAGGGCTACAATCATCAACACAGGGAAATTGTTTTAATAATTGAGGTCACTTATTCTGGCCAAATTTCATACTTTCTTCTTTTTCTGTTAGGGCAGCATTCAGAAGTGAAACAAAATTGGATGCACCATGAAGCCATGAGTCCCAGGGATTTGGGTGACACTGGTGGTATATGAACTGTGGTAAAGAAATTAGCATTGGAAATTTATGCTGGAATGCATTAGTTATCTTTGCAGTTATGAATGGCTTAATAGGTATAAGAAATAATTTCATGCTTCTCTGGTTTACGTTTATATCCTTTATTAATTAAAATAATTATTTTTTCAATTTTGGTGTGTACAATTGATTCATTGCCATTTTTAGAATATCTTGTTAATAGAACGATCTTAACTTATAAAAGAATTATAATAGCATTTGCTTTGGTAGAAGAAGAGCCTTATTTACATTCACAGCATGCTTGAAATGATAGTGTTTTAAATGTCTCAGGAAATATAATAAATAAAGATAAAATGTTGTAAGGGAAGCCAGTTTTTCTTTAATTTAACATTTGCTTCATCAACTCTGCTTTCTCTTCTCAGTTCTTAACAGTTTTTTGGGGAAAGCACTGAATTTCTATTTATGTTTCAAATATATAGTATTCTGAACAGATCCAATGATGATTTAATTTAAATTAATTTAAATATTTGTTTGCCTTTTTTACCAAAGAATTTGAGAATATAAGACTGTAACAATGAAATGTAATATGAAATTATTTATCCAGCTGTTACATATTTGTTTTGTATCTAGTATGCAATTAGATTATACATTCATAGTAGCTGAAGCTAGGATCTCCAAGTGAACCTTCTTTTTTTTTCAAGATTTCATTTAATGATTTTAGAGAGAGGAGAAGGAGAGAGAGAAAGGATGGGGGGGATGGGAACCATCACCTTGCTTCCCTTATGTGCCTTTATGGGGCAAGCCTGAGGTCTTGAACCGGCGACCTCAGCATTCCAGGTAGATGCTTTATCCACTGCACCACCACAGGTTAGGCCTCCAAGTGAATCTTAATTTGGGTTCCTGAAATTTGTGTAGGCAAAATTTTGTGTATGTGCATTTTTCTAAGTTACAGCTTTCCTTAGATTTCCAAAGAATCCATTGTTCTAAATAGAAAATGTTATTCTTCTAGGTGAACTTCATCATTTTAATTCAAATTAGGCTATTTTTTTCTTTATTGCATATTCCTTATTTATCTTTGTTATTCAACATGTGATTTATGGCATTAACTGGAAACTCTTTAGAAATGAAGAGTTTCATTGAGAAAAAATAAACAACTAAAGTGAAGCAAGTATGAATTGATGCTTCTCATCTTTGCCCTTGCTGCTTTGCTCTCTCTCACTTGAAAAAAAAAGAAAAGAAAAAAGAAAAGAAATTAAGAATTTCAAGCTCCACCTCAGACTAACTAAATTACGATGTCTATTTTAACAAAATCCACATGTGTTTCTATGCACACTTAAAATATGAAAAATACTACCTTACCTTTCAGTAAAATCAAGGAAGTTAAGCCATATATAAAGATACATCATCCAATTAGTGACAAGATCTTGTTAACATTTTGGCATATATATTTCCAAAAATAGGACCATCTGAACATGGTTTTGTAATCCACTCTTTTCCCAATGCATTGTGAATGTGTTAAAATATCAATAAAAACATGTCCATATAATTTTTTAATTTTTTTAAGTGAGAGGAGGGGAGATAGTAAGACAGACTCTCACATGTGCCCCAACCGGGATCCACCTGACAACCCCTGTCTGGGGCCAATGCTGAATCAACCTAGCTATTTTTTTTAGCACCTGAGGCTGATGCTTGGACCAACTGAGGTATCCTCAGAAGGGTCAACTCTTGAACCAATTGAGCCACTGGCTGCAAGAGTAGAAGAGGCAGAGAAGGGGGAGAGGGAGGAGAGGGAGGAGGAAAGAAACAGATGGTTTCTTCTCTTGTGTGCCAACTGGGAATCAAACCTGGGACATCCATTCACTGGGTGGATGCTATGTCCACTGAGCCAGCTGGCTGGGGCCTATCTATATAAATTTCAATGGTCAGTTTGTATTTTATTACATATGTATGCATCATGATTTAATCATGGCTTGCTTGGTGGTCATTTAGGTGAATTTTATATTATATTTTTACTTTTAAAAACAGTCTCGTATGATGAACATCCTTATAATGCAGGAGTTAGGATTGCCTGGCTCAAAACTAAACACAGCCACTTAATAGCTATGTGACCTTAGGCAGGTTACTTGACTTCTCTGTGCTTTATTTTCTTTATCTATAAAAGGGGCATAATAAAAAGCACCTCATAGGGTTGATTTAAGGGTTAAAAGATATGATTCATGTAAAGATCTTAGGACAGTATCTGGTACATATCAAATGCTCAGTAAATGTTATCTACTTTATTAATCTTTATGAACACTCAATTATTTCTTTACAAATTCATTCTGAAGAAAAGAAAACTTAGGTCACTAAGCTAAATAGTAGCAGAGACAGGGAGGGCTGGACTTCCTTTTCAATCTTTCCAATCTTGGATCGTTTTGGAGTAGAGCGTCCATTAAGTTTAGGACCTTAAAAAATATTCGTGAGGGGTTGACTGATGATAGTAGGATTACTTAATAACTCTTCTATGCAGAGACAGACCCATAAAACAGTGCAGTTTAGCAGTTGATATCTAGAATGGAGAAGGGAAAAAGGTCCTGATATAAGCTTCAATCGACCCAGGAAACAAATTGATTTTTCCCGGCGCGGGGCCACCAGGACCTATGGTTTCTATGGTTACAGATCCCGCGGAGTCCCGGTTCCCGGCTCTCTATATTGCGCAAGCGCACACTGCTGATTCAGAAGTCAGGCGCCTTCGGTTTCGAAGAAAAAGCTCCGCCCCCCCTCTCTCAGTTGTCCTATCGCCTCCTCTCTTTGCCTATTGCACCCGCTGTGGGAGCCTGTGACGTGATATTGGAGAGTCCGCTACGTTTGCAGCTGCGACGCAGAACATGGCGCGTTCCTAGAAGAGGCTTTCGGCATCGGCAGGCGGCAGCGTGTGAACTGGAACCGTGGGGCGCGGGACCAACCGACGCCGCTTCGTTTTGTGGAGTGGAAGCAGGAGATCCGGACTATTCCGGACCGAACCAAGCGGTAAGGCTCTGGCCTGAGAGTCTCAGAGAGCACGCGAGGGGAAGGGAGGAGTGGGATGGGCAGCGGAGACCCATGATGCCAGGAAGGAACGTGGGGCTACCGGGAGATGAGGGATAGCAGTGGCGCGGCGAGGGCCTGCAGGGTTGGCTCTTTGCGCAGCCCTAAGAACCCGTGGGAGCTCGGGGCTGTCCCATTTAGGCCGGAGCGGGAAGCATGGTCACTGAGGAATCGGGGTGCAGGAAGGAAGACGCCGGGTGCCAAGATGATGAGAGCGTAGGTTGCCCATTGTGGTTGTGGTTGCGGACCAGGGTGGTGCATTTGCCCTTGGGGGATAGAGAGACCGTGGTCATCTTTAGTATAAAAATACTGTGTATTATTATTGCACACACGACATTGCTGTTAATAGCAATACTGTGAAAGCTATAATTAGATATTACACCCTGGCTAACCTTAAATGAACAAGTGAAGTTACACATTTTCAGAGGACCTGCCTGCTGAGATATGGCCGCCAATGCTCAAGCCCAGCTACTTCAGCTTTATATTTGGGGTTATCTTGTGATTCAGTAAAACTATTTGAGGCCCATTACGTTTGTCATTTTTCTTTAATTTGTGTGTGTTTGTGTGTGAGAGAGAGAGAAAGAGGGAGGGAGAGAAAGAGACATAGTGATTGAGGGAGGTATTATTTCAAAGTGACTGGTAAATTGTCTACTGGTGCCAAGATGGCTATTGACATACTCTCTCCCCACTCCAGTTGAAAGGAGCTCAGTGTAATGGGGTAATGTCCTTGGAATTTGGTTATTCTTCAGAAGGGAGTGAGAGCATTTTTTACAGCCATACTTTTTTTTTTTTTTCTTGGATAGGGAGTTCATTTCTCCTTTTTAACATTATTTCAAACTTCTCTAGTACAGAGGCTTCAAGTTAGGGACAGAGTGACTACAATATACGCCATCTATTGCATGACATTTTTACTTACACTTTTTGTCACTGAGAAAGATTTCTGTAAAGTTACAATGAAAATCTCTCCCTGTTGGTTATGATGGAATTGTGGAATTTCTCCTTTTGTAACCTAGCAAAGGGAATAGTAGAAACAGTTTAATTATAACAATGCTTTGTGGCAATATGTTATGGCTCTAGGGCAACTGGACTGCTCTGTCCTAGTTAGACTTCCTAAAGCAGAAGAGAATTCTCACCAAAAATGAATTTAGTTATGGTAATGTGGTTAGGGGTTCTAAACAAATATGTGAAGATTATTTGGCAATTAATGTAAAAATCTTTAGATTATGTGATATTGTGAATTTAAAACATTTCAGTACTTTTCAGAACGAAAGGATCAATGGTGACCCTTACCCCCATTAAATTCAGTCACTGACATTGATTGTCAGACTTCAATGTATTGAAAAAAAAAGTAATCAGGAGGTGGAGAAAATAAATACAGACAACTTAAATATTGTGATTATGGGTTTGCATTCAGATTAAACCAGAGATAGACATGTTTATTATCTCCCAGAAATACAAATATTCAAATTTTGGGAGATAATATATTTAATTAGATAGTTTTTTAACCTTTCTGTTCTATGTTTGTATATGTGTGTATATTTGTATATAATGTTGGGCTTCTAATTTCATGTTATTGCTGGCAATATTATTTATTCCTTTCTTTTTCTCTCTGCACCAAATAGGAATTGTCCATTAAAATCAGTATTTCAGGGAATGGCAAGGCACACTTAGTGCAGCTGTGAGTCTGGAGTGTCTTTGTTTGGTTTTCTAAATATCAAGCTGATTACAGATAAGCTTACAATTATAAGCTTTGTCAAGCTTGAGCTGAATCAAGTTTCTACACCCTTGCTCCTCAAAATGTGGAACTACTGTATATGGCATCACCTGAGAGTTTGTTAGAAATGTACAATCTCAGCCTTAACCCCAGATCTACTGAATCAGAATCTGCATTTTAACAAGCTTTTCACATGATATAAATATACCCTAAAGCTTGAGACACAGTACTTTGGTTGTTAAAGAAGACTAACGTAATGCTCAGACCTGCATAAAAATTATATCATCAAAAAAAAAATTATAGCATCCTTTATTTTAATTTGAGATGATCTTATGCTGATTATTGAGTCTCGTATATCTGGTTAAAGAAACTAACACCCAGCAAGGGTAAGTGACTTGGATAAGGTCATGCATACCTAGATTTAAAACCCACGTTCTGACTCATCCCAGTGCGTTTTCTTTGCTAGTTACTGCCAGATTATTGAAACTGAACTAAAGCATTCATGAATGACAGCTAGATATTCATTCAACATCAACATTTCTTGAGAAATAGACAGGCAACCCCAAAATCCTGTGTGTTTCAAACAGCTTCTTTTTCCCATGGTGGTTATTAACCCACCCACCATCATCCTTCCCTTCTTACTCTTTCCTGGATAATGTTGCTTTCTACTTCAGAGAAGAAATAAAAGACATTGATGAGAACTTCATTGCTTTTTGTCCTCTTTCACCTGCAAATATGTCTCCCTCTATCTGTCCATCTCTATTGTGCTCTGCGTTTTTTTCCTTGGTGGCAATGCTTTCTCTATATTACTTTGCTAGGGCTGCCATAACAAAATACTTCAGACTGAGTGACTTAAACCACAGAAATTTCTTCTCTTTTCTTTTTCTTTCTTTTTTTTTTTTTTTTTTTTTTTTTGTGAGAGGAGAGTAGTGAGACAGGCTTCCACATGTGCCCCCACCGGAATCCACCCAACAACCCCCTCTGGGGCTGATGCTCAGATAAACCAAGCTATTTTTAGTGTCTAAGGTGGACATACTTGGACCAACTGAACTACCCTCAGCGCTGGGGCCATGCTTGAACCAATCCAGCCACGGGCTGTGGGAGAGGAAGAGGGAGGGAAGGGGGAGAAGGAGATGGAGAGAAGCAGATGGTTGCTTCTCCTGTGTGCCCTGACCAAAAATCAAACCCGGGATGTCCATACACTGGGCCACCAGCCAAGGCCAGAAATTAATTTTCTTATAGTTTGAAATGCTGGCAGTCTAAGATAAAGGTACCAGTGGTACTTGTTTTCTCTGAGGTCTCCTTGATTTACAGATAACCAACATCTTTCTGCCTCTTTACATGGTCATACCTTTGTACACTAGAACTTCTGGTAACTCTTTTTTTTTTTTTTTTTTTTTTTTAATTTTTCTGAAGCTGGAAACCAGGAGAGACAGTCAGACAGACTCCCGCATGCGCCCGACCGGGATCCACCCGCACGCCCACCAGGGGCGACGCTCTGCCCACCAGGGGGCGATGCTCTGCCCCTCCGGGGCGTCGCTCTGCCGCGACCAGAGCCACTCTAGCGCCTGGGGCAGAGGCCAAGGAGCCATCCCCAGCGCCCGGGCCATCCTCGCTCCAATGGAGCCTCGGCTGCGGGAGGGGAAGAGAGAGACAGAGAGGAAAGAGGGGGGGGGGGTGGAGAAGCAAATAGGTGCTTCTCCTATGTGCCCTGGCCGGGAATCGAACCCGGGTCCCCCACACGCCAGGCTGACGCTCTACCGCTGAGCCAACCAGCCAGGGCTGGTAACATTTTTTTTTTTTTTTTTTTTTTAGCACATCAGTCCTATTGGATGATGACCTCATTTTAACTTAATCACATCTTCAAGAGTCTAATCTCGAATACCAAGGATATTGGAGTGGGCACAACATAAGAATTTTGGGGGAACACAATTCAGCCCATAACACTTGATTAATCCTTTTTTCACATGGACTGGCACTAACCTGGATTTAAACATAGTCATCTTATTTATTTGTTTGTTTATATTTTGGAGAGAGAGAGAAAGGCATGGGGTGGTGTGTGTGTAGAGGAGAAGTGGAAAGCATCAGCTCATAGTTGCTTCTTGTGTGTGCCTTGACTGGGCAAGCCCAGAGTTTTGGACCAGCAACCTCAGCGTTCCAGGTTGACGCTGCATCCACTCTGTGCCACCATAGGTCAAGCTTTTTTAAAAAATTATTTTTTTTACATTTTATTTATTCATTTTTAGAGAGACAGGAGAGAGAGAGAGAGAAAGAGAGAGACAGAGAGAGGGACAGATAGGGACAGACAGCCAGGAAGGGAGAAATGAGAAGCATCAACTCTTCATTGTGGCACCTTAGTTGTTCATTGACTGTTTTCTCATATGTGCCTTGACCGTGGGGCTATAGCAAACCAAGTGACCCCTTGCTCAAGCCAGCGATCTTGGGCTCAAGCTGGTGAGCCTTGCTCAAACCAGATGAGCCCATGTTCAAGCCAGCAACCTTGGGGTTTCAAACCTGAGTCCTCCACATCCCAGTCTGTCGCTCTATCCACTGCGCCACTGCCTGGTCAGGCCATTGGTTGATTCTTGTATGTGACCCAACCAGGGTTCGAGCCTGCAACCTTGGTAGATGGAGATGATGCTCTAAGCAACTGAGCTGCCAAACCAGGGCTTAAATATATTCTCCTTGGTTTCATCTATAATTATTTTCTTAAGTTTCTTGAAAGTTGTCTATATTCATTTTTTCTACCTCCTTATTACCCCCCTCCCCCCAATCTTCAAAGAAATTCATTTCTTTTTTTGTCTTGGACATAACTTCTTCCTTTAGTTTGCTTTTGACTCCAGGCAGTTTAGCAATTTTATAATATTTCCTAATTGTAATTCCCCAGGAATATGTTTTCTGCCTCCTATTCTTTTTGTAGACTTGGGCTGTAGATCATGAGTTGCCTTGCAGAAATTTAATTACCTTTGGAAAAAAAATTGACATTTGCCTCTAATCCCTCTGGGAAGTGCTCCAGTGGTTTATGGTAAATACTATATTGTTTATACATTTCACTAAAAGGCTATTCTCCATGTTTTTATGTGCCCAACACATGTTCTTCCCTGGTAGAAAATGAGAGCTTTTTTTTTGTTGTTGTTTTTAATTTTATTTATTTATTCATTTTAGAGAGGGGGGGGAGAGAGAGAGAGAGAGAGAGAGAGAGAGAGAGAAGGGGGAGGAGCAGGAAGCATCAACTCCCATATGTGCCTTGACCAGGCAAGCCAGGGTTTTGAACCAGCAACCTCAGTGTTTCCAGGTTGATGCTTTATCCACTGCGCCACCACAGGTCAGGCTAGAGCTTTTTTTTTTTTTTTTTTTTTTTTTTAGTTTATTCAGTTTTAGAGAGACAGGAGACAGAGAGAGAGAGAAAGAGAGAGAGGAACAGGAAGCATCAACTCCCATATGTGCCTTGACCAGACAAGCCGAGGGTTTCGAACTGGCAACCTCAGCATTCCAGGTCGATGCCTGGTCCACTGCACCACCACAGGCCAGGCGAAAATTGGAGCTTTTAAGTTATTAGTGTCACTTTCATTTATTTTTGGTGTTTTTAGGTGAGAGGAAGGGAGATAGTGAGGCAGACTCTGCATGTGCCCTGGGGTCCACCTGGCAACCCTATCTGGGTCTGATGCTCGAGTACCAAGTTACCCTCAGTGCCTGAGCTATGTTCAGTGCCTAGGGCCACACTCAAGATAAGCCACTGGATACCAGAGGGGAAGAAGGAGAGAAGGAGGCGAGGAAGTGGGGAAGAAGCTGATGGTTGCTTTTCTGGTGTGCCCTGACTGGAAATCGAACCCAGGACATGCATACGATGGGCCAATGCCCTATCCACTGAGCCACCAGCCAGGGCCATTAGTGTCACTTTCTCAGTGGCTTGTATTTGACTGTATTTATCCTTCTCTTAAATGTGGAATGCTACAGTTTTTTTTTGTTTGTTTGTTTTCTTACAGAGATAGAGTCAGAGAGAGGGATAGATAGGGACAGACAGACAGGAACGGAGAGAGATGAGAAGCATCAATTATCAGTTTTTCGTTGTGTCACCTTAGTTGTTCATTGATTGCTTTCTCATATGTGCCTTGACCGTGGGCCTTCAGCAGACCGAGGAACCCCTTGCTCAAGCCAGCGACCTTGGGTCCAAACTGGCGAGCTTTGCTCAAACCAGATAATCCTGTGCTCAAGCTGGTGACCTTGGGGTCTCGTGCCTGGGTCCTGCATTCCAGTCTGACGCTCTATTCACTGCGCCACCGCCTGGTCAGGCTACAGTTTTTTTCTCATCAGGTGATTTCATCCTTTTTTTTGATACTACTCTGCCTGTTCTTGTTCTTTATGCTAACACATTGCTTATGGTATTACATTTTCTTAAATTTTAACATAGTTTGTGTAAAGCTCAAAATATGTTCAGGTCTTCATTTCACGTTGTCTTTTTGTAGAGAGTATTTTTGTTTTTTATTATTTAAATTTTTTTATAATTTTTTTTCTTTTGAGAAACAGGAAGAGAGAGAGAGTGGGAAGCATCAACTCATAGTTGCTTTCACTTTAGTTGTACACTGATTGCTTCTTGTACATGCCTTGACTAGAGCTGAGCCAGGGTTCCCTTGTTCAAGCCAGCAACCTTGGGTTTTACACACCAAAGACCTTTTGAGCTCAAGCTGGTGAACTTTGGTATTGTGTGGAGAATTGGGGGACCACTTAAGCCAGTGACTGCACTGACGAGCCCACACTCAGAGCTGGTGAGGTCAGGGCTTCGAACTAGTGACCTCAGCCTTCTGGATCAACACTTGACCCACTGTACCAACACCAGTCAGTCATATTTTATGTTTATTTATTTAATTATATAAAAAACTGACATTGATTTTAGAGAGAGATGAAGGGAGAGAGTGAGAGAGAGAGACTGTTTGTGTCCTGACCAGGATCAAACAGGCAACCTTTTGTGTATCAGGACTGTGCTCTCCAACCGAACTATCCAGCCAGGACTTTAGAGAGTATTTTCAATGATTCAGTATTTACAGAAGAAGGGACAGTGCTGTAAGGAAGTTTTTTTGCTTGTCATATATTGCCTTAAGGCAAGGTTTTCATTTTCATGTTTTGAATCCCATCTTTTTACATTGTTCTTTAGGCTCCTATTTGTTTCTTTCCCTCGGGAGCTCTTTTCACAGCATTTATTGACTGAACTACTTGTACCCCAAAAACCATTGCTGTATTTTTAGATGGTTGTCCTGGCCAAATGGTTACTGGGAACGTTGTCCACCTGTTTCTCTGTCCTTGAAGGGAAAGAATCTTGTAATTACATTTTGGGGAGTAGCACTTACTTCTTACCATCAGATGGCACTGCAGATTACCTAGTTTATTTTTGCATTCTTAGGAACGGTAGCTCTAGTAGTGCATTATCTGGTAAAGAAACAAGTTGATGTGGAAACTGTCATGGAGAAGACTTAGAAATTAAGTTAAACTGTGGTGTACCTCTGACACTAATACAAAATAATACTGAAAAGAATAATAAAAAATATATAACTAAAAGTAAAAAAAAAAGGAATTAAAAACACTATATTGCTAACAAATACAAACTTTCCTTTTTTTTATTTTTTTTATTTTTTTTATTTTTTGCATTTTTCTGAAGCTGGAAACAGGGAGACAGTCAGACAGACTCCCGCATGTGCCCGACCGGGATCCACCCGGCACGCCCACCAGGGGCGATGCTCTGCCCACCAGGGGGCGATGCTCTGCCCATCCTGGGCGTCGCCATGTTGCGACCAGAGCCACTCTAGCGCCTGAGGCAGAGGCCACAGAGCCATCCTCAGCGCCCGGGCCATCTTTGCTCCAATGGAGCCTTGGCTGCGGGAGGGGAAGAGAGAGACAGAGAGGAAAGCGCGGCGGAGGGGTGGAGAAGCAAATGGGCGCTTCTCCTGTGTGCCCTGGCCGGGATTCGAACCCGGGTCCTCCGCATGCTAGGCCGATGCTCTACCGCTGAGCCAACCGGCCAGGGCTTAAATACAAACTTTCTTAACGTGATGGAAGTGTGTTGTATACACTATGTGAATCTTAAAGGGAAGTAATCAATAAATTAGAACTTTTTGGTTGGTTTCATTTTTCTCAGACTATTAAATATTTTAAACTGTTATTTATTTATAAATACCAAATAAGATGAATATTAAGTGCTTGTTAGAGAGGACTATTTAAGTTAAAACTGTTGTTTGAGGCCCTGGCTGGTTGGCTCAGTGGTGGAGCATTGGCCTGGCATGCAGGATTCCTGGGTTTGATTCCCGGCCAGCAACACAGGAGAAGCACCCATCTGCTTCTCCACCCCTCCCCCTCTCCTTCCTCTCTGTCTCTCTCTTTCCCTCCCACAGCCAAGGCTCCATTGGAGCAGGGTTGGCCCGGGCGCTGAGGATGGCTCTGTGGCCTCTGCCTCAGACGCTAGAATGGCTCTGGTTGCAGCAGAGCAATGCCCCAGATGGGCAGAGCATCGCCCCCTGGTGGGCATACTGGGTGGATCCCGGTCAGGTGTATGTGGAAGTCTGTCTGACTGCCTCCCCGTTTCCAACTTCAGAAAAATACAAAAAACCCCAAAACTGTTGTTTGATTACAAGACTCCCTAGTCCCCTGTGTGAGGAAAATTTTTTTTTGGTGAACATTGTTATTACATATCTAGGTAATATAGCAGAACTGTTGCTTATCAACTCTTGTTACTGAAGACCAAGTTGTAAGCTTTCTCCTGATATGATGAGAGTGCAGTTAGTGACCACAATTTCTCCTTAAATGTGCTACACTTAATATGTTGTTGTGATTTCTTTGTGTTTCTGCTTGACAAGAGAAATGCGTGATGATCTGAAGCTCTGGAGAAGTTGGGATGTTATAGGAGTAGGGAAGAGAGATGAAGCAAATTTTCCCATGAAAACTTAGAACAGGTTAAAATAAAAAATTCATGGCCTTTAAAAAAGTTTTTTTAAGGCTTTTTTTTTTTTACCATGAAGGAAAAATATGTAGACTACAGGAATCCTTATAAGCCTGACCATGCGGTGGCACAGTGGATAGAGCATCGGACTGGGATGCGGAGGACCCAGGTTCGAGACCCCAAGGTCACCAGCTTGAACACAGGCTCCTCTGGTTTGAGCAAAGCTCACCAGCTTGGACCTAAGGTCGCTGGCTCGAGCAAGGGGTTACTCAGTCTGCTGAAGGCCTGTGGTCAAGGCACATATGAGAAAGCAATCAATGAACAACTAAGGTGTCTCAACGAAAAACTAATGATTGATGCTTCTCATCTCTCTCCGTTCCTGTCTGTCTGTCCCTATCTATCCCTCTCTCTGACTCTCTCTCTGTCTCTGTAAAAAAGAAAAAAAAAATCCTTATAACTCCTGGGGCTATCTAAATACAATTACTGTTTATAATTTGTTTCCTGCTTGTATTTTATTCTTAGGCATTTTTATATTTTGTAGTTTTATACATATATATTTTTTGTTTTTTTATTTTTATTTATTCATTTTAGAGAGGAGAGAGAATGAGAGAGAGAGAGAGAGAAAGGGGGGAGGAGCAGGAAGCATCAACTCCCATGTTTGCCTTGACTAGACAAGTGCAGGGTTTCAAACCGGTGACCTCAGCGTTCCAGATTGATGCTTTATCCACTGTGCCACCACAGGTCAGGCCTATACATATATTTTATATAATATTTTTTATTTGACACTATAGTTATTCCTCTAATTACAAAACAGATTATATATATTTTAAAGGCCAGGTTTAGGAGGATTTAATTTTGTAGTTTCTACTATTCTGTGGGAGTTTGTAGGTCCTTTGGAACTCTTGGGTAGATGGACTGTTGTAGGAATAGAGAAGAGAAAGCAGGTACAAATAACTCTTCCCTTTCTTGATATGTGTGTGTATGAGCATTTTAAAATTTAAAATTATTTTTTATTTTGTATCTTTTATTCCAAAATAGATAAATCTTTGGCAGTCTGCATGAAATCTCATAGGAAATGCTTTAGTATCCCCAGTGTTTCTTTAACTTGAGGGTATTTGGAGATATATGAAAGTATCTTTAGTCAAAACAATCCCTAGGAAGTGTTATTTACATATAATATACTGGAATGCTTAACAACCTATAATGAGTACACAGAGAAGACTTTCTTGTCCAAACAACCTCTTGAGAAATGAAATTACTCCAAACTGTACCATATGGATTGGAATGGTATTGGCATCTTAAGAACCTTGGCTGATGTTTAAGTGTATGTCTTTAATTTTGTTTTAACTTCTTGAGGAAATGCTCTTGCTTGCTCCAAATTAACATCAATATTGTTGCCATATACATTCTATGCCAAATGTTTTTCATTTATTCAGTCACTTGACATTGTCTCTTATTGACATTAGCATTTACATAGTCAAAGCACCTAAAAAAGTAAGATATTTATTAAGATATAATGCACAGACCATACATTTCACTTACTGGAAGAATATGGTTCTGTGGTTTTTAATATATTCATAGAGTTGTGCAACCATCACTAGAATCAATTTTAGAACATTTCTGTTATCCCCAAAAGAAACCATGTTTCCATCAGCAGTCACTACACATTTTCTCTGACCTCCTAGCCCTCGGCAATCACTTATCTACTTTTTGTTTTTATGAATTTGTTTATTCTTGACATTTTATAAAAGTGAAATCATACAGCATCGATCTTTTATGACTGCCTTATTTGACTTAGAACAGGGGTCGGGAACCTTTTTGGCTGAGAGAGCCACATATTTTAAAATGTAATTAATTCTGTGAGAGCCATATAACGACCCTTGTACGTTATGCATTATCCCATAAAAATTTGGTGTTGTCCCGGAGGACAGCTGTGATTGGCTCCAGCCACCCGCAACCATGAACATGAGCAGTAGGAAATGAATGAATTGTAACACATGAGAATGTTTTATATTTTTAATGTTATTATTTTTTTATTAAAGATTTGTCTGCGAGCCAGATGCAGCCATCAAAAGAGCTACATCTGGCCTGACCTGTGGTGGCGCAGTGGATAACGCGTCGACCTGGAAATGCTGAGGTTGCCGGTTTGAAACCCTGGGCTTGCCTGGTCAAGGCACATATGGGAGTTGATGCTTCCAGCTCCTCCCCCCTTCTCTCTCTCTGTCTCTCTCTCTCCCTCTCTCTCTCCTCTCTAAAAATGAATAAAAAGAAAGGAAAATGAAAAAAAAAAACAATTATAAAAAAAAAAAAAAAAGAGCTACATCTGGCTTGTGAGCCACAGGTTTCCGACCTCTGACTTAGGATAATGTTTCAAGATTCATTTATGTTGTAGGATATATGAGAAGGATTTTATTTCTTTTTATTGCTAAATAATATTCTGTTGTATGAAAATACCACATTTTATTTACCCATTCATCAGATGATGGACATTGGAGTTATTTTCACTCCTGACAATTATAAGTAATGCTGCTGTGAAAATTTGCATACAAGTTTCTGTGTAGATGTGTCTTTTTTGTGTGTGTGTGACAGAGACAGAGAGAGACTCAGATGGACAGATAGGGACAGACAGACAGGAAGGCAGAGAGATGAGAAGCATCAGTTCTTTGTTGCGGCATCTTAGTTGTTCAGTGATTGCTTTCTTATATGTGCCTTGACCATGGGGCTACAGCAGAGCGAGTGACCCCTTGTTCAAGCCAGCGATCTTGGGCTCAAGCTAGCGACTTTGGGCTTCAAGACAGCGACTTTTAAGCTTAAGCCAGTGACCATGGGTCATGTTTCTGATCCCATGCCCCAGCCAGCAACCTCGGGGTTTTAAACTTGGGTCCTCTGTGTCCCAGTCTGACATTCGATCCACTGTGCCACCATCCGGTCAGGCTGTGTAGACATGTGTCTTAATTTCACTTGGATATGTACCTACACCTGAAACTTTGGGGTCATATAGTAACTGTATGTTTAACATTTTGAGAAGCTGACGGATTGTTTCCAAAGTGGCTGCACCATTTTACATTCCTACTAGCAATGCATTAGGGTTCCAGTTTTTCCACGTTCAGGTCAATACCTCATATTATATGTATATTTTTTATTATAACTATGTCAGTGGGTATGAAGTCATGAATATTTAATCCTAGGTTTTCTTCTAAGAGTTTTATAATATTAACCTTTTAATATTTGGAGTTAATTTTTGTGTGTGGTGTAAGGAAAATGTGCTCTTTTGCATGTGAATATCCACTTGTTTCAGCACCAATTGTTGAAAAGACTGCTTTCTCCATTAAATTACCTTGGTACCCTTGTTGAAAATCAGTTGACTTTATTTTTCTTAAAAACATTGATTTATTTCAGAGAGAGAGGGAGAGACAGAAACATTGATCTGTTTCTGTATGTGCCTTGACTGGGGATTGAACCAGCAACCTTTGTGTATCTGGACAGTGCTCTAACCAACCCAGCTATCTGGCCAGGGTCAAAGTCAGTTGTAAGGATTTGTTGTTGGACTTTCAGGTTTGTTTCACTGGCATATATATCTGTCCTTATGCCAGTCACCAACATTGTGTTGATGACTGTAGCTTTGTATTGAGTTTTGAAATCTGAAAATGTGAATTTCCCATATTTCTATTTTTGATTGTGATTAGAGGACATATTTGTATGATTTCAATCCTTTTAAATTTGAGGCTTTTTTTGTTGTCTAACTTATGTATCCAGAGTATCCATGCACACACTATGCACACTCAAGAAGAATGTGTGTGCATTCTACTATTGAGTTCAATGTTCTCTAAATATCTGTTAGATCTAGTTTGTGTATAATGTTGTTCAAGACTTTTATTTCCTTGTTGATTTTCTTCCTAGTTCTATCCATTATTGAAAGTAGAGTATTGAAACCTCCAACCATTATTGTTCCTGGTGTGGAACCTCTGCTGCATGGTTGAGGCCCACGACTTTTGGCCTGACGTGTGAGAGGTAGAGCATTTTCTCCACAAGTGGTACCTGGGTGGAAGAAAAGAGTCCTAGACCTCTAGGCTCTGCTTGCCTGAGACAGAGCGGCAGCACAGCTGGGGTGGATGAGAAGTGCTGGTGCCTGCCCGTCTTGGGGATAGAGTATAGCCCTAGATCAGGGGTCCCCAAACTTTTTACACAGGGGGCCAGTTCACTGTCCCTCAGACCATTGGAGGGCCGGACTATAAAAAAAACTATGAACAAATTCCTATGCACACTGCACATATCTTATTTTAAAGTAAAAACCAAAACGGAAACAAATACAATATTTAAAATAAAGAACAAGTAAATTTAAATCAACAAACTGACCAGTATTTCAATGGGAACTATGCTCCTCTCACTGACCACCAATGAAAGAGGTGCCCCTTTCGGAAGTGCGGCGGGGGCTGGATAAATGGCCTCAGCGGGCCGCAGTTTGGGGACCCCTGCCCTAGATTAAGAACTGGGTTGAGAGGGAGCCCCGTGTTCTTGGCTACATCTTCTGGAGTAGCTGTAGCACTGTGGCGTAGGAGTGAGTTTGTTGCTCAGATGGCACAGATTCTTGCTGTTCTTACCAAGATTTAGTAGTATTTCTTGCATAAAGATTTCTCCATTTACTGTATGTTTTTAACCACCTTTTCCAGAGATATTAAATGGCTGCTTTTTTATAGCTTTTATGAGTTATGGTTGTTTCACTGCGGAGAAGATCTGTGTAGCTTTTCATGCCACAAAGTATTCTGGAAAAAAGCTGACTATTTCTATGTCCTTCACACTGGGAGTCGGGTCTAGAGTCTTGCTTAGATGAAGACTGATTATTTTTGGTATTTCAGAGGTGAGGTTGCGTGCTTCTTACTCCGTGCTTCTTACTCCATCGCATCAGGAGGCACTGAGGTCAAGTTGTGCAACTGTTCATGATACAAAGTTTGTTTTCTTAATTGAGCTGGTGATGACAGAGCTCTTCATTTTAAAGGTTTGTCTCTTTCTTGTATTTAGCAGTTATTTTGTGGGGTGATACTTGTATACTTGGGGAATATTCCATTCCCCAATAGCTGTTCTTACACTATATGGGTTTACCATTTATTATGAACCCACGCCTGAGTAAATTTATTTTACTGGGGAAACCTGTTTTGATTTTGAAATTTTTTTCAAAAATTAAAAATAAATAAAAAGATATTCTTTTTTCTTCAATTTTTATTGTAATCTTACACCTTTTTCTAAGTCAGTTTATTTACTCATTGCTTTCGCATTTAATAGCGGGATGGGGTTATTGTTTGTACGGAATCTCTTCAAACTAAGGACAAACTTAGATAATGTATTAGTCTGAAGAAAATCATCATGGCTGAAGTTAAAGTCACTGCAGGTTTAAAGTACCTGACTGTTGGTGGCAGGCTGAGGTGCTAGGATTTCCCTTGTTTTGTTTGTTTCTTTTAATGAAAATTACTAAATTCCCAACTACAGGCACATCTATATATCTTTGGACTTTGGGTTTTTTTTTTTTTTTGTTTCTTTTGTTTTTTTGGTTTTTTTAGAATTGGGGAGGTATCTTGCAGAAACAAGCCTAGAAAGTCCAGTTACAGGGGATGAGTAGTTTTAGGCTCTTTCATATATTGCTAGATTGTTTAGACTTTTAGAATCAAAGAATAGAATAAGACCACTAATGAATAAATTGAACTGACTCAGTTGTGAGATACGGTAGGGAGGAAGGCAGAATTTCTACCCTTTTAATTTTCACTTTCTCCTTTTCTATTATTATTCTTAGAAAATAATTAAGATTTTAAATAATTCTCTTCTGTAGCATAGTTGAGAGCTAATAAAGTACAAGCATGATTTTGAAACTACATTAATGAAAAATCAAAGCAACCTCAATGTTTACATTATTAATTAGAAAACTTTGGTAAATTTAGCCTTGCTGTTTGTTCGATTGTCTGAGGATCTTAGTAATTGATCAGAATGCTGAAAGGAAAAGGATTCATTCTTTTACCACATGTAGAGGACTTTTCTTTCTACACGTAGATGTCTATACAGAAGATCCATACTAGGGCGTCCACTGAGAGGGACTGGCTTCCCTGGCTTTCAGGTTGACCTGGTGGCCTCTGTGAAGATCCTGTCAAGTTTTTTGGGAAGTACGTTTGTTTAGCCATTCCACAAGTTAGTGTCGGTGGCTCCCTCTTCTGTTTTCCACCCCGCCTCCCTTGTTTTCTTTTTCCTTCTGTCCCTCCTCCTGTTTTTTTTTCTTCCACCTCCATCTTTACCACTCAGTTCTCTCCAGGTTTTTTGGAGACTGCTTATTGTGTCTGCTTCTCTACTTGATACGAATAACAGTAGAAACCCTATTATATTTCTGCATACTAATTAAAAAAAAGATATTGAAGGTTAGTTTTTCAGGTGTACCACCCTCTAACTGACAACTGGTAGTAACTAGTAGTCATCTATCTTTTAACCCAAATAAGTTTATTTTCACACTGTTATGTTTGAATGACTCCATTACTTTTTCCCCCTGTTCTTTCTTGCCATCACTGTCTTTTGAAGAGAATTCCAGTGTTGAGAACTGTATGACTTTTTTTTTTTTTTTTTTGTATTTTTCTGAAGCTGGAAACGGGGAGAGAGACAGTCAGACAGACTCCCGCATGCGCCCGACCGGGATCCACTCGGCACGCCCACCAGGGGGCGATGCTCTGCCCTTCCGGGGCGTCGCTCTGCCGCGACCAGAGCCACTCTAGCGCCTGGGACAGAGGCCAAGGAGCCATCCCCAGCGCCCGGGCCATCTTTGCTCCAATGGAGCCTTGGCTGCGGGAGGGGAAGAGAGAGAGAGAGGAAGGAGGGGAGAGGGTGGAGAAGCAAATGGGCGCTTCTCCTATATGCCCTGGCCGGGAATCGAACCCGGGTCCCCCGCACGCCAGGCCGACGCTCTACCGCTGAGCCAACCGGCCAGGGCTGTATGACTTCTTAATGTGGTCCTTTTAAATTTCCGATGATTTCAGAAATCTTTTTGATAGTTTCGCTAGCAACTTGTTGTGGGAGAGCATGGTAGGTTTGCGGGTGTTTGGGAGGAGGGTGGTGTGGCCAGGCCATTTTTGTCATAGTAGGAAGAGCTGGAATTCCAGAGACCTGCTTATCCGGCCTCACTCAACCTGTACAAGTTTGCTGCATGGCCTGGGGCAGCTCTCCTAGAGCTGTAAGTTCTCCCCCTATAAAACAGTAATATTAGTCCACATGTTAGATTTGCTTTTATAGGTTTGTTTGGGGTCCTTAAAACATTTAATATGCTTTAGTAATGTGTTTTTAATAATCCATTATAGATCTGTCATTCCTGAATTAAGTTATTTTTGATGATACATTCAATCTGCAGTTTATGAACTGATTGCTACTTAAAGCCTCCCGTATAAGTTAATTAGTACTTTTCCATGTTTCCAGTGAAGTTATTAAAGATGGTTTTGAAACATTTTTCACAGTTTGTTTTAATGATAAAGGTTTTTTTGTGTGACAGAGACAAAGACAGAGAGAGGGACAGAAAGGCAAGAAGGGAGAGAGATAAGAAGCATCAATTCTTCGTTGTAGCACCTTAGTTGTTTATTGATTGCTTTTTCATATGTGCCTTGATGGGGGGGGGGCTCCAGCAGATCGAGTGACCCCTTGCTCAAGCCAGTGACCTTGGGCTTCAAGCCAGTGACCTTGGGCTTTAAGCCAGAGACCTTTGGGCTCAAGTTAGTGACCATGGGTCATGTCTATGATCCCGTACTCAAGCCGGTGAACCTGTGATCAAACTGGTGAGATTGCACGCCGGCAACCTTGGGGTTCCTTCCAGTTCGATGCTCTGTTCACTGCAGCACCACCTGTTCAGGCTAATGATAAAGCTATTTCTCTCTCCTTCCCATCTCTCGATCCCCCAGGATTTGGGTAGAAAGGGAGACCCTTTCTGATTCCTGTCATCTGAACAACTATCACAGTGCCTGGCACAAAATCGGTTCTCCAAAAATATGTGAACTGAGCTCTCTCTCCCACACTGGATGGACTTCTTGGGATCAAGGATCAGAAACAAGGGGAGGTGGGGACAGGGCATATACTTCTGGGGAGGACTTGTATGGAGCAGGTAGGGGTGGAACTCCAGCAGCTTCCATTAGAGCAGATAAATGGTGAGGATGAGAGAGGTGTCAGGATAAGAGTACAGTACATGGATTTAAGGATTGCCCTGCTGTGAATCTGTGTAAAGTGAAGGTGCATGTGTGCGTTTAGTGTTCTGCACAGTCTTTGTTCTAGGTGCAAATTGCTATGGGGGTTGGCACTAGTCAGTAATTTTATTTTTCAAGTAGCAGCTCAAAACAGGGACATGGCTTTTTTCTTTTGGAGGGTTGGGGATGAGTTCTGATAGAGCCTTTCTATATTATTGTATTCATATTAATATATTCATATGGTCTTCTTAACTTCCAATTTTTTTTGGTTTGTTTTTTTGTATATATAGTAAAGTCCAGACACACTCTTTTCCTCTACAGAGTTGCCCATGAAGTGTTCCTGCCTGCTTTTCCAACCTCATCTTGTTCTCCTTTCCCCTTTTCTTATTAGGTGTCAGTCATACAGACTATCTTAAGTTTGTTTCTAACCCTAAGTCTTTGTTTTCATTTGTTTTCCTTCCTGGGAACTCTGCATGGCTGGGCATCTCTTGTCATTCATGTCTCTCCTGTCACTGCGGAGAAGCTCTCCTGAACACCTGATCTGAAGTAACACATTCAATTGAAGTTAGTCTTTAACACATTATCTTATTTTCTTCATCACTACCTAGTCTCTTTCTCTTTTACTTTTTTTTTTTTAAAGATAGATCTTACTGCTTCTGCTAAAATGTACTGTATTTCCCCATGTATAAGATGATACCATGTATAAGACACCTAATTTTGGGGTCCAAAATTTGAAAGAAAATGTATTACATAAAGTTATTGAACTCAAGTTTTATTCATCATAAAATTCATACAACTCCTCCTCACTATCAAAACTCCATTAGCTTGTCCTCATCTGTGTCTGATGACAAATCACTGTCTTCAATAATGAGCGCAAAAACAAGCACAAAAAAGCGGGAAATGCAAGTAAAAAAAAATCTACAACCACTATAAGATGTACCCAGTTTTCCCTGGCCGGTTGGCTCAGCTGTAGAACGTCAGCCTGGCGTGAGGGGGACCTGGGTTCGATTCCCGGCCAGGGCACATAGGAGAAACGCTCATTTGCTTCTCCACCGCCCCCCCTCCTCCCTCTCTGTCTCTCTCTTCCCCTCCCGCAGCCGAGGCTCCATTGGAGCAAGGATGGCCGGGGCGCTGGGGATGGCTCCTTGGCCTCTGCCCCAGGCGCTAGAGTGGCTCTGGTCGCGGCAGAGCGACCCCCCCCCCCAGGGGCAGAGCATCGCCCCCTGGTGGGCAGGGCGTCGCCCCCTGGTGGGCAGAGCTTCGCCCCCTGGTGGGTGTGCCAGGTGGATCCCGGTCAGGCGCATGCGGGAGTCTGTCTGACTGTCTCTCCCCATTTCCAGCTTCAGAAAAATACAAAAAAAAAAAAAAAAAAAAAGATGTACCCAGTTTTTAGACCCCAAAATTTTTGATAGAAGGTGCATTTTATACATGGGGAAATATGGTAAACTGCATGAAGTCAAGACACTACTATGCTATATTGTAGAACAGTGGTTAAAACACAGAAGACTTTCAGCACTTTAATGAAATGAATCAGTTAATTAGCTGCCGTGTGGTTCAGTGTGAAGTACTTTATTCAGAATTGGTCACTTTGCTTTTTTTGTGTGTGTGTGAGAGAGACAGACACACAGGAAGAGAGAATGAGAAACATCAATTCATAGTTCTGGCACTTGAGTTGTTCATTGATTGCTTCTCATAGGTGACTTGACCAGGGATTCTAGCTGAACCAATGACCCCTTGCTCAGGTCAGTGACTTTTGGGCTCAAGCCATGACCATAGGGTTATGGCGATGATCCCACTCTCAAGCCAGTGACCCCGCGTTCAAGCCAAATGATCCTGTGCTCAAGATAGTGACTTTAGCGTTTTGAACCTGGGTCCTCAGTGTCCCAGGTTGTCGCTCTATCCACTGTGCCACCACCTGGTCAGGCTGGTCACTTTCCTTTATTTGGCAAATATTTATTTATTTATATTTAAAAATTTTTTTCTGCGAGAGAGAGTTGGGGGGACTGACAGGGACAGACAGACAAGAAGGGAGAAAGAGATGTGAGAAGCATTAATTCTTCACTGCGGCACCTTAGTTGTTCATGGATTGCCCTCTCACATGCGCCTTGACTGGGGGGCTACAGCCAAGCCAGTGACCTCTTTGTCAAGCCAGTGACCTTTGACTTTAAGCCAGTGACCATGGGGTCATATCAGTGATCCTGTGCTCGAGTTGGTGAGCCCGCGCTCAGGCTGGTGAGCCTGCGCTCGAGCCAGATGAGCCTGTGCTCAAGCCGACTACCGTGTGGTTTTGAACCTGGGTCCTCAGCATCCCAGGCTGACACTCTATCCACTGCTCCACCGCCTGGTCAGACTGTTCAGCAAATACTTAGTAAGCATATCTTGAGTGTCTTGTTGGACTCCTGGGACTATAGAGATGCTTTAGGTGTCATTGCTGCCACTCAAGGGAGGCAGTCTTAGATACTGATTAAGATTAGCATGGCTTTGGTATTCAAGTTCAGCACTGCCATTTAATAGATTGTGATCTTGGCAAGGTAAAGTCTCTCATTCTTTATTTTTCTACCTACCACATATAGTTATTATTAGGAATAAATAATTATCTAATGCTTGGCATATAATATATACTCAGATATTGACTATTGTTTTAAAACTTGAATTTTATTTTTATTTTAGCTGGTTTGAATTGAACTATAGGGATTTTAAGTAAGGGTATGGATGTTATGTAGAAAAGATAGAAATTCAGAAACGTGAAGGAAGAAGTGAATGACTGATAAAGGAGTAATTAAGGACTTTGAAGCTTTTTCTCAAGTTTCTGTTAATTTTTTTGTATAAAGTCCATTCAGGCATGTTAATTTCTTGTTGCCAGGTTTCCATGGATCTCAATAGTGCCAGCACTGTTGTTCTTCGGGTCTTAACACAGGCCACCAGTCAGGATACTGCTGTGCTAAAACCGGCTGAGGAGCAGCTGAAACAGTGGGAAACGCAGCCAGGTTTCTATTCAGTGTTGTTGGTAAGTTGTTCTAAAACTGTTCATTATTATTATTATTTATTATTATTTTATTTTGTATTTTTCCTAAGTGAGAAGTGGGGAGCGGCAGACAGACAAATTCCTGCATGTACCCGACCGGGATCCACCTGGCATGCCCCCTAGGGGGGCGATGCTCTGCCCATCTGGGGAGTTGCTCTGCTGTAACTGGAGCCATTTAGCGCCCAAAGTGGAGGCCATGGAGCCATCCTCAGTGCCTGGGCCAACTTAGTTCCCATGGAGCCTTGGCTGGAAGAGGGGAAGAGAGAGATAGAGAGAAAGGAGAGGGGGAAGGGTGGAGAAGCTGATGGGCACTTCTCCTGTTTGCCCTGACCGAGACTCGAACCTGGGACTTCCACAGGCCAGGCCAATGCTCTACCACTGAGCCAACTGGCCAGGGCCAGTTCACTATTATTTTTAATAAAGACATCATTATATTAATTGTTTCAAAAACCTACTTGTGGTTTACTTAGTGAGACTGATCTAAATATTTGGCTGCATTGTACTGCCATTTACTAATTCAGGGCATGGCTCTTAGAGGGCTTTTAAGAAACGTTTGTTGATGGGTGAATAAGTAAATGAGTGGGTTATTGGAAGTATCTACTTAGAAGGTTACGAGGCTGATGTTCTGTTTAAGCATGTTAATGCTGACCTCAAGACTACAGGCAGTCTGCTTCCATGTTTGTCTTCATCCTTGTCCCAGTGATGTTGTCAGAGTTGTTCAGTCTCCCGCTGCAGCATCAGAGCCAGGTCTACCTTCTCAGTGTGTTTCACTTTAAAACAGGCTTAATATTTTTTTGTGGTTTATTTTTTGGTGACAGAGACAGAGAGAGACAGAGAGAGGGACAGATAGGGACAGACAGAAAGGGAGAGTAATGAGAAACATCAGTTATTTGTTGCAGCACCTTAGTTGTTCATTGATTGCTTTCTCATATGTGCCTTGACCGGGGTGGGGGGGTGGGGGTGGGGAGAGCTATAGCAGACCGAGTGACCCTTGCTTACGCCAGCGACCTTGGGTTCAAGCTGGTGAGCCTTGCTTAAACCAGATGAGCCCGCGCTCAAGCTGGCGACCTCGGGGTTTAGAACCTGAGTCCTTCGTGTCCCAGTCTGTGCTCTATCCATTGCGCCACTGCCTGGTCAGGCTCCAGGCTTAACATTTTTATTTTCTTGATGTATCTGCACTTTTCCTGAGTGTTATGGGAAATAGAATAATAATTAAATTAACAATATATGCTTTAAGTAAACCTTTCTGAAAGTTTAAAGCTTTTGTTGAGTTTATAGTGTTTTCCCAGTGCCAGAATGAAAGAATATTGTTTTGTGTTGAGGGCCTTCCTTACTCTTTTCTTTTGGAGGTTTGAGAACTGTGTTTAGTGTTTGAGATTTAGTTTCTGGTAAGGGCAGTGAGACTACCAGTGGATCAAAAATTGATCTAATATTTGTGCCTAGGTGACAAATTTACAGCAAATCTGTTTACCCTATCTTATAAAATAGAAAATTATAGTTATTAACGTATTTTAATTTCATGGCATAAGTGATTGACTTGTTTGTTAAATGTAAGGAAATACTGGTCATGAGTGTAAGGGAAATTAAGCAGCGGTCCCCAAACTTTACACAGGGGGCCAGTTCACTGTCCCTCAGACCACTGGAGGGCCCAACTATAAAAAAACTAGGAACAAATCCTTATGTACACTGCACATATCTTATTTTAAAGTAAAAAAATAAAACGGGAACAAATACTATATTTAAAATAAAGAACAAGTAAATTTAAATCAATAAACTGACCAGTATTTCAATGGGAACTATGCTCCTCTCACTGACCACGAATGAAAGAGGTGCCCCTTCCAGAAGTGCGGCGGGGGCCGCATGCGGCCTGCGGGCCGTAGTTTGGGGACCCCTGGTCTAGAGTCATATTTAATATAACATGAAAGTGGCTGTTCGGCTCAGTAACAAAAAGGTAAAAAAGCAGATTGATTTTTAAAGATGCTAATGAAAATGTCTTATATAGATAATCCCAGCATCATTTTGTAAATTTTGGTCACAGTATAAATATTTAGAAAATATTTAAATATTTTTACTCTTCATATGCTTATTTGAATGAATGTGCTCTATAAGTGGCATTGTGTTCATGCCAAAATATAAAACACTTTCGGAATTTCTTATTTTTGTAACTGCTGGACCTTAAAAACACCAATAGGCTTGCTTGATTGATGTTGATGTTTTGTATAACATTATTAACATTAAATGCCTCCTGCCCTGGCTGGATAGCTAGGTTGGTTAGAGCAGTGGTCCCCAACCCCTGGGCCGCGGACCAGTACCGGTCCGTGGGCCATTTGGTACCGGTCTGCAGAGAAAGAATAAATAACTTACATTATTTCCGTTTTATTTATATTTAAGTCTGAACGATGTTTTATTTTTTAAAAATGACCAGATTCCCTCTGTTACATCCGTCTAAGACTCACTCTTGACGCTCGTCTCGGTCACATGATACATTTATCCGTCCCACCCTAAAGGCCGATCCGTGAAAATATTTTCTGACATTAAATCGGTCCATGGCCCAAAAAAGGTTGGGGACCACTGGGTTAGAGTATCAGCCCAAGCACAGAGGTTGCCAGTTTGATCCCTGGTCTGAGCATAGACAGGAACAGATTGATTGATGTTCCTGTCTTTTTCTCTCTCTCCCTTCCTCTCTTTCTAAAATCAGTAAATAAGAAAATATTAAATGCCTAAACCTTTGTTTTTTCTTTTTTTTTTAACGAGAGAAAAACAGAAAGGGAGAGAAATGAGAAGCATCTACTCATAGTTGTAACACTTGTTCATTGATTGCTTCTCATATGTGCCTTGACTGGGGGCCTCTAGCCAAGCAAGTGACCCCTTGCTCCACCTACAAGCTGGATGAGCCTGCTCTCATGCCGATGACCTTGGGGTTTTGAACCTGGAACCTTAGCATCCCAGGTCAACGCTCTCTCCACTGTGCCACCACCTTTTAGGCCAGTGCCTAAACCTTTTGTTTTTAGTTTTGCCACCTATACCTTTCTTCTTAGAGGGATAGTAAAATTTCATTTTATTATTTATTTATTTCTTCCCACTTCATTTCTGTTCATTCACTAATTTGCTCAATAGGTATTTATGAAGATTCCACCATGCTGGACTCTCTGTTAGACTTCAGGTATAAGATATATTACTATTTCTGTCATTGAGGTTTCTCTACATAAGGTTGTGTTTAAGAAGCCAGTTCTGGGTGTTTGAGTTGTTCTTGGTTTGAGGTGCAGTGTAATTTCAGTCAGTTGACGTATTCCTTAACATAGTTTTCCATTTGTCCTATGTGCCCACTATTCTAGATAAGTTTTTTTAAGAAGAAATAAAATACTTTAATTCTCAATGTTTGTGATATTTTATTTTTGTATTGATTGTCATTTTATTTTTCATATTTATGATATATATTTTTTTTCTTTATTGTTCAAGACCCTTTAACATTTTAGGTAATACTGGTTTGGTGGTGATGAAGTCCTTTAGCTTTTTCTTGTCTAGGAAGCTCTTTATCTGTCCTTTGATTCTAAATGATAGCTTTGCAGGGTAGAGTAATCTTGGTTGTAAGTCTTTGCTTTTTATCATTGAATATTAAAGTTTCTGTTGAGAAATCAGCTGACAGCCTTATGGGAGCTTCTTTGTAAGTAACTAACTGCTTTTCTCTTGGTGCTTTTAAGATTTTTTTGCATTTTAATTATAAAGTATCTTGGTATAGGCCTTTTGGGGTTCATCTTGTTTGGGACTCTCTGTGCTTCCTGGACTTTTATTTCTATTTTCATCACCAGATTAGGGTAGTTTTCTGTCATTATTTTTTCAAATAGGTTTTTATTTTCTTGCTCTCTTCTCCTCCCGGCACCCATATGATGTCATTATTGGTACGTATACCTTAAGCCAGGGGTCTCAAACTTGCGGGCCGCATGCGGCCCGCTGAACAATTTTGTACTGATTTTTTTTTTGTTTTCAACTGCAGTGAGAAAAGTGTTGCGTAACAGTTGCCTTTTGTAGACCTACTGCGGCCTGCCAAACGGCTGTGATCTTGCTCTGCGGCCCACATGCTGAGTTGAGTTTGAGACCCCTGCCTTAAGCTGTCCCAGAGGTTCCTTACACTATCTTCATTTTGTTGGATTCTTTTTTCACTTTACTGTTCTGATTGGGTGTCTTCTGCTTTTTTACATTCCAAATTGCTGATTTCATTTCTCAATTTTGTCTATTGATTCTCTGTAAACTCTTTTCCATTTTATTTAATATCCATTTCTGACAGGTTTTTTTTTTTATGGCTTCTGTGTCCTTTTTCATGCTGTTGAAGTTCTAACTAAGTTTCTTGAGCATTTTTATAATCACTGTTTCGAACTCTATATCTGGTAGTTTACTTGTCTCCGTTTCATTTAGTTCTTTTTCTGAAGACTTCTTTTATTTTGGACATGTTTCTTTGTCTCCACATTTTGGCTGCTTTCCTATATTTGTTTCTATGTATTAGGTAGAGCTGTTACGTCTGTTAGTCTTGGTAGAGTGGCATTGTATAGTAGGTGTCCTTTAGGGCCCAGTGGTACAGCCCCCCCCCCAGTGTCCCAAGCTGGGCGCTTGAGGTGCGCCCCTGTGTGGGACTACGTGCCCCTGTGTGGGCTGTGCACTGTCTTTTTCTAGTTGAACCTTTTTATTTTTATTTTTCTTAGCGAGAGAGACAGAGACAGAAATAGAGACAGAAGGAGGGACAGATAGGAACAGACAGGACGGAAAGGAAAGAGATGAGAAGCATCCGTTCTTCATTGCGGCACCTTAGGTCATTGATTGCTTTCTCATATGTGCCTTGACCGCGGAGCTCCAGCAGATCGCGAGACCCCTTGCTCAAGCCAGCGACCTTTGGTCTGAAGCCAGTGACCATGGGGTCATGTCTGTGATCCTACCTCATGCTCAAGTCAGTGACACTGCTCTCATGCCGGTGAGCCCATGCTCAAGCCAGTGACCTTAGGGTTTTGAACCTGGATCTTCTGCATCCCAGTCTGATGCTCTGTTCACTGTGCTACCGCCTGGTCAGGCCTAGTTGAGCGTTGGTTGCCACTGGCCTCAGTGATAGGGATTGCGCACCCCACCTCCCAGGCTAAGAACCAGCACCAATTATAGCGGAGAAGCTGCTGTGTAGGAGTCAACCCTATGGAGCAGGACTTGCTTCAGTGGGGCTTTGGTGCTCACTGCTTCCGCCCTGGAGTGTGTTGCTCATGAAGGTGGTAGGGCAGTACTCTGGCATGTTCTGAAGCTGTCTACTGGGCGCACTGGCTCTGGGGCTTCCTGGGAGGTGCAAGTGTAGCCAGTGCCTGTACCATGCCTGGGGCCTCCTGGCATGAGCTACAGAGTGATATACAGATGGCTGCTACCTGTGCTGGGCTTGGAGGTGTCCAGGAGAGGCCAAGCTGTGAACTAAGGCCTGTTGCTGCTAGTGCTGGGCCTGGAGCCACTTGGCCAGATACTGCTTATTTGAGACGTTTTAGGAATGTTTGAAGCATGCGGCAGGAGAAGCATTTGTATGGAGAAACCACTGGAAACAGTTTGGGTGGACCTGCTAGTTAGGTCAGGCGAGGTCTCAGGGAAGCACCAGGTCAGGGCCAACAGTGTAATCCAGGTTGATGGCAACTCAAATATGGTGCCTGCCTAGTAGGTCTGTGGGAGGCAGACCCAGAAAAGGGACAGTGGCCTCTGTCAGCACTTCTGTCTGGGAGAAAGCTGTCCTCCTAGCTCTTGTCCTGATTCTAGACAATTCAGTTCTCCCCCCTATGTCCCTGTAGCTTTTTGAGTTGGCTGCTCCAGCGCTGGAACTCAGTGAGTAGGTCAGAGTAAGTCCATATGCTAGTCCTTTAAAAGGAACTCCAGTAGCCCTCCTTCTCACTCAGCCACAATCTCCACTGGTGTTTACAGCCAGAAGTTATGGGGAACTTTTCTTCCTGGCCCTGGACTGTGCTGGCAGGCCTCGTGTGGAACTGAGACTCCTGGCTTCTCAGGGAGGAACTCTGCAGCTGAGATGTACCTGCAGAATTTTATCTACACCTGTGGCTGTGAGGCCAGCCATTTATGCCCCTCCTACCAGTTTCCATGTGGCTTCTTCAAATCCCTAGGTGTAGAACTTCCATTCAGCTAGAATTCTGGTGGTTCTGAAGTATGGGTGTTCTGTGGTTTAGTTGTAATTCTGATGTGGTTGTGGGAGGAAGCGAGTACCACATTTACTGAAGCCTCCACCTTGACCAAAAGTCCCTTGATGTTTTAAATTATAGTATAAATATTAGATTTACTATTCTTTTTTATTTTTATTAACATTTATACCTATCAGTTAAACATTTTTGATAATGATTTAAATAATTTAAAAATATTTTTATTTATTGATTTTAGAGAGAGGAGAGAGAAAGAGAAAGGGGAAGAGTGGGAACCATCAACTCATAGTAGTTGCTTCCATATGTACCTTGACTGGGCAAGGCTGGGGTTTTGAACCAGTGACCTCAGCATTCCAGGTTGATGCTCTATCCACTGCACCACCACAGGTCAGGTTAAATAAATTTTTGGTTAAAAGATTTAGAGGTCACAGAACAACCATAGTTTTCTCTTTGACTATTAAGATTACGTTGCATGGTTTTAGCTTATACAATCATTTTTATGGTCTCCCACTATTGTGCAAAGTGAGGATTACCTGTATTATTAACACAGGGAGTAAATTTTTTAGGTGGTTAATTTTGAGTTGAAATTATTCACATCATATCTGCCTTTATATAACTTAAAATAATGTTCTATTAAACTTGATTGTAAACACACTTGTTTTAATGAGGAAAATACTTTTATTTCTTATTTAGACATTAAATTTAATGGGGTGACATTGATCAATAAGAGTACACAGAATTTAGGTGAACATTACTATAACATTTGAACTGTTGATTGCTTTGTGTACCTGTCACCCAAAGTCAGTCAGATCATATTTCATCATTATATACTATATTTATCTTTAAACATTTTATTTATTGATTGGGTTTTTTTGTTTGTTTGTTTTTTGGGTTTTTTTTAGTGAGAAGGGAGAGAAAAGGTGGCAGCGAGGATTTGGAAACATCACTGCATTGTTGCCTTTTTTTTTAAGACTATTTATTCATTAGCTAGGAAGAGAGAGAGAGAGAGAAAAAGGGAGGAGCAGGAAGCATCAGTTCCCATATGTGCCTTGACCAGGCAAGCCCAGAGTTTTGAACTGGAGACCTCAGCGTTCCTCCAGGTCGATGCTTTATCCACTGTGCCACCACAGGTCAGGCCTCATTGTTGCTTCTTTTTTTTTTTTTAATTTTTAAATTTTATTTTATTTATTCATTTTGAGAGAGGACAGAGAGAGGAAGAGAGAGAGACAGAGAGGAGAGAGAAACAGAGAGAGAGAGAGAAGAGGGGAGGAGCTGGAAGCATCAATTCCCATATGTTCCTTGACCAGGCAAGCCCAGGGTTTCGAACCGGTGACCTCAGCATTTCCAGGTCGACGCTTTATCCACTGCGCCACCACAGGTCAGGCTGTTGCTTCTTGTAATGTGACTGGACCTGGCAAGCCCAGGGTTTTGAACTGGCAACCTGAAAATACTTTGAAATAATTTATTTAATAGCATGTAGTAATAACTCAGGGGCTTTGACTCCTTAGAATGTTTTTTTTCCTTCTTTTCTAAGTGAGAGGAGGGGAGATAGACTCCCACATGTGCCCTGACTGGGATCCACTGGGAAGCCCCCATCTAGGGCTGATGCTCTGCCCATCTGACACCATGCTCACAACTGAGCTATTCTTAGTGCCTGAGGCGGAAGCTCCATGTAGTCATCCTCAGTGCCCTGGCCAACACACTCAAATCAATCGAGCCACGGCTGCAGGAGAGGAAGGGCGGGCAAGGGGAGGGGTGGAGAACTAGATGGGTGCTTCTCCTGTGTGCCCTGACTGGGACTCGAACCCAAGACATCCACATGCCAGGCCGACGCTCTACCAATTTGCCAACTGGCCAGGGTTCCTTAGAATGTTTGAATCTATGCTGTGATAGGTCTATTTTTTATTTTTTAATTTAGAAGGTGTTTATTTTAGTTCTGTATGTGTGTAGGTTGTGATAATATGAGGTTTATTAGGAAAAATTTCAAACATATTTAAAAATAAAATAATGTAATGAATCTCCACCTATTCATTACTCCACTTAAACAATTAACATTCTACTGAGCAGGTATACTTTCTTAGATGAATATAAAGATACAGTATTTAGAAAATAACATGGTGTATATAGGGGTATAATTTAAATTAGACATTCCATTTAAATATGTTTGTATTTTGTTGTGGGTATATTAATTATACTTTTAACTTATATGTTTATTCTAATACTGTGTTTTTTATTTACAGAATATTTTCACAAACCACACTCTGGATATAAATGTAAGGTGGCTTGCTGTGCTGTATTTTAAAAATGGAATTGATCGTTACTGGAGACGTGTAGCACCTCAGTAAGTTTCATCACTCTCTTCCCCCCAGGGTAATCCTTCCCAAATTCAGGGAGGTGTTGTAATGTACCTCTTAATCTTCATTCATTATGTAAAAGAATGAGTTTATGCTTACTTCAGCAGCAGCCCTTGTACTGAAATTAGAACATGCAGGGAAGATTAGCATGGTCCCTGTGCTAGGATGACATGCAAGTTTGTGAAGTGTTTGACATTTAAAAGAAAAGTGTATTACTTAATAAAGGAGAAAAGTGTTCTGTGTAGTAATTACAAATCAATATTCATATTATTGTTTTTCTTTGACTTTTTTTTATTTTGGGAAGGCAGTGTATAGATTTCTTGTTGGCCTCCTTTTAAGACTCTCTAATTTTTTTAAAAATTTTATTTATTGATTTTGAGAGAGAGAGAGGAGGGAGGAGGAGTGGGAAGCATCAACTTGTAGCTATCTACAAGTTGTGTAGATAGCTACATGTGTCTTGACCGAGCAAACTGGGGGCCTCGAACTGGTGACCTCAGCATTCCAGGTTGATGTTTTATCCACTGCACCACCACAGGTTAGGTAGAGGATCTCTAATTTTATGGGCACAAAACAAAGGCTGAATTGAATGAGTCATGTTGAAAAAGTCTTTTTAAGTATGAGGTTAGGATTTTGGAAAAAAAGTCATTGAGAAGAAAATCTCAGGTTATTTCTGAGCCAGCTGGTTGTTAATTTTCTAGTCTTCTGCATAATTCCTTTGTGGTGGGAATGGGATAGTATATACTTGTAATCTCATCAGATTCAGTTGTAACTGCTCTTTTGGTGGTTAAGTGGACATATTTTCCCTTGATAATTAAGTACATGTTATATAATTAATATGATCCTGGAATGGATTTGATAGAATTTTAGTGAACTTGGTGAAGAAGCAACATCACCTTTGCTCTCCAGTAGATGGCACCATAGTTCTTATAAATATAAGGCCTTTAAAAAAAACCTGAGTGCTTCAAAGTGCATATAAAATATGCCCTTGAATAATATTGGAAGCAAGTAGAACATATTAAGGCTGCATTTAAGATACTGTAGCATAGAGCAGACCCATCTCTTCTTATTTTAAAATTCATAATTTTGAGAGAGACAGTTTTTAATGATGAGAAACTGTGTATTGAGTTATTGAAAACAATGCAACAGCCCAACCTTTTCTACTGCGATGTTCAGTTAAATTTTAATTTTAATTTTTAATTTTTTATTTTTATTTATTCATTTTTAGAGGGGGGGGGAGGAGCAGGAAGCATCAACTCCCACATGTGCCTTGACCAGGCAAGCCCGGAGTTTTGAAACGGCGACCTCAGCGTTCCAGGTCGACACTTTATCCATTGCGCCACCACAGGTCAGGCCAATCCAGTTAAATTTTAGATGTTTCTTTTTTTCGACAAACTGAGAGTCAGAGGGACAGGTAGGAACAAACAGGCAGGAAGGGAGAGGGATCAGAAGCATCAGTTTTTCGTTGGAGCACCTTAGTTGTTCATTGATTGCTCTTTCATATGTGCCTTGACCTTGGTGCTCCAGCAGAGCGAGTGACCCCTTGCTCAAGCCAGGGACCTTGGGATCAAGCCAGTGACCTTTGGGCTCAAGCCAGTGAACATAGGGTCATGTCTGTGATTCCATGCTCAAGCCAGCAACCTCGCACTCAAGCGGGCGACCCTTGCTCAAACCAGCGACCCCATAAAGCCAGCAACATCAGGGTTTCGAACCTGGGTCCTCTGCGTCCCAGTCCGACGCTCTGTTCACTGCACCTCCACCTGGTCAGGCTTAGATGTTTCTTAAAATTGACATTTTACTGGTTATATGAAGAATATAATTATAATGAGTATAAATAGTCATTTATAATGACTGGAAAAGAGTAAATTATGATTAAATATTTCAGATTGTACTTTCACATAAAGAATTAGAAACCGGAATTTACTTTAAATTTTAAAAATTAAGCTGTCTGTTTAGTATATATTGAGATACAGACTGGAAAGGAGATGAATATACTTAGGGAAAAAAGATGTTAAGAATGTACTGAGAAAGGGAGCGAAGGAACAAAGATTAGTAATCAAACTAATACACAAATTGACACTTAAAATCTGCTTGCTTAGTTTTTTTTTAAAGATTTTATTTATTCATTTTAGAGAGGGGACAGAGAGAGAGAGAGAGAGAGAGAGAGAGAGAGAAGGGTGGGAGGAGCAGGAAACATCAACTTCCATATGTGCCTTGACCAGACAAGCCCAGGGTTTTGAACCAGCAACCTCAGCATTGCAGGTCGATGCTTTATCCACTGCACCACCACCGGTCAGGCTTGCTTGTGTTCTTATCTAAGTTTCATGTTATATAATTCCTTCTCTTAACCACTATTTCCACAGAATGAGGATTAATTTAAACTTATATATCATTATATACAATGCAACTGTAATTGGGTCCTAAGTAATTAGATACTATTCAGGTTCTCCTTGGGATATAGTAGTCTGAATTTATCTAATGATAACATGTACATAAAACTGAAGGTGGAATGTTAACTTTTGGAGAATTATTAAAGTCTCCTGCATGTTAATGGTTTGTTTTCTATAATATGTTTATATTTTTTAATTTTTTACATAGTTTCTCTCTATGTATCCTTTGGTAGCTAATAATTATATTCTTTTTGGGGGGTTGGGAGAAAGAAAAACAGGAAGAGAGAGAGGTGAGAAGCATCAACTCATAGCTAAGTCACTTTACTTGTTCATTGATTGCTTCTCATATGTGCCTTGATCAGTGGGTCTCAAGCTGAGCCAGTGACCTCTTGCTCAAGCCAGCAACCTTGGACTCAAGTCAGTGACCTTGGGATGATGATGATGATACAGCATTCAAGCTGGCAAGCCTGCACTTAAGCCAGAGACCTCGGGGTTTCGAACCTGGGATCTCAGCATCCCAGGTGGATGCTCTATCCACTGTGCCACCACCAGTCAGGCTAATCATATTCTCTAAGTTAAAATGATGTAAACTGTTAAACCTGTTTTCTTGGCATAGAAGAAAACTCAAATTTTAAGCTTGAAGCAAAACATAGCAGAAAACATTTCAGAGGTCTGATAATAGAAGGCAGCTATTAAAGTTGGAAAATTAGAGATCATTTCTAATGGAAGAGCATAGACTTTCATTGGACTTTGACTCTTTACCCAAATGTTTATCTTAATCATGTTTTTTGTTTGTTGTTTTTTTTTTGTATTTTTCTGAAGCTAGAAACGGGGAGAGACAGTCAGACAGACTCCCGCATGCGCCCGACCGGGATCCACCGGCACGCCCACCAGGGGGCAACGCTCTGCCCCTCCGGGGCGTCGCTCTGTTGCGACCAGAGCCACTCTAGCGCCTGGGGCAGAGGCCAAGGAGCCATTCCCAGCGCCCGGGCCATCTTTGCTCCAATGGAGCCTCGGCTGCGGGAGGGGAAGAGAGAGACAGAGAGGAAGGGGGGGGGAGGGGTGGAGAAGCAGATGGGCGCTTCTCCTGTGTGCCCTGGCCGGGAATCGAACCCGGGACTTCTGCATGCCAGGCCGATGCTCTACCACTGAGCCAACTGGCCAGGGCCAATCATGTTTTCTTATTTGTTTACCACCTTGAGCATTGGTTGGCAAAAGTAGGTTTACAGTTCATTCTTGTATTATTATTTATTAATAATTGTATTTAGTTGTATTATTTGTCTTTTTCCATATGAACAACTGTAAACCTACTTTTGCCCACCCCATGTAACATATTTAGAAAGTACATAAATGACAGGTACAATTTGAATGTTTTTAATATGGACACACCCATGTGACTATCATTTAGAACTAGAGAAGACATTACTAGTACACGAGAAGCCTCCCTGCTGCCCCGACTCAGTCATTTATTTTACTCCATAAAGTAAGTACAATCAGACATCTCTCACAATAGATTAGTTTCCCCTGTTTCTGAAATTTATACAAGTAGAAATCATATAGTATGTTCTTTTTTGTGTCTGGCTTTTATTCAGTATTATATTTGTGAGATTTAACCATGTAGTTGCATAGAGCAGTAGTTTACTCTTTTATATAGGAGCACCACATTTTATTTTAGGAACATAGCACAATTACCTACTTGTTTTGGTGATGGCCAGTAAGATTGTTTCTAGTTATTGACTGTTAAAAATAATGCTTCCTTAAAAACTCTTTTGTGCCTGACCAGGCGGTGGCGCAGTGGGTAGAGCAGGGGTCCCCAAACTTTTTACACAGGAGGCCAGTTCACTGTCCCTCAGACCATTGGAGGGCTGGACTATAAAAAAAACTATGAACAAATCCCTATGCACATTGCACATATCTTATTTTAAAGTAAAAAAACAAAATGAGAACAAATACAATATTTAAAATAAAGAACAAGTAAATTTAAATCAACAGACTGACCAGTATTTCAATGGGAACTATGGGCCTGCTTTTGGCTACTGAGATGGTCAGTGTCCGATTCCATATTTATCACTGCTAGCCGTAACAAGTGATGCAAGTATGCATCAGTTAGACTAGATCTGGTTGGAGATTTTAGATGTTTCCCCTATTATAAGACACCTCCTAAAAATAAGACAGCCCCCGTCTTTTGGGGGTAAAATTAATATAAGAGAGGGTCTTATAATAGGGGAAACACGGTGTGTAGTAATGTGGGGAGACTTTTGGGCAAAGGGAGGTTATAGGGGCCATTATGTTGTTGTACATTTGGGGGAGTATGGGAGCCATTATACTGTATAGTAATGGTTATAGTGCTTTGCCTTTCTTCCTACTTCTGCTGTTATTTCACATTGCTTCCAGAGATGTGGGGCGCCGCAGCCACAGACCGGATATGCGTCATATGACACACTTCCGGAGCCTTAACCTGTGCGTTCTGCGTCACTGGAAGTAGTACTGTGCGTGAGCGACGCCACGCTTTGCTACGCCACCACATACAGTACTCCAGGAGCACAGGATGCGGATGGGGATCAAACCGTCAACCTCTACCCCTTGGGATGATGTGTTAACCAGCTGAACTATCTGCCCAGAGCGAGGCTTTTCTTCTTAATCATGGCTTTAGTTAGTTTAGTTTCATGAGCCTTGATATGTAGTATTGTCATTATAAGTTAGTTAAAAATATTTTAAATTCCTCCTGTGACTTTTTTTTTAGACTCATGGTTTAATTAGAAATATGCACAGTGACTGTCAGTATGTTAGTTACATGTTTGTTACTGATTCCTTGAAATGTGCTGTCTTCTTTTATGATTCCAGCATATGGTATTTTAGTAAATGTTTTGTGTGCATTTAAAATAATGGGGGTTTTGCCGTTGTGGATTGTAATGTTTTATATATGTCAGTTAGGTCGGACTTGTTAATTACGCTATGAATCTTTTATAATATCGTTGTTGTATTTGTGCTGCTTTCCCCATCATTTACTGAGAGATGTGTGTTGATCTCTAAATATAATTAAGGGCACACCTATTTTCATTTTGTTTTTGCTCTCTTTATATTGAGGCTGTATTATAGGATCATACAAATTCAGGATTGTTATACTCCCTGTAGAACTGACCTTGCCCTAATTTTGAAATGTTCCTCTTATATTTACCAATATGTTTTAACTTAAAAGTCTTGTTTATCTGATTTTAACAGAGCCACACCAGCCATCTTATGGTTGCATGGTACATATTTCTCGGCTTTTTCTTTTAATTTTCTTTGTGTTCTACTCATAATGTTTCTCTTATAAGTAGCAAATAGTTGGGTTTTGTTTTTATCCAATCTAATAAATTTCTTAATTTTAGTATTATATCTATTTACATTTAATATAATTACTGATAAAGTTGAGGTTAAGTCCACCATCTTTGTTTATTTAGGTTGGGGTTAAGTCTTCCGTTCACTATTTGTTTCTGTTTGCTTCTGTCTTATCTCTGTCCCTTCCTTCTTTTTTTCTTTCTTGCCTTCCTTTGAATTAGTTGTTATCATTTTTTCCCTCCACAAGATTATTAGGACACTTTTATTACTCAAATGATTTTCCTAGAGATTATAACATGCATCCTTGATTTACAGAGATTATTCTCAGGTTAGTACTTTGCTTTTTCCAGATAATGCAAGAACTGTGTAATATGTTAACTTCATTTATGTCTTCCTGTCTTTTTGTGCTTCTGTTGAGTAGTTTAATTCTGTACATATTTTAAACTGCACAAGACAGTCAGGCTTCCTGAATCTGGGGCCATTTGTCTTTTGCCTGAAGAACTGTCTTTAGTATTTTTAGTGAACATTGTAAATGAACTCTCTTAAAAACAAAAGTTCTGTTTTCTTACTATGTTTCAGTCAGGATTTTTTCCACTCAACTACCTTTTAGTTACCTTTATTTCATTTATTGGGTTTACCAGTTCTAGGCTTTCCCTTTGGAATTTTTTAAAAAACAGATTCCAGTTTTCTGGCAAATTTCTTCTTCTTTTACCTATTTACTTTTCTTTCTCTCTTTCCTTTCTTTTAAGTGAGAGAGTGGGAGATAGTGAGCAGACTTCTGCATGTGCCCCGACCAGGATCCACCCAGCAACATTGTCTGTGGCCAGTGCTTGAGTACTGAGCTATTTTTAGTGCCCAAGGCTGATGTGCTTGGACCAACCGAGCATTTCTCAGCACCTGCACCAATGCTAAAACCATTTGAGTCACTGGCTGTGGGAGGGAATGAGGGAGAGTATTGGGAGAGAGAGTGGACAGGAGCAGATGGTCACTTCTGTGTGCCCTGACTGGGCATCAAACCTGGGACAGCATGGTTGATGTTCTATCCACTGAGCCACCAGCCAGGGCAAATACCTATTTTCATGAATGTAATCATTCTAAATATTTAAAGTGTGATTTTGATAATTACAGTGTCTATATCTCCTGATTCTATATTTATTTTGATTTCAGTCATTTTTTGATCGAATGCTGAATGTTAAGGGAAAATTGGAAAGGTTTGAATTCTGCTTTCTTTCTCAGAATTTCATTTTCAAGCAAATAGAGTATGACTTCAGCCGTGATCTTGTTAAGGGTGGTCTTTTGCTGGTTAACTCAATCCTCTTACTTTTAGCCTTCCTGGGGTTTCAACTGCAAGCCTTGGGTGTTTACCAAGGTATGACCTCCTTGGTGGGCTCTGAACTTCATTTTCTGTCTTTCCAGCAGTGTGAGAACTCTCCTTAGCTTTAGTCTATTAGCTGCTACTTCCAGCTTGATTTCTTGTGGGCGTATACCTCACAGGGAGTCTTTTAAGTCCTGGCTGCTGCCTTCATTGTTTTTTGGTGCTGTGTTAGTTTCCCATTTCCCATAGAAGTCTAAAGTTAAGATGCTTGGCAGAGCGGTGCTCACTCTGAAGGCTTTAGGGAAGAATCTTTCCTTGTATATTGTTAGCTTCTGGTTGCAGTTTACAGTCTTTGGGGTTCCTTGGCTTGCAGCTGCAGCACCCTGATGCCCACCCTAATCCAGTGTGACTTCATTTTAAGTTGCTTACATCAGTAAAATCCATTTCCCAATAAAGTCACAGGTCTTAAAGTTAGCACTTGAACTTTTTTTTTTTTTTTTGGGGGGGGGGAACAGTTCATCTCTACGATGCCTTAAAACTTGTGTTTAATTCTCTACAACTTGTATAGCTGATTTTATTGAGTTGATTCATCTGCCAGAAGGGAAAACTTTAAAATGAGGGCTTTAAAATTTAATTTTAATTTAACAATACATATAGTGCAAAAAGCGTATTGTTTACAATCTTATACAGTGAATGAATATTCTCCATCCTTGTTCTTTTGTTATCTAGTTTCTTTCTTCATTTGTAGTCAAAATACTGTGTTTATCTTTTCCAGCTATGTAAAATGAGATTTTAAGTTTTTCTTCCCGAACATTCCTGGTCTCTTACCCCATAGAATAATCTCACTCAGATTTTATAACAGAAGTTATTTGTTTTTTTCTAGCTAACCAACAATATTTTTGTCTATAACTAGTTTTACATCAATAAAAGCACAGATAAAAAAGTCACATTCATTACTGTGGATTTGTCTTATTTCCTGTGGCTTATTTGTGCTTCCTGTTTATTCATTTGTGAAGGAATTTTATGCTTTTGAATGACTTGTGCCAACTTGCAAGTAATTGAAATACTTTCATTTATTGACCAAAAACAATCAGAGACACCTTGTTTAAAAGGTTTTTTATTTTTAAAAATCACTGTAGCGCTTACCAGCACTTAGTGTTAGATATTATTCTCTGCATAACAAACACATCTTTTTTCAGTGCGCTCTCAGAGGAGGAGAAATCTACACTGCGTGCAGGGTTAATCACCAACTTCAGTGAACCAGTAAACCAGGTTAGTGAGAAAATGCTGATTCTTTCTCTCTCCTTAGTTTTTGTGTTTCTTTTTTAAACTAATTTTGTTTCTTGGCATTAAATATAAAATCTTATTACATAATGTCCATTTGTAATGTTTTTAGATACTTTGTTGTTTTTTTAATTTTGGAATCCAGTTCTAGCTGTTAAGAATTTTGGTTAGATTTGGCTATTAATTATTTAAAACCCAGAAGTTATTTTAAGATATACTTGTATACGTTTTAAACTTACTAAGTTTTTGAGTTAACATTTAAAGCAAATGTCTCTATATTTGTAGTCTTAAAGCATAGAAATTAATTTTCATGATTTAGATCAGGGGTCTCAAACTCGCGGTCACCAAACCCTTTGTAGACCTAGTGCGGCCCGCCGAACGGCTGTGATCTTGCTCTGCGGCCCACATGCTGAGTTGAGTTTGAGACCCCTGATTTAGATTATCCCTCCCCCTTTTTTATAAACTTTGAGATGATTTCAGGTTTTTGTCTATTTCTTTAATCCTTCACATTCATAATTCTTACTATGTGCGAGGGACAGATAGTAAACTCTACAGTTGATATTTTCCTTTATGGTGGAATTTTTCTTTTAAGAATAAAATAAGTTTTGCTTATAGATACAAAGCACACTGTCTTTGGTCATGTGTTCAATGCAGCTTTATCTCAACTTTTACTGACATGATCTCAGTTTTTTTGCTTTACAGTACTTTAGGAGATGAAGGAAGGTGGAGAGGAAGGGAGTAGCTTTCACCGGGGCAGACGGTGATCAGGAAGGGTTTGGTGATTGAGCTAAACCATTGGTTAGATGCTCTGTCAGCCAGCATTTGAGAAATACTAATTTGAACAAACATTATTTGCATACCTAATATTTGATGCTCATTTCTATTTTTAGGTCAGTAGCTCTCAAACTTTGTGATCTTAGACGTTCTTTATACTGCCAATATAAACCCTGAAGGGTTATATCTGTTGATATTTATTATATTAGAAATGAAAACTGAAGAAAATTTAAATACTTGATTATTAAAAATAAAACCATTACTTGTTAATATAAATTGAATTTTTAATTTTATTTACTTATTTTTTACAGAGACAGAGAGTGAGTCAGAGAGAGGGATAGACAGGGACAGACAGACAGGAACAGAGAGAGATGAGAAGCATCAATCATCAGTTCTTTGTTGCGCGTTGCGACACCTTAGTTGTTCATTGATTGCTTTCTCATATGTGCCTTGACCGCAGGCCTTCAGCAGACCGTGTAACCCTTTGCTGGAGCCAGCGACCTTGGGTTCAGGCTGGTGGGCTTTTTGCTCAAACCAGATGAGCCTGCGCTCAAGCTGGCGACCTCGGGGTCTCGAACCTGGGTCCTTTGCATCCCAGTCCGACGCTCTATCCACTGTGCCACCGCCTGGTCAGGCTAAATTGAATTTTTAAAAGTGAGCAATAGCTGTTTCTCAAAACAATAGATAATTAAATGAGAGCTGCATTGTTCTGCTTTTTATTTTTTAGAGAGAGAAAGATAGGAACAGACAGACAGGAAGGGAGAGAGATGAGAAGCATCAACTCATAGTTGTGGCACTTTAGTTGTTCATATGTGCCCTGACGGGGGTTGGGGGTAGGGAGGGCTCCATCTGAGCCAATGACTCCTTACTCAAGCTAGTGACCTTGGGCTCAAGACAGCAACTTTGGGATCATGTCTATGATCCCATGCTCAAGCCATGGTGACCTCGGGGTTTTGAACCTAGGTCATTAGCATTCCAGTTCGACTCTCTATCCACTGCACCACCGCCTGGTCAGGCATGTTTTGTATTTTTCCATATCTCTTTACTGTCTGGTTATTTAAAAGAAAGTGTCTACATTTTCATATTTGCTTCTTCATTTACTCTTTTGCAATATATTACTTTGGTAGAAGTTATATGAAGAAGATACAGTATTGAGAAAGGGAGGACCTCACATACCCTGAAAGGATTTAAGGCCCCTCCTTCCTTGAGGTCCATAGACCGCACTTTGAGAACCACTATCTTAAGCAGTTGTTTTGTGAAAATTTTATTCATTTTGGTCAAATGTATAATTCATCAAAACGGTAGTTTTCAACTATGAATGCATCATTATCCATTAATTTTTTTCCCCTCCAGATTGCAACTCAGATTGCAGTGCTAATTGCAAAAGTTGCTCGACTGGACTGTCCCCGACAGTGGCCTGAGCTGATTCCTACTCTTATAGAATCTGTGAAAGTCCAAGATGATCTTCGACAGCACAGAGCATTACTTACCTTCTATCATGTTACCAAAACTCTGGCTTCTAAACGTCTGGCTGCTGATAGAAAACTGTTTTATGATGTAAGTGACTTAACAGATTTGATTATGAAAATTGCACTACCTATATAAAAACTTTTATAATTTTACCTAAATATTTCATTGAAAGATTATGAATTCTTTCTAATTGACTTCAAAAAGTTCAGAATAATAGATAATACTTGAAAGATTTAAGCTAGATAGTGATCTAAACATAAGAACTTTACTGCCAGTGTGGGGGATTAGTTGGAGAACGGTCTGAAGTCACAGAGACTGGTTTGAGGCTGTTGAATCTTTGAGATGAGATGGTAAAGCTCTTAACTGAAGCAGTGGTAGAGGGCACATTTAGGAGGGTATAGAGTTGAAATTTAGGAAGTTAAAAGTAACATGCCTGGGTAATGGGTGAATGTAAGGCAGATGTAGGAAGGTGTCTGACATGACTGGGGGCAGTGATCTTCTATTGGATGTCGTAGTACCATTTATTGAAAAACTTTCTCCATTCAGTTGCTTTAGCACTTTTGTATTGGACTATCTTGACCTATCAAAACAGCGATTTTCCTATTGTTCAACTTACCATTTTGTACTGCACCATGTAAAACTGGTCAGTCTTAAAATGTTTTCTTTGGAATCCTTATTTTGAGAATAGCACTTGGGAATCTGCATTTGGCTCCCAGGTGGTTCTTACGTATACTAGGTTTAAGCCAGAACCACATTATGTCCTGTTTATTTTTAACCTAGTGGGTTTAAATAGTCAATCTTGTGTTTACCGGAGATTGAATATAAGAGGAGGTTTTTTTGTTAAAGGTTGATTTTTGAATTCTTGTCACTTTTGGGCCCTGGCCATTGGCTCAGTGGGTAGAGTAGTTGGCTTAGCATATGGACATCCCAGGTTTGATTCCTGGTCAGGGCACACATGAGGAGCAATCATCTGCTTCTCTCCCTCTCCCTCTCCACCTACTCTCCCTTTCCCCTTCCCACATCCAGTGGCTTAATTGGTTCAGGTGTGGCCCTGGATGCTGAGGATAGCTCCGTTGGAGGGCATCAGCCTCAGGTGCTAAAAATAGCTTGGTACTTGAGCATTGGACCCAGATGGGGTTGTTGGGTGGATTCCAGTTGGGGCTCATGCAGGAATCAGTCTCACTGTCTCCCCTCTTGTCACCTAAAAATAAAAAAAATTCTTGTTTCTTTTGCTTGATACCTAACTAGGACTAAAGAAACAGACGGTTTATCCTCCCAAGTCTTTCTATGAATTTCTTGTTGATTTTTCTCACCTTTATCCCTTCCATTTCCTTTTTCCCCCCTTGAAGTATACCTTCATACAAAAATAATGGATTCAAATATCAGTTTTCTAAGTTCTCTCTGACAGTCATCAACTTCATTAGATTTATTAAGTTATGAAGTCAGAAGTCCTGAAATTAAGCTGTCACAATGGCTGTGTTCCTTCTGGTGGCTCTAAGGAAAGAATCTGTTACCTTGCCTTTCTAGCTTCTAGAGACCACATGCTTTCCTTGGCTTGTGTCCCCTTCTTCCATCAAATTACATCACTCCAACCTCTGTTTAATTCTCAGAACTGCATTTGTCCATTTGTTTTCATATTGGAAGTTTTTCATATAAAAGTCAAATATCTAGAAAATTCTGTGTTACAGTTGTTATTCTTTATTACCCCTTTATAAAAGTTTTAATTCTTAGTTTGGCTTTCTCAGTTGTATACTCCTAATGCATTGACTTGGTTTTCAGGTATAATTTATGTTTAGCTTAGGCAGTCTCTACAAGTTTATTCTGGTTAGCTTGTTTGAGTTAGCTTCTTGATCACTTCAGCTTTCATTCTGTATTTTCTTACAGTGTGAGGCTGTTTTCTCTCCATATAGAATAAAATGTTGGTCTACCCAACATATTATATTTAGTTCCAGCTCAGTATTTATTACATTGTGCTGAATTACAATTGTTTACTTACCTTTCTGAGATCTATGAGGGAGAACTATAGCTTTTATTATTGTAGGCCTACTGTCAAGCCCAGAAGAATGCACCTAAGTAGTGGTTCTCTGTCACTGCTAAGTGAATAAAAATAGAAGACTTGTTCTTAGTTACCTCCTAGATTTCAAAGTGTAATATAGTGTAAAACTTCAAAGAAGTAGGAGTTTTGGGAGAATATACAAACTCAGGATACCTGCAAAAGAATTCAGCTCAGTACCTTTCATTTTGGAATGGAGTAGCTGAATCTGGAAACATGGAACATAGTGTAGAGACTAGGGCAGTCTTGTCTGATGGAGTTAGGGTGCTAGATGCACAGTTTAATTAAAGGTAGTGTGTGTGGGAAGACATCATAAAAAGCAATTTTACTAGTCAATAAAGTGTTCCCTATTATTTTGGTAATCTGATATACAGGGAAATCATTACTGTAATTCCAAAATGATCTTCATCTTCTAAATTAGTTTCTGACAGTACAAAAAGTAAGCTCATGGTTGAGGTAGTTGCTATGGCAAAGGAGTGCAGCATGCACTTAAAACTGCTACCTGCCGTTCAATGTGTCCCAACATTTTTATATCCTATTTTCCTTCCACACTAAAATAAATTAAGTTCTTTCTTTTCAGGAGTGACAAATTACAAAATCAACAGTTGAGAAAAAATTGTTTTGCCATAACAGAATTGTGCTTGATTTGACACAAAAAGGAATTAATTTTCTATAAAATAGTATACTTTTTGTACTAACCTGAATATAAAATAGTCAACATTAAGTACAGTTAAAATCAAAATCCAAGGTCTGTGAAAACAGGGAAATTTAAGATACAGATAGTAATTCTAACATAATTATAAATGTTTAACTGAATAATAATATCTCAGAGACATGATGCATAACCCACAGAGGTCTGTGCTGTGGTGAAGTAATCCAAACCTCAAAAAGGTGAAAACATCTTTTGATAGCAGTACTTTTCACTAGTTTTTAGAGACACGGGTCATCACTTGTGAGATCTGTTTTTCTAGCAGGGATGTTTCTTTGTACTGAGCAGCTTTGAGATTTTGAGCAAGGCACTTACACTTTATGATTCTTTAAAATTTCCATTCAGGTCTAAAGTTGCGTGACTGTATGTATTTTTAATCTTTATTATTCTAGATTAATCTATATAAGCACCATTAGTTTTGAGATGAAAATCTTATAGCATAATTTTAATATAGGTGTTTGTATTTTTAATTTTTTCTCCCCCTAGAAGCCAGTTTCTTTGTACATTTAGTTTTCTTCTTTCTTGCTTTGCATCTGCTTGGCATAGAGCTGAGGTAATTTTTTTTTTTCAATGAGAGGAGGAGAGGCAGAGGAACAGGCTCCCACAGGCTCCCTGACTGGGATCCACTCTGCATTCCCACTAGGGGCAGTGCTCTGCCCATCTGGGGCGTTGCTCTGTTGTTCAGCACCCAAGCTCTTCTTTGAACCTTAGGTGAGGCCATGGAGCCATCCTTAGTGCCCAGGGCCACCTTGCCTCCAATCAAGCCCTGACTGCAGGAGGAGAAGAGAGAAGGAAGCAAGAGGAAGAAGGATGGAGAAGCAGATGCGTGCTTCTCCTGTGTGCCCTGATCTGGAATGAACCCAGGACATCCACACACCAAGCTGATGCTCTACCACTGAACTAGCTGGCCAGGGCCCTAAGGTCTTGATCTAATGATCATATTAGATTCTTTGCTATCCAAATTTTTTAAAATTTTTATTTTATTTTATTTTTTTTAGAGAGAGAGAGAGAGAGAGTGAGGGATAGACAGGGACAGACAGACAGGAACGGAGAGATGAGAAGCATCAATCATTAGTTTTTCGTTACGCATTGTGACACCTTAGTTGTTCATTGATTGCTTTCTCATATGTGCCTTGACCGCGGGCCTTCAGCAGACCGAGTAACCCCTTACTTGAGCCAGCGACCTTGGGTCCAAGCTGGTGAATTTTTGCTCAAACCAGATGAGCCCATGTTCAAGCTGGCGACCTCGGGGTCTTGAACCTGGGTCTTCCGCATACCAGTCCGATGCTCTATCCACTGTGCCACTGCCTGGTTTGGCGCTATGCAAATTTGATACACATTTTACCCTTGAATATTGTAACAGTGTGGCTGTTAGGAGTGCTGACTCCTGTGGAGTCCAATATCTGTGCATAATTTTTTTTTTAAAGATTTTATTGATTTTACAGAGAGAGGAGGGGGAGGTGAGGAGAAGTAGTTGCTTCACTCTAGCTGTTTTTGTTGCTTGTCATATATGCCTTAACTGAGCAAGCCCAGGGTTTTAAACCAGTGATCTCAGTGTTCCAGGTCAGCGCTTTGTACACTGTGCCACCACTGGCCATGCTGTGCATAATTTTTGACTTCCTAAAATCTTAACTAAAATTGCCCCTTGGTATCCGAGGGAGATTGGTTCTAGGACCCCCATGGGTATCCAAATCCATGGATGTCCCTTATATTAAATGGTGTAAAACAATGCATACCATCAGCTCTCCACATCCACAGAATCCCAACCACTGATTGAAAACAGTATTGTTATCATTGGTTCACTGATCGAAAGTGGTATTACTATTGATTGGATATGAGAATGTGAAACCCAGGGACACAGAAGACTGACTGTATATTAAAAATAATCCATGTATAAATGGACCCACATAGTTCAACCCACGTTGTTCAAGAGCCTACTGTTTAAACAGTTAAATAGTTAAGAAAATTTCAAATATACTCTTGAGAGAAAGTACAGCAAACCCTTACACCCATATTTAACAGTTCCCAAGGTGTTGCCGTGTTTGCATTTCCTCTTTGCTGTAGCAGATCCTGATACGTTATTTCATCCAAAAAATATTTCGGAATGAATCTCTAAAGGAACATTTTTTTGTTACTTGTTTTTATTAAGAATCTTTTAAAACTGGAAACTAGATATTAATCTTAAATTCTTCCACCTAAGAGTAATTGAACAGATGCTGATTGCTTACTGTGTACAAAAGATGTGTACAGAACTGAGGGCAGTGAAAGACACCATAGTAGTCTCTTGGATGTTCAGGGGAAAAGTTGGAAGACAAACCCTCAGAAGTCATTTATAAACTATTAAAATCTACCTTGGAAGAAAATAAAACACTGTATCACGTTGTTGCTAAGCATAAGGCTAAAACAAGGTCGGGAACCTTTTTGGCTGAGAGAGCCATGAACGCCACATATTTTAAAATGTAATTCCACGAGAGCCATACAACGACCTGTGTACGTTAGGCATTATCCAATAAAAATTTGGTGTTGTCCTGGAGGACAGCTGTGATTGGCTACAGCCACCCGCAACCATGAACATGAATGGTAGGAAATGAATAGATTGTAATACATGAGAATGTTTTATATATTTAATGCTATTATTTTTTTTATTAAATATTTGTCTGCAAGCCAGATGCAGCCATCAAAAGAGCCACATCTGGCTCGCGAATCATAGGTTCCCGACCCCTGGGCTAAAACTTAGCTGAACTTTAAAAACTAAAGGGCTTATGATGAATAATAGTCCCACTAAATAGCATATGTATTTGTATAATGAGGACAAAAGAAAACTGAGGCTAGGAGAAGACAAGTTAAAATACTTCAGAAGACTCTTGCTGATGAGTTACTATGTTTTCTGAGGAAATGAAACAGAAGCATAATTTGAGATAGGTTGAATAGTGAAAGGTCACTCAACTTCATAGCAGAGACTTGCATATTTACTCCTTATAAACGTAAAGCTTACTTCATGATGTGGACCTTAGGGAATATTCCCAAATAGTTGAAATTATGAATGTTAAATTTGAGAATGCCAAGATACCACTTATATGGTATAGCTCTAGCCTTCGGATATTACAGTGTAGTAATATTTATTTTAACGATAAATGTGCATACATTTAAGCAAATCATCAAATAGGCTAAATTGATCTTGTTTTCAGTTTTGTTGGGTGATTCTAATTGCCACATTAAATACCAGGTTGATTCTAACTCTGTCCCTTGCTTTGCTAAATTTTATATTGGCTTTTAAAATACATTATTTAAAGATGACTCAAATATATTGTGAAGGGTCATTTCTCTATGAACCTGTGAGGGGATTTGTGCATGTGTGTGTCTAGGCTTATATTAAGATGGGAAAGAGCCCTGGCCGGTTGGCTCAGTGGTAGAGCGTCGGCCTGGCGTGCGGAAGTCCCGGGTTCGATTCCCGGCCAGGGCACACAGGAGAGGCACCCATCTGCTTCTCCACCCCTTCCCCTCTCCTTCCTCTCTGTCTCTCTCTTCCCCTCGCGCAGCCAAGGCTCCATTGGAGCAAAGTTGGCCTGGGCGCTGGGGATGGCTCCTTGGCCTCTGCCCCAGGCGCTAGAGTGGCTCAGGTCATGAGAGAGCGACACCCCGGATGGGCAGAGCATCGCCCCCTGGTGGGCGTGCCGGGTGGATCCCGGTCAGGCGCATGCGGGAGTCTGTCTGACTGCCTCCCCGTTTCCAGCTTCAGAAAAATACAAAATAAAAGAAAAAAAAAGATAGGGGAAAGAACCTTTTGGTGGGAGCTTTAGTATAGGAGAGAGTCAAGGTGACTGGTTTGATCAAAAAAATTGAGGAGAAACTATTCACTGAACAGAAGAAGAGATTCTGAGTATGGCTTATCCCTTTCTGTGTGGTTCAGACGGACTCTTATCTGGATGCTAGGAAAATGGGCCTGGAAAAAAGAGAATAAAATTTCCAAAACTGTATCACACAAATCTCTGTAAGTTGCTCTTAAACAGCACTGTTAATGTATGCTTTGTTCTTTAATCCATCTATCTATTGACAAATATTTTGCCAGTCACTGTATTGGATGTCTAGGATGTATAGTTGTATAACCTCTTTGTTCTTGTTGAATCGATACTTTGGATACATGAGAGCATTGTCTGGTCTAAGGACAGGCTGTTGTTAGGACCAGAAGACTTTTGGAATCTAGAAGAGGGGTCACAGTGTGCTCCTCCTGGCCCTGAGCTGTACCAATGGCAGATATGAGAACAAAATGAAAATTATGATTTACCAAAAAAAACAAAACAAAAAATGTATCTAACAATCTAACAGATGTTATAGGTCTTTAGGAATGTTCTTTACTGAAAGTAAATAAATAGTTTAGAGACATTAGCACTTTGGAAATTTTTCTTACAACAGCTCTTGTACCCACCAAAGCCTCTTGCCTGACCCATTTTGGTGATTTGATATATATAAGTATCATGGCTCAGTGGAAATAAATTTATACTTAATAAAATTTGAATACTGGTAAAATAACCTTAAGAAATGTACAGGTGTTTTAAAAATTTGTTATGAGCCTGATCAGGCGGTGGTGCAGTGGATAGTGTCAGACTGGGATGCGGAGAACCCAGGTTCAAGACCCCGAGGTTGCCAGCTTGAGCGTGGGCTCATCTGGTTTGAGCAAAAAGCTCACCATCTTGGACCCAAGGTCGCTGGCTTGAGCAAGGGATTCCTCGGTCTGCTGAAGGCCCACGGTCAAGGCACATATGAGAAAGCAATCAATGAACAACTAAGGTGACACAATGAAAAATTGATGATTGATGCTTCTCATCTCTTTCCGTTCCTGTCTATCTGTCCCTGTCTATCCCTCTCTCTGACTCTCTCTCTGTCTCTGTAATAAATAAATAAATAAATAAATAAAAATTTGTTATGAAAACTGCTGTATACCCATGACTTAGCTTTAGCAGTTAGTTTTGTTATTTTTGCTTTATTGCTTACTTCTAAGGTATTTTTTTTCCTAAGATATTTTAAAGTAATTAAAAGATTACATGAAATTTTATTACTAAATACTTCAGTATTTAGCTATAAAAGGATAGACTTATTTTTAGTATAATCATTTCACTTTTATCACACATAAGAAAAACAAAAATAGTGATTTAATATTATTGACTACTTTTAGCCAGTTTGTTTGAGCCAGAAAAATGAACAACGTGGGTACATTTGGTTGTCTCTCTTAACTATCTTTTAATATATAGAAATAATCCTTTCCATCTTTTTTTTTCTACGCCATTGACTCGTTCAAGAAACCGGGTCAGTTGCCTTGTGCAGTGTTGTACTTTCTACACCTGTTCATAAACCTTGTTGATTAGATTCAGGTTAAGCAGGTTTTGACAACTATCATTGATGGGTAATATTAATTACCCCACAATTAATGATAAATTATGTGACTTTGATTTTAAAGTTTTTCAGTGCTAACTATTTTAGGAAAAAATTGTGAAGACGGTGGTGCTGAGGGGAAAAAAAGTTTAATATTTGAAATGCTGAAAGAAATGGAACTTCCTATAAGGAACGGTTCCCTTTTGATATTTGTGAGGTCAAGTCTGTGTACTTCTCAGGTAAATCCTTGCAGCAGGCAGTGGGTGGCACTGTTGTGGTTTAGAGAAAGAAAATACCAGTACTTGGTGTTTTCCTGCATCAGTACCTAAAAAAATTTGTTAAGTACCTTATTTCGTATCATCTCACTGAATATTCCCTTACCCCTTCACATTTTTGAGAAGATATAGAGGGGATATTTCTATTCTTCCTACTTCCTTCATTATTTTCTTTTTTCCAGCTGAGTCTTCTATAAGCATACTTCAGCTGGTGTTTTTGGAGTAGAAAGATGCTTGTACAGGGCTTATGTATATCTACTGCTCACAAAAATTAGGGGGTATTTTATCGCTTCATACTCATTTTGAAATATCCCCTGATTTTTATAAGCAGTATAGTATAGTTGGCAGTGTCTCTTCCCATATTCTTGTTGGTTTTTTTACCTGTCTCCCTCCTTTCACTTTGGACTGAAAGATTTTTATTTTAGAGAGAGAGAGAAAGGGTTGGGGAAAGAGCAGGAAGCATCAGTTCTCCCATATGTGCCTTGACTGGCAGGCTCAGGGCCTCGAACCAGCGGCCTCAGCGTTCCAGGTCAATGCTTTATCCAGTGTGCCACCACAGGTCAAGCTTCACTTGGGGCTGAAAGGATAGCTCTTATTGCTGCTTCTTCACTTCAGTCATCCCTATATGTGTAGAAGTTTTTGTAGACTAGCTAAAAAGACTCTTCAAATGGAGCTTTAATAAATTCCTAATTTTCTTAACCAAGTGCTTAGCTCCAGAACTGGAATCTAAAACAAAGGAAAATATTAATTAGGAATAAGTTTTTTTCTGTGCTACTGTTTCTCTCTTTTTTTCTTCTTTTAATTGTCCTCTCGTACCTTTAAGAGCCAGCCCTATTCTCAGGACAGCCTTCCTAAACTGAGAGGGAGATCTCTGAGTGTCCTGCCAGACTCCCCTGTTGCAGCTGAGCACAGGGGAGGAAAGAGCACGGGCCAGGGCTACTGCTGTCTTTTTCTTGATTTCTGTTTCAGGTGCTGTATGTATTAAGTCAGCAGTACCTGCTGTCTGCCATTCTACCTTTGTGGTTTCATGTCTATATTTCTAATTTAAAGTACTTTCATACTGGTACTTTTTATGACCAGAAAGAGGGAAGAATTAATAAAGATCTAACTTTGTCATTAATATCTGTAAATGTTACTTTTTTTTAAGAAGTAGGAATGAAAATTTCAAACATAGGTGGTAGTTACTTAAGGTAGAATGGAGTAGAATTTTTGATTATCTGAATTATTGAACTTTCTCATACACGTTTTAGAATCAAATTATAAATGGAAAAGAGGATGATTTTTATGGAGCAAAATACAATTTTATTTTAATGACTTTGATTCCACCATGATCAAATACTTTCTTTTATATGACTGTTGTGGCAATAAGAACCTTGATCCAGTATTCAGAAATATTCTGTGGAATATTTTGTTCTTTGTATTAAGAGTGAGTGGGGAAGATTTTATTTATATTTAGTATGAATACTATAATTTATATCATGCATATGCAATGGTAGAATTCTCTAAGGAGGATAGTCTCCTGGTAATAGAAGTACCTGAGGAAGTCATAACAGTTTAAAGTAGTTTTGCCCTTTTGCTACTATTATTTTAAAGTACCTTCTAAAATAAATTCTGACACGATTTCAAAATATACTGTGATTTAAAGTGGCAGAGTTTCCCTTAATCTTTTTCTTCTTAAACTGGTACCAGATTCCATTTGGTCAACCCTTTCTCAATCCGAATTTAACTTTTAACAGAGTAATTAGGGGATGATTACCATTATTTTCTTTATTGAGTCTGACATGTAATGATAATGATATTTTATATACATGTGGAATGCACTCAGTTTATATTAGCTGTATCTTTCATAGATACTCTATTCAAATAATAGAACAAAAAGACACCTTTTTCTGTTGAAGGGTACACAAAAGAGGTGAGATTTACTGAAGAACTTTTTAGATGAGAGTCTGATTCAACAATTCATTGCATCTATATTAACACCGGTATTGGCCTGTGAGCACGTGGGGAAATTTTCCTTTGTGTAGTCACAAAAAGAAAATTGTATCGATGAATTACAATATGATTTTTGGAGAACAGGATTTACTGTATTCTGAATGTCTGGGAGAGTATCTACTTACTATTAGTTTACATTTTGATATTGAAAATTTAAATAAAACTTATTTATACAAATAACGGTTATTTCTTTTACTAAATTACTATGTAGTTAATTGGTAGTTATTATATTAAGAGGCATTAGAACATAAAGATAAAAATGCTGGTTATGAGCACATTTCCTAATTTCTTTCTTTGTTAGGCTGATTGCTCTTGGGCAAGTCATTTAACCTTTATATTTCAGTAAGCTTTTTATAATGGGAATAATAATATCTACTTTTTAGATTGTTATGATTAAACAAATTGAGAGCAATGTCTAGAGCAGAAAAAGGTTCAATAAATGTGTACTATCATTATTTTTTAATATTTATTTATTGAGAGAGAGACAGGAAGGGAGAGAGATGATAAGCATCAACTCATAGTTGTATCACTTTAGCTGTTCATTGATTGGTTCTCATACATGCCTTGACTGGGGGGCTCCAGTGACCCCTTGCTCAAGCCAGCCACCTTGGGCTTAAGCCAGTGACTTCTGGGCTTGAGCCAGCGCGATCATGGGGTCATGTTGATGATCCCGTACTCAAGCTCACGAGCCTGTGCTCAAGCCAGTGAGTTTGGGATTTTGAAGCTGGGTCCTTAGCGTCCCTGATTGATGCTCTACCCACTGTACCACAACCAGTCTGGCATTGTGTTACTATTATTATAATAAATATATTGTTGTTCTGTTGTTAATATTGTTATTTTTATCATGTGAGTTATAATTATCTGCATAAATACTTATATCCTGAAAGTACCTTTTAAAAGATTTTAGGTGACTTTAGGTAACCCTCACATAAAGAAATTTCTATACAGACAATTCTTCTGAAAAATTTTAATAGACTCTATACATATAGAAGTTACTAGTAAAACAAGTAGTTTTAAGAAGGAGATATAAAGAAGGCCTATAAAATAATTCAGGTTGTCATTTTGTGAATAAGCTACTGGTTCTGAGTATAGTGGTTTTCTGTTTGTATTTAAAATTTGTATATGTCACCCTTTGGGTTTTATTTATTTATTTTTATATTGAGAGTACGTTTATTGAAGCTGGGGACAGTGAAACAAGGAAGGACTTGGGATAGAAGATGCTTCAGGAGAGAGATGGTGGGGCTGCTTTGGCTCACTGAGACGTCAAAGAAAAGGGTCCTTGGAGACAGTTCAGGGGGTTAGCCCAGGGCTAGCTGCCACTGTCTATTGCTCCCCTGGTTGTACGTCTGGAGTTTTGGAGATGCACACCTGTGCTGGTGGAAGGCGGGGAAGGGAGGCATGGGCATGCTCCCGAGAGGGAGAGAACCCCTGGGCCTTATTTTATTTACTACATAAAACAGTCAAAATGGATCTAAAAATTATAGTCAAGAGTATATATTTCAGTTTTATTCATTGAAATATTTGCCACAAAAAGAAATTATATTATAGTTTAAAATTGGACTTTAGGTCTTGTGTATAATTTGCACCCTTCCCTGCTTCCAAATCCTATTTGTATTCTTGCACTTTATTCTGGTTGACAAATATTTTTATGATTTGTATGTTTGGAAAAAGTATAGGATGTTGTAACAAAAATTATTACACAGCAAGTGTAATAAAATTTGCAATGATAGATGGATTTTCTGACTGTAGACATATATTTTAGCTTTATTCTTAGAAAGGACTTGACTTATTAAGAAAAATACTAACAATTATTGAAGCTATATGTAAAGTTTACAAATTACTTGAGCTAAAGCTTATTTTTCTTTACTGTCAGATTATATTCCTCCCAATTAGATAGAGTATTTGCTTTTATGTTATAACAGTATATCATGGGATGATGTCAATTTTAGACTGTTAACTTTATGGTACTGCTGGTCATTCTCTTGTGTTGATTGAGATAATTATCATAAATACTATATTTTGGCTGTAATGAGACATTGGGATTAAATAATTTGATATAACGTCTGAACTGTTGTATGTATGTTTGGGAATATGACTTAATAAATAGTTATTTTACCTATTGTCAAGGGAAGGTCAAGGCCTAGCCCTTACTGATGGGTTGGTGAAGATAGGAGCCATTTTTAGATTCCGACAGTTTATTATTATTTTGAACAGAGAGGTTAGCCATTTGTTCCAACTCTCTGAGGCCCTTGTTTTACTACCAAAAAGAATGAGCGCCCTGGCCGGTTGGCTCAGCGGTAGAGCGTCGGCCTAGCGTGCGGAGGACCCGGGTTCGATTCCCGGCCAGGGCACACAGGAGAAGCGCCCATTTGCTTCTCCACCCCTCCGCCGCGCTTTCCTCTCTGTCTCTCTCTTCCCCTCCTGCAGCCAAGGCTCCATTGGAGCAAGGATGGCCCGGGCGCTGGGGATGGCTCCTTGGCCTCTGCCCCAGGCGCTAGAGTGGCTCTGGTCGCAACATGGCGACGCCCAGGATGGGCAGAGCATCGCCCCCTGGTGGGCAGAGCGTCGCCCCTGGTGGGCGTGCCGGGTGGATCCCGGTCGGGCGCATGCGGGAGTCTGTCAGACTCTCTCCCTGTTTCCAGCTTCAGAAAAAAAAAAAAAAAAAAGAATGAGCAAAGCAGTAGGCTGAATGACTCTAGTGCAGATTGTGGGATGCCCGTTTGGAGGAGCCAATTCTAGGTTGTAACTAAGTGATTTTATTTTCTGCAGCTCGGATCTGAGCAGGTGGGGAAGAAAGCCTTACACCTTAATGGAACCCAGGAAGTAAGGAGAAACTGTTACATGACATCTTAACAGAGGAGATAGGGAAGTAAACCACAAATAGTATAGCAGTTCCTTACATGCCTCTCATCTCTTGTGTTTCAGGAGGATCACAAGATGTTCTGCCAGAATTTAGATTAGCTGAGGTTCAGGTGTTTGCCTGTGTGGACTAGGGAGATACGTGCACTCACCAGGGGGTCATGGCAAAGCTGTTTCCCTGCATGTATAAGAGAATTTAAATAATAAAAATGAATTTTATTTTTTCATAGAAATATTATTATATTTACAGAATTGCATTTCTGACTGGTTTCTGCTATCTGACCTTATAATTACAATGTTTTAGTAGTTGAAGTAATATGCTTATGTCTTGAGTAATTATTATATTCTGAAGTATGCTAATAATAACTAGTCATATGCATTTTCATTTGATATTTATTTAAATAAAATAGCCATGAAGGCTCAGCTAGATTGGTCTTAGACCTTGTGGAAAAAAACTGAAGATACCACTGGGAGATGGTTTGCCTCAACCTGGGAGGCAGAGGCAACTGCATCTCAGGGTGAGAGTGGGTTTTTAAATAGCAGTGCACATTAGAAAAGCAGACTGACAGGCAATGTGGTTTGTATATTCCTGGCTTTAAATGCTCAAAACCCAGTGGGTAAAACTGGCAGAACACAGAAATTGGACTGCTTTGTATTTCTTAGTATATTGACTTACTGTTAGACCCAGTGACAGTCCATAAATCAGTGTTTTAAAAACTGAGTATTGCAACCTATAAGGAGAAGATAAAAAGGATAAATGGATAATATGAGACTGCAGTGCAGGTTTTAGGTTCAGTATTATGTCAGTATACTAATATTTTAGGGTGCGTGTGGGTGTGTGTATAAACTGTATTTACTATAGTGCATTTTGGCTTAAGAAGTTTGGAATGTTGTGATAAATGACTCAACTATTTCAAGTCTCATTGGAAATATGTGCTCAATTTAAAAACCAAAATGTATTACTATGTAGGTTTGATTGATTCTGAAATCTATAATGTGAAAATTTTGTTGACATATCTTTGCAGTTAGCTTCTGGAATTTATAACTTTGCCTGCTCTCTGTGGAATCACCACACCGACACATTCCTTCAGCAAGTTTCCTCTGGTAATGAAGCTGCAGTTCTAAGTTCACTAGAACGGACTCTGCTATCATTGAAAGGTACTGTTAAACTTGCTATGTTCATTTTTGAAATGACATACATACCTCAGAGCAGCCACCACATAGTTATTCTGGATGGATTTTCTGTTCCTGGTCTTACTGAGAATAGGAGTTAATTTCTCCCTCAGATACAAAGGCTTATTTGTAGTTTTCTTTTCTTTTATGAGAATAGCTCTTTCTTTACTCTAATTGATGAAAGTGCAATAGTTTTATGTTATATTTACATTACAGTCATCTTGTGGCTCTGAATACATTCCTTTCAAATACTTCAACTTTCTTTTGCCTTTACTTTACACTTCTCATATGTGTTATGTTAAGGGCTCCTCCCATTATTGTCATGCTAACTCTCCCATCCACAAGGCTTACTTGAGTTCTTTTCCCAGCCCCTTCCCCCAACTCAGGTTCTATTTTCTTACTTGTACTTCAGGCTCACCTAGATTTTAGATTGTGCCTGATGGGGTATCATCTTGGCCTGTGTTTTCCTATGCTTTGCATGTAGGCATCTCTTAGCATATACTGTATCTCCAGTTTTACTTTCTGTGAGCCGAATTATTTATCTTAAATATATTCTGAGGTTCCTTTTCTTCTTAAAACATTCACTTGGCTCGATCTCTGTCTTATAGTCTCTTTTTTGTTCTGCTTGCTTCAGCGCTTTTAGTTTGTGTTTCTTAGTCTGATGTCAGGCAGACTTTAGTTTTTTCTTTCTATAGTTCATTTAGCACCCTCTGTTTTATTCACAAGCTCTTTTATCATGCTCACTCTAGTACCTTAAGATGCCAGCATACACTCTTGGCACTACTCTGTCACTTATGTTAACCGGACAGTAGATGCACAAAACCCAAACTCTCAGCACAATTTGGTAAACCTTGTGCACAAAAGTGAATGACTGTAAAGGACTGTTAACAAGCAAAATCTTTCTACGTGTGCATATACAAGTGATGGGGGTTTGTCAGCATCCTTGAGGAAACATTCAAAGGCTTTAGAGAGAGATGTATGCTCAGCAAGATCACAGAAACTGATATAAGGATAGATACATAAAACTGTGTTAAGGACTGAACTTAATGATTAAGGAATTTTCACAAATTCTTTTGATTATAGACTCTTCTTGCTTTACTGATTTCAGAATTTAACTTCTGACAAAAATGGTGTAGTTTTACTCTGTATTAGCCTGCTTTAAGCTTTTCAATACCTCCTCATCTCAAGGTCTGAGATACATTAGCATTTCCACGGCATTTGACCTAAAAAAAAAATCCTATAGCATTTTTCTTTAAAATATTTACTCTGCAGGTATAAATTTCTATCCTGTTATGATTTAAGAATGTCTTAGGACTGGAGTTTTTATTATATGTAATCTCGGAGTTTACACCTATCTGCATTTAGTATCTTTCAGACATTATTTCACTCAACAAATTTATAGATAGGTGATTGGCACTGAAGAGACAGGCATAATAAAATGACCACACAAATACATGTTAAATGACATCTGACAGGGGCCTTATGATGTTGTGATAACAGGTAATGGCCAGAAAAAAACTTCCCTAAGAAAGTGATGTTAGAATCAAAATCATAAAGTAAAGTTACTAGCAATAAAGGAGTATAAAAGGACCCTCCCACATAATGGATGCTTTGGTAAGAAAGAGCACATGCAGAATAAGGGATCAGTTTGAACCTTTCTTTTAGATTGATTGCAAATTAATTAAAAATGAATTGTTAAAACCTTTCTTTTATCCTGTTATGATGTAGTACCTTTTGAGTGTATATAATTAATCTGTGAAACTGTTGGCCTTGTAGACAGGTGAATTCTAAACTTTTTAATACAGGCCTTTAGAGAACACTCTAGTTACTTAGACAGCAATGCTGTCTATAAAGTTGTTTACTGAAAGTGAAATGACTTTAAATTTTGTAGTCTTGTAGGCTGCCATTTAGCTATTACTGAATTGTGCTAAGTGTTTTACATACATTATATAACTAAATTATTTAATAACCCAAGGGAATAGGATTTATTAGCCACATTTTACAGATAAGGAATGTGAGCTGTAGAAAAGTTGCCCGGAACAATTGTGATTTAAATCTAGATCTGATTTCAAATCTATTATTCTTCTAGTCCCCCCATGTACACCAGTTTACTCATAAAATGAGATGCTTAAAATTGAACATTATGGTCTATTTCATATTTTGAAATAGAATATTTTTTATATTGCTTTTAGGAGATACTGTATTTTCATTAATGTAACCTAAAACTGAGTGAAGCTTTTTGATCACTATTGAGGTGTAGTTTAGAGTTTTATAGAATAGAGGTAACCTTTTCCATCGTGCACGGTGACCCCCTGTGTCAGGTCGGCCCAGGTACCCAGGAGGCAGAGTGCAGCGAGCAGGAAGGTGTTCATGGCATCGGTGCTCGTGAGTGGAGTATTATGGTTATTGTAGGTGACAAGTACTAACTGTTACAGAAATTAAGCTAAATTTTGCCATACATACTGCTCACAAAAATTAGGGGGTATTTTATTGCTTCATATTCATTTTGAAATATCCCCTAATTTTTATGAGCAGTATACTTTCAGAAACATAAGTAGTTATGGTAATAATAACACTGCTTTTGAGACACAAGAATTTGGCTTTGGTTCCGTCTTTCCCACTTTGTAAACCAGGCAATGTCCAAAGGTTACCTGTCTGTATCTATTAAATGTGAAGGACTATACCCTCTAAGCTTGATGAGATTTTGTGATTCTGAGTTTCCATTATTAGGTCATGATTTTAATAGGATAAAATATGAAAAAATAAGATGCAAGTAAAACTTGATTTTACTTTTCAGTGCTGCGTAAGTTAACTGTTAATGGATTTGTGGAATCTCATAAGAATATGGAAGTGATGGTAAGTGAAAGAAGTAATTGGTTTTTTGTGACTTTGGGGAAATGTTTGGTATTTCCTTGGAAATTTTGAAGCTTATTCTTTTTACTTGGCAGTCATTTAAATGTTTTCATGTGACAATCTAGGTTTTATTTTTTTAAACCAATTTATGTGTTAATTATACCTTTAGACTTGTGGTTTGTTTTCACTACTATTGTGTGAAGGAGAGGAAATAGGCCTAAGATAGTTTCTCAAGATGACATGGTTCCTTGAGAATGTTCACTTGAATTTCAGTTCAAGCGAACTTCTGTGAATTTGATTGCTATTACAACATTTTCAGGTGTATCTTATTTATATTCTTGATATTTTCCTTTGTCCATTTTTATATATTTTAAATGATTTTTTTCCTTCTCACCATAACATTTATATATTCTCTTTGCAATCAAAAAAGTAATATACAAGAGAGGCAAACCCCATGGATAAGCCTAACAAATTTTTTGTGATGTATATTTATTGTTAGTATAGTGTCATTACTTTTCTGTATGCAAAAATATGTAATTATATTTATTTTATCCCAAAAGAAAATGGGATTGTGTTATACTACTCAGCTATATATTAGTTTTCATAGTGAGTTTATATAAGCTAAAATATTGCTTTCCGTATTGCTTTGGGGGACCACACAGAAATTTTTTAAAAAGTGCATCTAATTGGGTCTTTGGGTCTACTCTAGATTTAACCAGAGCTACTCTGTTTCCTTCCCTTCCCTCCCCTCCCCTCTCCCTCCTCTCCCTCCTCTTCCTCCTCATCCTCCTCATCCTCCTTTTTTTTTCTTTTCCTTGTCTTGTCTCTTTTTTTTGTATATTGGTAAGATTTTGATGGAAATAATGGTTCTATTAAAAGAAGTTAAAAACTGCTAATATACATTATTATAATCTGATGGCTATTTTATTCTATAAAAGTATTATATGCCTATTTTTTATGTTAAACACAGAAAAGAGACCAGTAAATTTAAAAAGCCATTTAAAAACTCATTCTCAGAGGTATTGCTGACATCTTACGCACATTCTTTTAGATACACCTTTCCTCTTCCTTGACTTTATGTAAGTGGACCTACATGCTATTTTGTTAATTGCTTTTTATAAAACAGTATATTATGAATATTTTTCTCATGTCAGCAATATTATATGTCATGTCTTTAGTGATTGGTAAATCCATATGATTACTATCAGTGGACTAAGTTTTTAAAAACTGATAAAGCTCATTTGGCTTTCTATAATTTACCAGCCTAATTATTTATTGCTGGACATATAGCTTGTTTTCAGTTTTTAATTGTTGATAAGTGATATTGGAACGAACTTTTGGGTAAACACGTCATTGTGTACTTTTCTAATGATATCTTGAGAATAAATTCCTAGAAATGGAAATGGTTAAAGTGTGCATATAGTATAGTATTGCTGTATATTACCAAATTGCCAGAAGATATATCAGAAACCAACCTCAATTTTAAATATTAATGCATTTTAAATATTTACATTTATTGCCAGACTTCCAAGAAACAATTTCCAGAAACTGATTTTACAGCTTCCCTTCACCAGAATGTAAATTCCAGGAAGTCAGAGGCATTGTTGTATTTACTGTCCACCCCAGAGCTTGGAACAGTCTCTATCATACAGTAAATGTTCATTAGTTATTTGTTAAATGAATGGACATAAGATATGGTAGAAATATGTTAAGAGGTTCAGTAATTATTATATGTAATATTATGCTGAGTATTATAAAATTATATAAAATTATAATAAAAGTATTTTGTTTGTCTTTTATTTCAGTAAAAATGAACTGATTCTGAAATACCTTCTTATAAACTGGAATAGGGATTTTCATTGGGTCTGTTATATTTTGTGAGCCTTTGGCTTTTCCTTGAAAGTTTTCTCTTCTCTCTGCAGAAACTGTATGTCAACATTGACTCAGTTATAAAAGCTGTATTGTATCACTTAAGTTATATTCATTGAGGTTAGACTTTTAACAAATTAAGGACATCTTCTTAAATAACATAAAGATCTTAAAAATAACATGGAACTTAAAAGATAATTTAATAATTCTACATGATAGTGATGAGATTTGGAGATAGATAGATTTAGATTTGAATTTCAGTTTGGTCTTTTCTTTTTTTTTTTTGTATTTTTTTTCTGAAGCTGGAAACAGGAAGAGACAGTCAGACAGACTCCCGCATGCGCCTGACCGGGATCCACCGGGCACGCCCACCAGGGGGCGACGATCTGCCCCTCCGGGGCGTCCCTCTGTTGTGACCAGAGCCACTTTAGCGTCCTGGGTCAGAGGCCAAGGAGCCATCCCCAGCGCCCGGGCCATCTTTGCTCCAATGGAGCCTCGCTGTGGGAGGGGAAGAGAGAGACAGAGAGGAAGGAGAGGGGGAGGGGTCGAGAAGCAGATGGGCGCTTCTCCTGTGTGCCCTGGCCGGGAATCGAACCCGGGACTTCTGCACTCCAGGCCGACGCTCTACCACTGAGCCAACCGGCCAGGGCCAGTTTGGTCTTTTCTTGATAGAGTGACCTCTGGCTAATAGTACCTACCTCATTGGATGTAGCAAGGATTAAGGGAGATAATGATTTTTGTAAGGAGCTCAGCAACTAATTAAAGTCTGCTCTGTAAATTACTGTTTAATGGTTATTTTAGTATGAATTCTTACTCTTATTATTTTGTAACATTAGTTAAGTTACTTTGTTTATTTGGACTACAGATTAGTCAGTTCTCTATAATTCAGTTAATTCCTGTTTCTCTTGATGAGCTTATTAAAACCGATGGCTTTTATTTTCTTGTTTTCTTTGGGGAACCCTGACTGATGTACTAATTTAGAAGAAAACAATAAAATTCCTATCATATAGTTACTATCTGTGACTGTTGGGTCCTGGTATAAATTTGAGATATGTATTAGATCTCAGTGATCTTGTTCTTCCTATATTGATACATTTTGCTGTTTCACCATCCTAGGAATTATTTTATTGCTATTTTTCATTACTTATTATTTTCAACTGTGCTTTAAAAAGACTGAAATAGTATGGAAATTGAAGACTGTTGGTAGGAAGCAATAGTGAAATTGTCATCCTGCAGTTTTTTTACTGTGTTGCCTATTGTATTGATTTATCTTTCAAGAAAGTATGAAAGAAGACAGGAAATGCTATCCTTTCCCTCTTTCAGCTTTTGTTTAACACAGTTGAGAATTTTTCATTTTCTGCCCAAAATGTCAGAGAGAAGAAACTTGACAGAGGAAGATCTTTATAAATTTTAGATGAATTAGAAGATAGATATTCTCCAAGAGACTGAGGGCAGCACTCTAGACCCTAATGATGGTGGTGAAATTGTATAAGTGAAATCTCAGCCTCCAGGTCTTCAGATGATTACATCCTGGTTGAATAGTTTCAAACTCAGGAATCAATTAGTGAACAATCTATTTATTTTTTGTTTTCTTAAAGATTTTATTTACTGATATTAGAGAGAGAGAGAGAGAGAGAGAGATGGGAGCTGGAGGCTGGGGAGAAGATGGAAGCATCAATTTGTAGTAGTTGTTTCTCATATGTGCCTTGGCTGGGCAAGCCTGGGGTTTCAAACTGGCGATGACCTCAGCATTCCAGGTCACGCTTTATCCACTGCGCCATCATAGGTCAGGTTGAACAATATATTTCTAAGGACAAAGGGGAAATACAACAATCTATTCTAGTTAGTCATTTTACAGTATTTTGTGGCAAAAACTTAGACCATCCCATTTGCTAAAAGAAAATGTGACATCTTTTTTTGTCAAAATTTATTGGTACAAAGAAGTCTATTGATGTTCAAATTCTTAAAAATTTTAATGATACTGTTTTTTATTATTCCTTTATATTTAACCTGTAAAATATTTATAATGTTATAAAATATGTATTTAAAAATAATGGTTAATTGGACCCAGATGGTAAAAGATAATGCTTGTCTTTTCTGGTATCTAAGACTAATATATTTAACACTTCAGATTAAGAACCTCTACTTAATATAATTGCTATCATTCATTCATATATTGAGTACGTATTATTGCCACATACTGTTCCTGGATTCTGGGATAGATAGTAAACAAGCAAAGTGCTGGCTCTCAAAGAGTTTACATTCTAGCGGAAGAGACAGATGTAGAGAAACAATATGTCAGGTATTAGAAGGGATGCAAAGAAAAATAAAACAGTAAGAATAAAGTATTTATAAAATATGCTTACTATTTTATTGTAAAGAAATTTAGGAAACTGAAATACCTGAAATGAGACACTGAAGAGATGAAATACTATATAGTAGCCCCTCTGGCCCATCCATGGTTTCACTTTCCTTGGCTTCAGTTACCTGAAGGCTGTTGTTTGAATATATTTCATGGAAATTTCAGAATAAACAGTTTATGACTTTTAAATTGTACATTGTTCTGAATAGCGTGATGAAATCTCTTGCTATCCTGAGCCCCATCCCTCTTCACCTCTGCCCACCATCCCCCCCACGTGACTCATCCCCTTCTCCCGCATATCCATGTGCTATCGCTAGTCACTTAGTAGCCAGCTTGGTCATCAGAGAGAGGGAGAGAGAACGATCACATTTACATCACTTTATTATAGTGTATTGTTATAGATGTTTCATTTCGTTTTTAGTTGTTAATCTTACTGTACCTTATATAAATTAAACTTTGTCATAGATATATATATTTAGGCTTTTGTACTCTCCCAAGTCTTGAGGCATCCATTGAGGGCTGGTCTTGGAACTTACCCTCTGTGGATAAGGGGAACGTAATGTAATTACTTTCTTGTGTAAGACTTTTTACAATAGTGGAGTGTTTTTTACTTTATTTTAACATTTTAGAGATTTTATTTACTGATTTTTAAAGAGAGAATAGAAAAAGGGGGAGTGGATAGCAGGAAGCATCAACTCGTAGTAGTTACTTCTCATCTGTGCCTTGACCAGGCAAGCCCAGGGTTTTTGAACCAGCAACCTCAGCATTCCAGGTTGATGCTCTATCCACTGTACCACCACAGTTCAGGCCTTAATTTTAACTTTTTAAAATGATTTGATAGATGTATTGAAAAAGTATAGATATCCCTGAAAAAGTATAAGGTAAATGTTTATTACAGAATAATTGAGACACTTTAAAAATATATTCTTTTGTAGGGCTTTTTACATGGAATATTTGACCGTCTAAAACAATTTTTGGAATGCAGTAAGTACTTCTATGATATTACTTCATACTGTAAAATCCTTATTCATTAATAACTTCTCTGCACTTGCAAATCTGTAGAGAGGCTCAGATTCTGTGTCTTGATAATTAATTCTCTGAAGTTAAATTGGAAGCTCAACTTTGTTTTCATACGAAAGTCTTGAATATTGAGGAAACTTTTTCATTTTTAAAAATTACTTTGTGTTCATCCCTTCTATATTTCTTCTGCTGCTACTTGATTCCATGCAGACATCCACAGATGTGCATTGTGTAGAGTCTATGTAGGTGCTGTTGAGACTTCTTACAGATACTGTTGCTTTTGTACATTTTACATATTTGTATAATATAAATTTCCTTAAATGGTACTTTCATTTTGCAAATCCTTTGTTTATTAGCCTTCATTGGCTTACATTTAGGACCCTTTCTAATCCACTGCCTCACAAAAGATAATTTAACATTTATAGTTGTGTTGTATTATACTGGAAGTCTGTTCGCTATCCTTTTCTTTTTGCTATAATTGTAAGCATCTTTGCAAATGTATGCGTATCCTGAATGCACACACAGGTATGTATATCTTGTATAAGTGTGTGTTTTTATGTATATGTGTGTATTTTTGAGGACTTAACTACCCTGAGGATATATTTTAGTGTACTCACTTTTAGGGAGTTACTGTTGTTTCATGTCAATCATTTCAGTTTAGTAAAAACATTGTTGAATTTATTGTCAGTCACTGTTCTTGGTACTGTGCATGCGAAGATGAATAAGATAGTTCATACAAAGGAGTTTATTTTTCTAAAAATGTTTTTATTTTTGGTCATCCCCAAAAGGAAGCAGAAAGAGAAGAAAATAAATGTTGAAGCAAAATATGAAGCATGTGATTAGAGAGCAGAGTAGTTGGTGAGCTGGTGTACATTATTCTGAATATACAAAAATTAATTATTAAGAAATTGTCAGAAGAAAGTTATTAGCAATATAGGAAAAATAATCAGTATGTTCATCTTTGAGTGCTTTGTTTTTATATATGTTGCTTGAAAAGTATTTCAACTATGACTTATAGAGATTTTAAAAATGGAACTCATGATTTATGGATTAAATTGTTACTCATTAACTTTTAAATGGGCTGTTTCTATTTTAGGATTAATTTTGTGAAGTATGCCAATGAGGATTACTGTGTTAAGTGCAAATCTTAGTATTGCTTTATATGATTAATTTGTTTAGAGTTGGGAATGCACAATAATGAATTAATAATGCAAAATATGCAAAAATATATGACTATTTTTGTTGTCTTGTCATTGTCATAGTTGTGAATTTATAGAGTATAGTATTATAAACTTATACTAATATTTGAAATGTATTTTTAACAGGTAGAAGTATAGGTACTGATAATGTATGTAGAGATAGACTGGAAAAGACCATTATTCTTTTTACTAAAGTGGTAAGTTTTCTATTTATATTAATTATGTTTACTCAAATAAAATACGCATATGCAACTTTAGTAAGGAAAATGGCATTTATAAGCATACATTCTGACTTTAGTGTAAAGTAAGTTCTTTTTTGTTTATAGGAAAATAAAAAAAACTTTGTATCTTGAAGCCTATAATAACTAAATTTATAGACCATAAGTTGTAATGTATGAGTCACTTTGATGTAAAAAAAAATCTATCCTAATAAAGTTCATTATTCTCAGAGCCATTGGAAAAAGCAGTGATAAAAAAGATACCAGGCCTGCTGAGCAGAACATAGATAAGATGGAGCAGGCAGGCAATATAATATCAGGAAGTCAGTATATTCAAAATTACCCATTGTCATCAAATTAAACATCTTTTGAATAGAATTATATGGGTTCATTGTGTTGGCAATGTGTATAAATTTCTGATAAAAATAAGCTTTATAAAATTATTTTATTAAATTTTGGGCTTCACAGGTTGGGATAAGTGCAAGAATTGGATTATAGCAATCAGGAATACCAGGTTTGAGGACTTCTTTGTGCTAAAACAGGCAGTTGAAAGATAGGTAGCTAAATCTTTAGCCTACTTACTCCATTTTCACTGGAGGTTCATTAATAGAGTTGTGGTTGTCTGTTCTCTGGGAGGGGAGAAAAGGAGTAGAAATGAGCAGTTTTTATTTTTGTGGTTAGATAGCAGTTACCTGTAATTTTAGTTGCATTCAGTAGCAAAACCCACCTAATCTTCCAAGATCCAGTATACAATTGACTCAGACCCTTTTATTTTAAACTTTTTTTGTTTTGGTTTGGTTTTTTGAGAGAGAAAAGGAGAGTGATGAGAAGCATCAATCTGTAAGTTGTGTCACTTTTAGTTCATTGATTGCTTCTCATTAAGTGGCTTGATAGGGGTGGGAAGGGCTCATGTTGAGCCAATGACCCCTTGTTCAGGCCAGCAACCTTAGACTTCAAGCCAGCGAGCATGAGATCATGTGAATGATCTCACATTCAAGCTGGCAACCTCACGCTCAAGCTGGTGAGCCCGCGCTCAAACCAGCGACTTGGAGGTTTCAAATCTGGGTCCTCAGTGTTCCAGGTCAACACTCTATCCACCCTGCTACCACCAGTCAGGCTACTCAGATATTTTGAGTTAAAAACAAAACAAAAGAACACAAAGCAAAGTAAGATATGATGATGTGGTTAGTCAGTAGAGTTGTGTAGTGTTCATGAATAATTTTATTTATGAAATTTACGTTTATGACCTCTGACTTCATTAAAAACTTTTAAAATTGGACCATTTTAATATGCCTCCAAAAAGATTTCAATAGATTTAGCAATGGTCAACATCTGGTCATGACCACTTATGTTTTATCTGTCTGCTTTCCCCACCCCTTCCTTCCTCCCACCCCCCAGTTGTTTTAAAGCAAATCCAGATATATGGTATTATATGTAAATATCTGAATATGTGTATTTATGTGATAAGGGATTTAAGAAAACACTCAACACTTGTTATCACATTTAAAAACTAGCAATTACTTCTTAATGTTATCTAAACATTCAGTCAGTTTTCAGATTTCTCTCATGAATTTCTCGTAGTTGGTTTGTTTGGGTCTGGATTCAGTAGTGTCCATTCTCTTTCCATCTTTTTTTCCCCCTTCCAGTATATTTGTTGAAGTAAAAGGTCATTTTCAGTGGAGTTTTTTATGTTTTGGAATTGGCTTTGTTTGAATCCTGATGTGTTATTTACCATGTTTCTTTGCCTCCATACCTCATTTCTTCCCCACATTTCTTATAAATTTGTAGTTAGAGAGGCTTGATCACACAGGCTTTATTTTTTGGGGGGGGGTAATGGCAAGAATTCAGGTAGTGCTTTCCTATTGCATCACATCAGGAGATACACAGTGTCTGATGTCTAAATCCAATGAGTGAATTATCCCTTATAAAGTTTCTCAACAGTCTTTCCCCTATTGATTTTTGTAGCCATTAATGATCATGGCCATTGTTTGATTAGTGGCTAAACATAATGGCATTCTATTATTCTCTTTGCATTTATTAACTAGAATTCTTCTATAAAGAAGAAATCTTCTTTATCAACTATTTAAATACATGTTTTTAAAATTTTCCATTGATTTAAAAGAGAAAGAGAGAGAGCGCAAAGAGGATAAAAAGGGTTAGGTAAGGGGGAAAGAGAGAGCAGCGTCAAGTCATTGCTCCACTTAGGGGTTTTTTTTTGTTTTTTTTTTCTTTTTTTTTCAGAGAGTCAGAGAGAGGGATAGACAGGGACAGACAGACAGGAACGGAGAGATGAGAAGCATCAATCATCAGTTTTTCGTTGCGCGTTCCAACACCTTAATTGTTCATTGATTGCTTTCTCATATGTGCCTTGACCGCGGGCCTTCAGCAGCCCGAGTAACCCCTTGCTCAAGCCAGCGACCTTGGGCTCAAGCTGGTGAGCTTTTGCTCAAACCAGATGAGCCCACACTCAAGCTGGCAACCTCGGGGTCTCGAACCTGGGTCTTTCGCATCCCAGTCCAACGCTCTATCCACTGCGCCACCGCCTGGTCAGGCTCCACTTAGGTTTTCCATTTAGTTGTACACTTATTGCTTGTTTCTCATATGTGACCTGGGATTGAACCTGTGACCTCCGTGAGCTGGGATGTCTCTCTGTTTACTGAGCCACCTGGTCAAAGCCAAATATATATATTTTTAATTTACTGATTTGAGAGAGAGAGATCAATTTGTTGTTTCACTTATCTATGCATACATTGGTTGATTTTTTTTTAAGTGGGGTATCATTGGTTAATAAGATCATAAAGGTTTCAAGTGTACATTTCTGATATACGTCCTGTATATTGCATTATGTTCCCATCACCCAAAGTCAAACCATCCTTCATCACTATATATTTGGCTCCCTTTATCGGCCTCCACCCCTAACTACTTCACCACCACGTTATTGTCTATGTCTGTGAGTCTCAGTTTTATATCTCATGTATGAGTGAAATCATACAGTGCTCAACATTTTCTGACTTATTTAGCTTAGCATAAAATTCTCAAGGTCCATCCGTGTTGTCACAAATGGCTGTCGTACACATATCAAGTGGAATACTCACTCAGCCATAAGACAAGATGAAGTACTGCCTTTGGTTGTTTCTTGTGTGTGCCCTAACAGGATTGAACCCTCAACCTTGGTGTATTGGGATGTTGTGAACCCGCGCGGCAAATAATTTAGCAGATCTCAGATGGGAAAGGTGGAGAATTAGAAAATAAACACAGAAAGAAAAAGGATGGGATCGGGAGGATCCATTGCACAGTTAATAGCTTGCAAGAGCAAGTCTCCACCCCCAAACCACTTTATTTATAGTGCAGAGCAAAGTCATTAGCAAATCAAAGAGATCTCTGATACAGTCACATTTTCAAGGCAACCCAAGAATTCTCCCAATTGCAGAAAACTTTCCACCCTGCATAATATCTTAACTTTACAAAATAAAGGGTAGAAAGAAAACTGCCTCCAGTTTCTTTGAGGGACATGGGGGATGGGACTAGTGGAAACACAGCTAACATGGAGCTGTGGGGAAGGACCTACAAATTGCCTTTACCAACTTAAACAGAGGTTGTGGGGAAGAGCTTAGCCTTGAGCAACTTAAGCAAGTGAGGTGTGGGGGGGATGGGCAGCAAGGATCCTGTCAGCTTACTGCCAGTCCCCCCCCCCCACACCTCTGTCCCCCAGAATTCTAAACCACAAGGACCCTCAGCTTGCAGTGTCCAACTTCTGGACACTCTACCAACTGAACTACCTGGCCAGAGCCTCCTCATCAACTATTTAATGCATCAAAATGCAGTTCATACAGGAAAGGCAGGATAATTTTTTATTTTTTGTTTTTATCTGTTATAGCAGATCTTCGAATAACCTTGTTTTGTTCAATGTTGTCTCACTTATAACGATGAGATGATGTAGGAACTTAACTCTGTTTATATTAGTTAACCTATGGTAAAATTGGTTTTCTTGTCATTTTCAGAACCTGTAGGTGATGATGTTAAAATTTTCTGTACTTTTCAAAGGCCCATTTTTTAATATACTTACACTTTTTGTATTACATTTACCCATTGTTTAACACAAATTACTTATGAAGTGGTTCTAGTTTGGATCCTATATTGGAAATAATAGAAATTGCTAATTATGAGATATCTGATATAATCCCCATTATATGATATAACTGAAGAAGTATGTTCACATGTATTACATGTGAAACTGCTACATACAGACTCCCCACCAAGGTTCAAAACTTAACAAGTGTTTACTAGCAAAGTTATAAGATGAACTATGAATGACTATATTCTTTTATTAATTTGGTGAAATTACATTTTAATTTCTTTCTTTCTAGGTTTTGGACTTCTTGGATCAGCATCCTTTTTCATTCACTCCTCTAATTCAGAGGTCACTGGAATTCTCTGTGAGCTATGTGTTTACAGAAGTTGGTGAAGGGGTTACATTTGAGCGATTCATTGTCCAATGCATGAATCTTATTAAGATGATTGTCAAAAATTATGCTTATAAGCCATCCAAAAATTTTGAAGGTAATGATTTATAGGCAGTTTTATTTTTCATTTCTTTTTATTTAAAATCGAAGTGTGAAATAAATGCTATTTTTATATACATTTTTTTGAAATTCATTTATTTAAGTATAAAAATAAAATGTTGCTGCAACATGAAATGGTGATGAGAATTAGAGACTTGCTATATTCCAGCTTTTGAAAGCCATACAGTACATTTAGTAAACTGTCTTGTAGCACAGTAGAAGGTCCGTGGAAACCTGGGCACGTCAACAGTAAGGTACTATAATAACCTGGTGGCTCATGTTTTAGACTGTATTTATTTGTATACTTAAAAGTTTTCTCTGACTTTACAAAAGTAAGGTTGCTTCCAGATGGGTTTAATTGTTTGTTATATTTGTATTCCATTCATCTGCATGTGTATGAAAATGAATGAGAAAATCTTGGAGAGAGACATATATAAATAAGTCACTTCAGTATGGTGTTGTAATATATATAGTATGGTAATGTACAAGTTGTAGTGGAAGAAACAAGACTGATGTGTGTGCGGTATGAATAAAAGTGTTTTTGTGGCTTGTCCATAATGAAAATGAAAATATATACACCACTGCATCTTTTCTCTCGAGGGTGTCTTTTTAAATTTATTTGTGTTATATAATCCAACTCGAGTAGGATGTCTGTACATTAACTTGTAAATTTCACTTTTTTCTAGATAGCAGCCCTGAAACCCTTGAAGCTCATAAGATTAAGATGGCATTCTTCACATACCCCACTTTGACAGAGATCTGTAGAAGATTAGTCTCTCATTATTTTCTATTAACTGAAGAAGAACTGACAATGTGGGAAGAAGATCCAGAAGGCTTTAGTAAGAATCAGTTTTTTAGTTTTCACGTGGCTTTTCTGTCCTTTCATAAATAGCATCTATTTGAATTATAGATAACAAGATTGTTTTTAATACAGTGCTTTTGATGTGAAAATCATGGTTTTTAAAAATTAGATTATCATCTTTTTGTTAGCCATTAGAACATACTGAGAAGCACAGAATGAGTGACGTGTTGAAGTGTATAGAATTTTCTCCAGTAATAGACCTTTGTGATTTTTCAGTATTATTATGGATGTATTATATAGTTTCAAACAAAAATATAAAATTAATTGCCTGTCTCTATTATCAAGTCAGTTTCTATTTTGTGAGTAATATGTAGGGTCTTCCATATTACTTTTTATTTGTAGAAATTTTTACTCCAGAAAGAAATCTGGCGATAAAAATTTCTGAATTGCTGAATGGGTTACCTATTAAATTTTAATTTCAAATTAATTTTTTTACTAAAGTGCTTTTAACAGATCTTTTTATCTGTTTGAATTTTAGTAGTAGATAGAATAAATCTATCAGGGCCTTTGCTACAAGGAAAATCAAGGAATTGGGTACCCAGTGAAGTCCCTGTTTGTGAATGACTTTGGTCATGTCAGACATAGACTAGAGTTTGGTTCCTACTCATCTCTTTGGCTGAATACCTTTGTATTGTTATACACATTTATTTCTTAATGTTTTAAGAATGCCTTAAACATTTTGGAAAACTTACCTTTCTTTGTCTTTAAAAATAATTTTGGTTCATAAAATATATAATTCTACACAGTACAGTGCATTTTTTTTGCCTTAAATCATAATGTTTCATATTGCCTTTTTTTATGCAGAATATATAATATTGTAACATTAAACACTGACTCTCAGATTCTTAAAAGTGTTTTACTTTAAATGTAGGAAATTTATGGAAAATATGACTATTTTAACTTGTAAAATGTGGTTATTGTATAAAATGAAATGATTCTGAGGATTGTAGTGATAGTGTATCAGGTGGTAATCAGATACTCGAAATGGTATTTTGAGCTTTCCTCTATACATGGATTTACAATGAAAGTGAGAGTGCTTAGGGAATGAAGCTTTTGATAAGTGACTGTAATATCCACATATGTGATACATGGTTTACAGTAGAGAAGTCTGTTAGAGCCTGACCAGGTGGTGGCACAGTGGATAGAGCGTCAGATTGAGACGCAGAGGACCCAGGTTTGAAACCCCACTGTCGCTGGCTTGAGCACAGGCTCATCTGTCTTTAGCGCAGGCTTACCGGCTTGAGCTCGGGGTCACTGGCTTGAGCATGAGAACATAGACATGACCCAATAGTCGCTGGCTTGAGTCCAAAGGTTGCTGGCTTGAAGCCCAAGGTCTCTGGCTTGAGCAAGGGGTCACTTGCTCTGCTGTAGCTCCCCGGTCAAGGCACATATGAGAAAGCAATCAGTGAACAACTAAGGTGCCACAACGAAGAATTGATGTTTCTCATCTCCCTGCCTGTCTGTCCTCCTCTCTTTCCCTCTTTTTCTCTGTCTCTCTCTCTCTCTCTCTGTCTCACACACACACACACACACACACACACAAAGTCTGTTAGACTTTGTATCCCCAATGATTTGGTTTTACTGTTAATATTTAAAACAATTCATAAAAATATTAAACTAATATTATTTAAAATCTTTGTTTTCCAAACTGAGAGTTTAAAAGTATCATTATTACATTTTTGGCAAGCATTATTTGTCATATTTTTTATTGTAGCAGTGGAAGAAACAGGAGGAGATTCTTGGAAATACAGTTTGAGGGTAAGTATTGATTGAAAGAAAAATTAATAGGGAAAAGCTTAATCCTTCCATAACTGTTAGCAGAGAATGATGGTGCTCTATTGAAGATTCTAAGCATTAAGTCAGACAGATAAGAAACTATTCATAATTAGACATAAATTATTCATAATTATAGTAATCTATATTTGAGAGGAAAGTACTTAATAAAGTGATGAACTTGAATCTGGAAAATTTTTTGGTTAAATTGATGTTTTGCAAATTGAATATTTTTTCATTTTGCAGTCAGATTGATTTGGAAATAGTTGTCATTGCAGAAATAGGAAATGTTTTTGAAAGTGAAAGTTACTTCTTTTTGGCTAGAAACATTTCTTATTTCTTTCAAAGTATTTCAGTAACTATAAAGTTTCTGTAGATACATTATTGTTCTTACCATCTATTGTAATTCTCAGAGACCAGGCCATTGCTTTTAGCTATAGAATGTTTTGGGGTTTTTTTGTTTTGTTTTGTTTTTTTGTATTTTTCTGAAGTTGGAAACAGGGAGGCAATCAGACAGACTCCCGCATGCACCTGACCGGGATCCACCCGGCATGCCCACCAGGGGGCGATGCTCTGCCCATCTGGGACGTCGCTCTACTGCAACCAGAGCCATTCTAGCACCTGAGGCAGAGGCCACGGAGCCATCTTCAGTGCCTGGGCCAACTTTGCTCCAATGGAGCCTTGGCTGAGGGAGGGGAAGAGAGAGACAGAGAGGAAGGAGAGGGGGAGGGGTGGAGAAGCAGATGGGTGCTTCTCCTGTGTGCCCTGGCCGGGAATGGAACCCAGGACTCCTGCACGCCAGGCCAACCAGCCAGGGCCTAGAATGCTTTTTAAACATGCATTTATTGATGTGACCAAGATGTGGTCTTTGAACTATTCTTATTATGAACACTTGTGCTGTTATTCTAAAAATGTATGTTAATTTTTTAGTTTTTATAAACTTACATAGAAAAACAAATTATTATGTAACTCAGAAATTATTAGTGCTTTACATTAAGAAACAATAATATAACCCTGTTTCTAGTTTATCAGTTATCAACTCATGGATAGTCTTGTTTCATATAAGCACACCCTCCTTCCCTTCTGGATTACTTTGAACCATATATCTGAGATGACTTATTTCATCTAGCATACTTTAGTGTGTGTGTGTATGATTTATTTTTTAACATAAAGCCCAATATCTTTAACATTTAATTGTAATTATCTTACGAAACACCTAAAGTACTGAATCTATAAATGAATGTGACTCCAGATTGCTTTTTTAAGTTAAAGAAATTTTAATTTAAAACGTAAATTATTTTCTGTGTAGTTTTATATTTTTGAGTGTGTAATGCAAATTATTGAAATAGTGAAATAAATTTTCTATATATTATGAATTAATTTATTATAATTTGAATTTATTTTCCATTGTGTTTTAAAAAATAGTAACAATTTAAAAAATAACACCAAGTATTAGAAACAGTTTCAGAGTTTTAGGATCTTAAGAATGAGTATTTTTTGCTTTATTTTAGAATGAATCAGTATAATATACCTTGTTTTTATTAGAAATTTTTTTTCCCTTCAGCCTTGCACTGAAGTACTATTTATAGATATATTCCATGAATATAATCAGACTCTTACTCCTGTACTTCTAGAAATGATGCAGACACTTCAAGGTGAGGTATTTTTTTGATACTTTATCTGTCAATTAATGTTTAATTAAAGTAGTTTGTGACTGCCTTTTATGTGCCATGCTTAAAGATTGGAATTGAGAGAGCCCGAGTGTATTCTTTCCTAAAGGGTTTGCCCTCTGGGATAGAGAACAAGAATGGACAGTTCACAGAAGAAGGACTTGAGTGTGATAGAGTTTGCTATTGTAAACATAGTAACAGCAAAACAGCAGGCAGTCCAGTATATTGCTTGGGGAAGTAGTCCATCTGGAGCATGTTGTGACAAGTAGTGTGAGAAAAGATTAAAAAAGTACTGAACGTTATCCTCAGAATGGTGGCAGTGGGGATTGAAAGAAGGTTTTGGATTTAAGAGAGAATGATGAAGTGAAATTTATTATTATTTAAAAAATTTTTTAAGACTTTATTTATTTTAGAAAGAAGAGAGAGAGAGAGAGAGAGAGAGAAGGGGGGGAGGAGCAGGAAGCATCAACTCCCTTAGGTGCCTTGACCAGGCAAGCTTCAGCGTTCCAGGTCAACACTTTATCCACTGTGCCACCACAGGTCAGGTGATGAAGTGAAATTTTTAACACTTGATCATTGTTTTTATGCAAGAAATTAATTATTTAACTATTAACAGTGGTATATCATTTCTGACTTTTCTACTGTGCTCTAAATTCCAGAAGGGGGGCAGTGATCACATCTGGTTTTTTTGCACATTATTCCCAGTGATTGGCACGCTCAGTAACTATTTGTTGATTGATTGATTTTTGGCAACTAATTGACTGTACTGGCATAGGGAAAGTGATCAGAAGGATCAGAAATGAGTCTTAATGATAGGGAAAGCAGCTATTAGTAATGGTTGGAGATAGGGCTTCAGTTTTGGAGTATGTATATAAGGAGACATTGGAGAAGTAAAGAGGATCAAGGACAGCATCCAGGGTTATGAGGACATGATGGCTTTGCAAAACAGCCAGGTCTGATGCATTCCCAGAGGTCTGAAGAGATGTATGGGGTGGATCCTGGAGAAGAGCGTGTTGTCAGAAGTGTCCAGTGCCTTAAGAGGAAAGAAGGCAGCGGAATCTTCTGAGACAATAGATTATTTGATTGGTTGGGCTAGAAATCATGTTGTAAGGTATCAAGAATTGAGTAGGTGGTGATGTAAGGAAGAAACAGCAAGAGAATCTCTGTAGGGAAGGAGATTCCTATTTGTAATAGTTAGAGGATCAATCGCTTTTTATTAGGCTTTACCCCCCCACCCCCAGAATAACTACATTATAAACCAAGGGGAAAAATTGAGTTTTGAGAAACTGCTACAAATCTAATCTAAAGAAACGTACTTAGTAAATAAATTGTGTTTCTCATGTCTTAACCATTGCATTCCCCTTTTTGGATAGTGGTGCATAGACTGTCAGCCTTTTATTCTAAACTTTCTGCATTTGCAGTTTTCATTTTGTCACTTATTAATGTACTGTCATAACTTAATTTATTTTTTATGTTTATAGAGTATTTTGTGAATTTCCTTTTTTTGTTGTTGTGGGATTTATATTTTTTCTTTTAAGAATTTCCTTTGATAATCAAGGTTATAATACAATAGTTAGCAATTTGTGGCATTTGTTTTTCTGGAATGTTGCTTGATATAACATTGTACAAATATGCTACATGTTATGTTTTCTTTAGGTTGTATTATGTTTTTTTGTTTTTTTTTAAATTTTTTTATTTTTTGTATTTTTCTGAAGTTGGAAACGGGGAGGCAGTCAGACAGACTCCTGCATGCGCCCTACCGGGATCCACCCGGCATGCCCACTAGGGGGCGATGCTCTGCCCATCTGGGGCGTCGCTCTGTTGCAACCAGAGCCATTACAGTGCCTGAGGCAGAGGCCACAGAGCCATCCTCATCGCCCAGGCAAACTTTGCTCCAGTCGAGCTTTGGCTGTGGGAGGGAAAGAGAGAGACAGAGAGGAAGGAGAAGGGGAGGGGTGGAGAAGCAGATGGGCGCTTCTCCTGTGTGCCCTGGTCGGGAATCGAACCCAGGACTCTTGCACGCCAGGCCGATGCTCTACCACTGAGCCAACCGGCCAGGGCTGTATTATGTTTTATATGTAATATATTTATATGTTGTACCTGTGTTCCCTAATGGTACTGAAAACAAAATGTAGACTTTCCCTTTACACTTATATGTATACTGCTCTCAAAAATTAGGGAATATTTTATCACTTCATATTTATTTAAAAATATCTAATTTTTGTGAGCAGTGTGTATTTAATATCATAAAATATATTGTGCTTAACTGAATCAAGAAACTAACAAATTGAGTTTAAATAAGGTATTTATTAATCTTATTTAATTTTACTGATTTTATTTAATTTAACAGTTGATCATTGTTGTTTTTACGTAAGAAATTAATTATTTAACTATTAACAGTGTTATATAATTTCTGACTTTTAATTTAATCTTACTGATACTTTTTCAGGGCCCACTAACGTGGAAGATATGAATGCACTATTAATCAAAGATGCTGGTATGTTAAAGTGACTTAGAAACATTTATTTTCTTAGTAGATAATGTTTCTGTTTTATGGCGGGTGTTATATTTGGGAGTTAGGATCTAAGAGTACTTAAGAGACACAAACTATCTGATGAGAGAGAGCATACAGTTGTTTATCTCATAGTACCAGCTGATTAATGCTAAAGTCGATTGATAATCAGATAGTACTGTGGAAAATTGGTTTACAGCCAGTTTTGGTTTGCCTCGAGGAAGACTCTAAAAGAAGTATAATGTGAGAAAACAAGAATAAGAATATGTGATAGGTAGCAGGGGATGGGGCGGTATGGGCAGAGGGTTGCAGGCAGAAGCCAGAGTAGTTCCAAGAGGGAAAGAGAGCAAGCATAGTTATGTTTTGAACTGGGAGTATTTTAGTTTAATTGAAACATGCAGTTGAAGGGGTTTGTGAGTGATGAGGCTGGAGAGAGGGTAAGTAGGAACCAATCATAAAACTTGTACCTGTTTGGAAGCAGATGCTCTTTTATAATTTTTATACTTTGACTTGAATATTTTTAATTAAATGTAATTTTCTGTTTGAAAGCACTAATGAGTATTTATGAAAAACAAAATAAAGTAACTTAATGTTTCTAAAATGTCTTTAAATAATTTTTATGATTAACATATTTTACATTTCCCTTTATTAATACATCACGTGTTTCAAAGTAAATCCTAAGAGTCCGTTTCTTTTCAGGACACTTAGCATTTGGACCAGTGTCTGAAATAAAATTTTTTTTCTCAATTTTTTTTTTTTTAGTGTACAATGCTGTTGGATTAGCGGCTTATGAGCTCTTTGACAGTGTTGATTTTGATCAGTGGTTCAAAAACCAACTTCTTCCAGAATTACAAGTCACTCACAATAGGCAAGTATAAAACTTTGTTTGTTATATGCTTATTTTACCATAGTGATTTTTTAATGAAGACAGAAAATTGTTTAAAGTTAAAAAGAGTCATGGTATGACTTAGCTGATAGTGTCTAGTTTAGAAAGGAATAAGGCTTGTGAATCTTATATAACAAAAATAAGTAAAAGAGCTTGTTATTGTTATTTTACTTTAAATCTGAATTGTAATATTTATGAAGTATTCGATGCTAGGAAAGATAGTTTGTGTAGGAAAAGCTGAGATTTCATGCAGTGGTGAGGGGAGATGGAGATCTCTGAATCATGGAAAGAAAAAAGAAAATGTGTATACTAAAGGAAGCCATTGGAGATTTGGCAGGGCGTAGGTCTAGTGTCAGAAGTAGCTTAAACAAATTCACATCCAGAAAGGGGTGGGATCACACAAAGCATACTACAAAGTCTTGGGAAAGGGTACAATAGGATGAATAGACACAATGGCAAAAAGCATTTGAACATACTTTAATTTAGGGTACTGAGTGAGTAAAATTGAAGGAAAAAGGTCTTTTATAGTTTTCATAAATTTTTTCTTAGCTTAATATTAGAGACTTAAAAGGATTTTAAGAGATCTTTTTTCTTGTTTTGAAAAGCTCTATTTTGTTGATTTATTTCAATAGATGTGCTACCTATCAGAATGCCTAGAATATAGTCATAGATCAGTTAACATTTCTTGACTACATTAATGAATGAATAGAAGGCCATCCATACATGGATAGTTTTGTAAATAGGTACTAATATCCATAGATTGTAGATCTGGTGCTTTAAAAGTAATTTTGATCAGAAGTAGCTGTTTATAGTATTTATTATTCAATTATTGAATCATTTATTCAGTCAACAGATATTTTCAACACTTGAAATTTGCCATTTCCTATAGCCAGTGGTGAATGAATAAGTTGGATTGTGTTTCTGCTCTTAGGGACTTAGTGAGCCTTTGATATAGAGAATGCCTTCATTAGGGAGATGGAAAGTCGGTTTGATTGTCCTTAACCCTAGAGCAGTGGTCAGCAAACTGCGGCTTGCGAGCCACATGCGGCTCTTTGGCCCCTTGAGTGTGGCTCTTCCGCAAAATACCACGTGCAGGCGCTACCTAGATAAGGAATGTACCTACCTATATAGTTTAAGTTTAAAAAATTTGGCTCTCAAAAGAAATTTCAGTGGTTGTACTGTTGATATCTGGCTCTGTTGACTGAGTTTGCTGACCACTGCTAGAGGCTATTTAGTCTAGACCTGCACTGCCCAGTATAGCAGCCAGTCCATGTGGCCATTGAGCACTTGAAATGTACTTAGTGCAACTGAGGAAATTAATTTTAATTAACTAAAATTTAAATACTGTAGCAGTATACAATGTGTATTTATTACCTATTGAAATGATAATATTTTGGATATATTGAGGTAAATGAAAATACTATTAAACTTTTACCCCTTTCTTTTCACTTATTTTAATGTGGTACTGGAAAATTTAGAATTACATATTGGCTGCACTATGTTTCTTTTGGACAGAGCTGATCTGAGTATTTCTCAAACTTTAGAGTGTGTATGAATCACCTGGTGATCTTGTTAAAATTCAGGTTCAAGTTTAGCTTATGAGTTGGGGTCTGGGTTAGTTTGTGTGATTTTGTCATGCTTCTGGGATAATGATGTTGCTGGTCCAAGGACCACACTTTGGGGAATAAACTGACCCCTGATCTTAACTCTGCCTAGAAGTGACTGTGATCTTGAAACTGGGTCTTTCTGAGTTTCATTCTTTCTGTCTGGGATAGAATGTTGAATGTGATAATCTCAAATACATCAGTCTAGAATTGATGGTCCTGCAGTTCCTTCATTAACTCTGTAAAAGCCTTGCCTACTTCCACCTCTGTGACTTTGTTCAAAGAGTCCCTATCCTTTGAAATGGCTTTTTTTTTTTTTCAGTTTTCTGCCCAGAATACAGTTTATCTTATATAGGCTGTTCAATTCCCATCTCCCCCTGCCTACTATTCTCGTTTCCTTTCCTGAAATCCTAGTATAGAGCTTTGCATTTTAAATTCTTTAGTGGTGTGATAAACTTTTCGAGAGCAGGGATAGTTACACATATTTTGCATCTTTGATGAATAATTCTTTCTATGTACTTGATCATCATATAAGATTCTAATTTTCTAAAAATGTAGTATATTCATTACCTTTTTCCATTTACACCCAGTAATAAGTACCATTTTGTCACAATTAATTACCACTCTGTGGTTTTTCTCATTGCCTAAAGGAATGTTACTTCCTTAAGAAAAGATGACCATAAAAGAGAAATGTGTATACATATTACTGTAGATGTTCTGCAACTTTTAAAATCTAAATCATTATTTTTGATACTCTGGTTCACATTTTGTAGTTGCATAACTCTTAACAAAATTAGAGAATTTAGCTGAAATCACTGTAAGTTTACACAAATATTACTTATAAGCCTAGACTCTCTCACAATATTCCATAAGTAATATTTATGAGATTAGCAGAATTGGAATTGGATAATTGAATATAGGAGCTCCTTTATTATTACGTTTTAGATCTCACTATCCCTAGGGTTTGGGACATTAGCTAGTTTTGGTTGCTTGAGGAACAGAAATGGACTTTTGTTTTTTATGTCCATATCTACAATAGTTTACAATTCTTTAATACAAAATAATTAGATTTATATTTACCTAAAAAATTTAATTTTTTTCTTTTTTTGTATTTTTCTGAAGCTGGAAACGGGGAGAGACAGTCAGACAGACTCCCGCATGCGCCCGACTGGGATCCACCTGGCACGCCCACCAGGGGCGACGCTCTGCCCACCAGGGGGCGATGCTCTGCCCCTCCGGGGCATCGCTTTGCCGCGACCAGAGCCACTCTAGCGCCTGGGGCAGAGGCCAAGGAGCCATCCCCAGCGCCCGGGCCATCTTTGCTCCAGTGGAGCCTTGGCTACGGGAGGGGAAGAGAGAGACAGAGAGGAAGGGGGGTTGGGATGGAGAAGCAAATGGGCGCTTCTCCTATGTGCCCTGGCCTGGAATAGAACCCGGGTCCCCCGCACGCCAGGCTGACGCTCTACTGCTGAGCCAACCGGCCAGGGCCTATAAAAGTTTAATTTTTTTTTTTTTCATTGAGAGGAGAGGAGGCAGAGACAGACTGTCACATGTATACCAACCGGGATCCACCTGGCATGCCCACTAGGGGGTGATGCTCTGTCCACCTGGGGCATTTTTCCATTGCTCATCAACTGAGTTCTTTTTAGCGCTTGAGGTGGAGGCCATGGACCCATCCTCAGTGCCCTGGGGCCAACTTGCTCCAACCCAGCTATGGCTGCAGGAGGAGGGGAGAGAGAGAGAAGCGAGAGGGGAAGGGTGGAGAAGCAGATGGCGCTTCTCCTAGGTGTCCTGTGCCTTGACTGGGAATTGAACCTGGGACATCCACATGTTGGGCTGATGCTCTACCACTGAGCGAACTGGCCAGGGCCAAAAGTTTAAATTTTTAGATCAGAACATTATTAGAATTTGTACTGTGGAACATTTAGAAGTTACCTAACATTTTTATATAAAAATGTAGATTGCTTTATACTACACTTTAGATTTAAATGATGAAATATACTAAGTGAAATAGACTTCTTAAAATATTTAACATTTTAATTGCACGTTTTTTCCCTATCTAGGTACAAGCCATTGCGACGCAGGGTGATTTGGCTTATCGGTCAGTGGATTTCTGTGAAATTCAAGTCTGACTTAAGACCCATGTTATATGAGGCAATTTGCAATTTGCTTCAGGACCAAGACTTAGTGGTATGTTCTTTAAATGTCTAAAAAGAGTTATTTTTATAAGTTTAACCTATGTTAAACTTCAAATTGAGAAATGGTTTATGTTCTTAGACTAGAACTTCATAAATTTTATAATATCAGAGGCCACTAGGTAGAGTACATCTGTATATCTACTAGTTGCATGAAAGTTTAACATTATTTTTAGGTCTAGGGAAATATAATGCAAATTGAGTGAATTTTTTTTGGTTATTTGAAATATTATAGTTTTTCTTTAGTATTTAGTAATTTGACTTATTAATGTCAGATATCCATATTTTATAAACTAAAACTTGATCTAGGCATAATGAACAGATGTTTATAATATTGCAGTATGTGGAAACCTTTTTTTGTAAATGTTAGGAAATTGTATTAGATTGAAAATAATTGCTACTTTGTAATTTTTTACTTCTAAGCTTATTTCTGGCTCATCTTTAAAAAGGGCAGGCTTTTAAATTTTTACTTTTTAAAAGTTAAAAATTACATCAAGAAAAGAAAAATTCAGTGACTAATATAACAAACCACTTGTATACTCACCACCCAGTTTTCCATATTTTCACTGTACTAATTTTTAATATACATTTTAAGTATTTTATTAAGAAATAAAACATTACAGATGCAGTTGAATCTCTTTATATCTTTCTCCTCTCATTCTGTTGGCTTTTGTTGAGCAGAGGTTTTTAATTTTAGTACAGATTTATTGATTTCCTTCTTCAGTTCTTTTTGTTTCTTATTTAATATATCCATTTTCATCACTCTTGGTTCTTTATTCTATCCAGAATTTATTTTTGATCATGGCATGAAGTAGGATTCCATTTTCATTATGTTTTTGTAAGGACAACAATGCTACGACGTTTTATTGAAAAACCCATTAAAAAAGAACATCTTCTACACGCTCTCTTTTATCTCTTAGAACACGTTTCTTAGGAGGTGCACTGCTTATGGCAGATTTAAGGTTTGAGAATGCTGTTACCACAGTGTAAACAGAATGACTGAATTTTAGACAAGAGGAGCCTTCTTCTCCTAGGATCCCAGATGATTCTTTAACCGTATATTTGATATCTGTATTGGGCTTTCAGTTTCACAGCCAATTGTATTTTTCAATTTTGGAAATTACAAGTAATTTTTAAAAAGGATTTAATTAGGTTATTTATGCACCCTTCAATAAAACAAGCAGTAATTAGCATTACCATACTCTTTCAACCTTGTGAGAGGCTATATAAAATGTAAACCGTGGTTCAACCAGAAGATTTATAGCTTGTAGGTGGGGTGTCCTACAGTTATCTATCCAGCAAAAAAGGTAATCTTCATGGTCAGGTTGACTTACCAGCGTGAAATAGTGAGTTTCTAAGGTGGTGAGGCAGTTAGTGAGATATTCAGTGGCATGTGCATGACTGTAGCGAATCCTGAATGCACTGTGGGAGGTACAGCTGGATATGGGCAGGTATTTTACACAAGGTGCATTGACATTCTTCTATCTTTTGACTCTTAATGCCTTTTATGGGTCTCCTACTACTGTCCAGTCTTTCTCTTTTCAAGTTTTGATTTTGTTTTTTCCATTTGTTCATCTTTGTGTCTGCAAAGCACTGCTACAGGTTTTAAACTCTGGGCTAGTTTGTGTTTTCACAAAATAAAGTTTGAATTCACTTATATTAAGTGAATACAATTTTTATAGGAAATATTTTAAAAATCTGTGTTTGACATCAAAATATGAGGCCATTCTGAAATCAGGAAAAAAGAAACCCTTAATTTAGTAACTTTTCTATAATCAGTTTTGGGTTTGCACTGACATGTCTGGTATCCATATTATATGAAAATGAGCTTTGGAATTTTTTTCTTAAAAGGAGTCACATAAATTGAAGGTGCTTTTTATCCTTGTAGAAAATTTATTCACCTTTGTATTTCAGAAGAAATACAGTAGTTCAAATGCTATAGAAATGTTTACTTGAAACCTATGTACTCTTATTGATCAATGTCACCCCATTAAATTTTATTTCTAAATTTAAAAAAGGTGAAAGAAACCCCAAAAGAAATATATCAAATTGTGTAATTGAGTGATCTTGACTTTATTGCAGAAGAGGACAAAAAAGTATTATGAGTAGTACCAAGCAGTAATAGTACCAATGTGTAAATATTATTATTTATATTACTATCTCTTAGGCCTAGCATGGTATCAAGTCTTAGAAAATGTTTATTGAAAGGATTAGGAAATAGGGATAAAAGATTATGAAGTTATTCAATTTCTTCTTAGCAGATTACTTTCTTTCAGGATTATTTTTTTTTTGCCTTATTTACACTTCCCTGAGACAGTGCCATTTTTTTCTGATGAAACACCATGCGTACTATTTTAGTGTGGGCAGGCTATAGAAGTGATTAGGCTAGTCCAGGTCTAGAACTCCAATCAACCATCTTGACACTGACCCAAGGCTGATTCTCACTGATGTGGGGCTCAGAAGTGTCTGAATACTCTTTGTTTGCAGCAGTGTTCTTTGGAAGTAATGTTGATCTGTAGTTTCTTCTTGTTCATTTCCCTGTTGCTCTCAGCTTTCTAGGATCCTTCTAAAGTTTCTGACATATTGATGAAACTTGATTGCCCCAATATAGAATTAGCTTTTTATCTTTTCAGGAATTGTTCTGAGGTTTCGGCTAGAGGTGTATAGACTCACAGTTTGAGTTCACAGTCTGGATACTTAGGGTTTCATTTTCCATCAGAAGGTCTGAATTTATTCTGTGAAATGTCATGTTTAGAGTCTTGTTAAGAGAGGATTTTAAAAATTTTGTTTTGCTTCTTTTCTTGCAATTATTTATCACATGTTTATTGAACAACTCATGTTCTAGGAATTGTGTTAGACTCTCTTTTACCAATTTCCTACCACATTCTCCAGCTCTTTATTCTATAAAGTCAAGTTCTGATCCCCCGCAAATATTTATAAATCACTGAAAAATTCATTCTGTGTTTATGTCATAACTATTTTCTATAGGTTTTGTTTTATTTTATTAGCTCAGAAAGAGCTAATTTGTGTTCTTATTTCTATTTGTCATATTTTAAATGCTTCTCTGTTTTCTTATACTTTGTGTACTTTACTTTTTATTTTTAGCTCTTACTAAATAAGGAGAATGTCCTTTTATTTTTAGGTGATAATGTTCTGAAACTTTAATATTAACAAAAGGAGTAAAGAATAATTTTATGTCATATGACATTATTGATGTTAATAGTTCTAGAATGATTCAAAATCCATGATATACTTTCTTTTAGGTTCGTATTGAAACAGCTACAACTCTGAAGTTAAATATCCTTAAACGAAGTTTAAAATATTTTATTGGAAAAAATTTTAACATTTTGAAATTACTATTTTGTAAAATGTAATTTTTGATTGGTTTATTTTAGTTGGTTTTTATACATAGATTTTTTTCCTGATAAATCTCATATATTCTCAATATTCCTTAACTGTTCTTTACCTGTTGATGATTTTGAGTTTAGAACGGATCAGTTTCTACCGGTAAGAATATTTGCTTCTAGGTTTTAAAACAATTTCTACGTATATATTTTGAATATTCAGTGTTATTATACAGCTGAAAGTATATATGTGTATTATTTATTAAAGATGAATTTAAAAGTTATTTGATTAATTTGGAATTAATTACTTTCATTGGTAACTTACTTGAAACAGTTCACCTTTATTCTGTTTTTGTTTAGCTGTCTGTCATCTATTTTGGAGTTAACCACTAACATTTTTCTTTTGTCACAGTTAGAAAACATGTAGTCGTTTTATTTTATGTGTGTCTATTTTAATCCTAAGGTTATCCACCTCTACTGCTTGTATATTATATCTATCCTACACTAGATTGCAAATTACTTGAAAAGCAGAATACTAAGTCTTACTCAACTTTTTATTCTTCATTCAACTCCCAACACCATCATGGTGTTTTAACGATGTTTAGTAGAATTTGTTAACTATATCAGTGAATTTAGGGCAGAAATGTGCATCGAAAGAAAGTATGTCAACATAATAAAGGCCATGTATGACAGATCCTCAGCTAATATTATACTTACTGGTGAAAAACTGAAAGCTTTTTTCTGAAATCAGGAACAAGACAAGAATGCCCACTCTCACCAGTTATTCAGCATAGTTCTGGAAGCCCTAGCTAGAGCAATCACAAAAGAGAAAAAAATAAAAGGCTTCCAAATTAGGAAGGAAGAAGTAAAACTGTCACTTTTTGCAGATGACATGGTTCTATATATAGAAAAGCCTAAAGATACCACCATAAAAACTATTGGAAACAGTAAACAAATACAGTAGAATTGCAGGATACAAAATCGATGTACAAAAGTCCATTGAATTCCTATATACAGAACTGTATTCCGACATGTACAAGACGCAACCTTTTTCAAAAAATTTGGGGTGTGAAAACTAGGTGTGTCTTATGCACTTGTTTTTGCACTCATTGAAGACAGTGATTCGTCATCAGACACAGATGAGGAAAAACTAACAGATGGGAGTTTTGACAGTGATGATGAATTGTATGAATTTTATGATCAATAAAACTTGAGTTCAATAACTTTATATAATACTTTTTTTTTCCTTCAAATTTTGGGCCCCAAAATTAAGGTGCGTCTTATACATGGGAGTGTCTTATGCATGGGGAAATGCAGTACTAACGTAAAATTTCAGGAAAAGAAGTTTAAAAAATTGTTTTGTAATTGCAACAAAAAGAGTAAAATACATATGAATAAACTTAAAGGATATGACAGACCTATATACAGAAAACTACAAAACAAAGCATTATTAAAAGATGTTGAAAAAAACCACAATTAATTGGGAAAATAAAATGGTCATAATTACCCAAAGCATTATACAGATTTAATACAATCCCCATCAAAATCCCAATATAATTTTCTAAAGAAATAGAACAAAAAAGTAATCAGATTTGTATGGAACCACAAAAGACCCCAAATAGCCAAAGCAGTCCTGAGAAAAAGAACAAAACCAGAGGTATCACACTACCTGACTTCGGAATATACTACAGTCATGATATCAGAGCAGATGGTATTGGCAGAAAAACAGACACAGAGACCAATGGAACAGAATGGAGAACTGGAAAGGAAAACCACATGGATATGGGCAAATAATGTTTGATTAAGGAGCCAAAAGCACATAATGGAGAAATGAAACCCTCTTTAATAAATGGTGCTGGGAAAATTGGAAAGCCACATGGAAAAGAGTTTTTCCCCTTGCACAAAAATTAATTCAAAATGGATCAAAGACTTAAATATAAGATCTGAAACTAAATTACATGGAAAATAACATAGACTAAACCTAAACTCATGGACCATGGTCGTAGAGAAGATTTTATGAATTTGACTCTCAAACAAAGGGAAGTAAAGACAAAAATAAATGATTGGGACTATATCAAACTAAAAAACTTCTGCACAGCAAAAGAAACCACCAGCAAAACAAAAAAAGGCAGTCAGTTGAATGGGAAGCATCTCTAACAAGGGGTTAATGTCCAAAATATACTCACAAAAATTAAGGGATTTTTAATAGCTTCATATTCATTTTGAGATATTTCCTAATTTTTGTGAGCAGTATATATAGAGAACTCAGACAATTTAACACCAAAGAATCCAATTTAAAAATGAGCAAAGTGTACTACCTGACTGGCACTGGTGCAGTGGGTAGATCATCAACCTGGAGGGCTGGGGTTGCCGTTTGAAACCTGAGATTGTTGGCTTGAGTTGGAGATCACTGGCTCAATCCTGAAGTCACCAGCTTGAGACTAAGGTTGCTGTTTTGATCCCAGGTCAAGCCATGTTTGAGAAGCAATCAATGGATGCACAACTACTTGGAGCAATGAGTTGATGCTTCTCTCCTTGCCCCCAAAAGAAAAATTTAAAAAATGAGTATAGTACCTGAACAGACGCTTCTTCCAAGAAGACATGTGCACAGCCAAAAGATGTATAAAAATGTTCAACCTTCACTAGCTATGAGGAAAATAGAAGTCAAAAACTACACTGAGAAACCACTGCATTATTTGTTAGAATGGTAGTTGTCATCAAGCCAAGTAATAACAAGTGTTGGAGAGGTTGTGGAGAAAAAGGAATTCTCATTCACTTTTGGTGGGAATGTGAACTGGTGCAGCCATATGGAAAACAGTATGGCAATTCTTCAAAAAACTAAGAACAAAGTTATATGAACCAGTAATCTCTTTTCTGGTTATCTACTCGAAAAACGTAAACATCTATTTACAAAGATATAAGCACCCCTGTGTTAATTGCACCAGTATTTGTGGTTGCCAAGACATGGAAACAACCAAAGTGTAAAGTGTCCTTTGATAGATGATTGGGTAAAGAAGATGTACATATGTACAGTGGAGTACTAAGCCATAAGCAAAGATGAAATACTGCCATTTGTGACAACACAGATAAACCTAGAGAATATAAGGCTAAGTGAAGTAAGTCAGTCAGAAAAAACTAAGAACCATATGATTTCACTTATGTGGGATACAAATCTGAAACTCAGGCAACAGTATGGTGGTTACCAGAAGAAAAGGTGGGGGGCCAGTTAGGGGAGCCAAGTATATGGTGACAGAAGCTAATTCGACCCTGGGTAATGGGCACATAATGCAATATACAGATCATGTATCATGGAAATCTATATCAAAACCCATATAATCTGCCCTGGCCAGATAGCTCAGTTGGTTAGAGAATAGTCTGAAGTGCAGAGGTTGCCGGATCAATCCCCAGTCTGGGTACATTCAGGAACAGATCAATGTTCCTGTCTCTGTCTCTCCCTTGCTCTCTCTGAAATCAATAAACATTACAAAAAATCTATATAATCAATTAACATCACCCCAATAAATTTAATAAAAACAGTACATAGCTCATGAGTATTGCTATGCAAAAAAATTGTACGATAAAATGTCTATATTTTGTCGGGGAACTTGTAGAGCAGACATTCTCTTTAGTAAAAAAGAATCACTAGATAGTTTTGGATGAGAAAAATATTTTTAAGAAATTTGTATAGAAATGAACCAAGTGTCTGAAAGAACAAATATATGTTTAAGGTATCTGGTGTCCTATGATTTGTTAATTCTAGCTATAATTTTTATAATACAGGCTTTAGTAGCCAGACATAGGATGTTTATTTTGTTTCCAAATCAGAGATATTCTGTCATTCTTAGAGTTACAAGAATTTATCTACAAAAATTTATATCCATACAGCATATTTTAAGAGCCGTATCAGGAAGCTAGTATGCAAGTGCCATAATTGAGGTTTGTTTTGCTCTCATGAGCCGACCTTGCACGACAGCAAGCATATGTGGAAGAGCTGTGACAGTACTGTTAACAGATTGGTTAGCAATGTAAAATTGAAACACGAATTAAATTCTAAAAGTGACTGACACATTTAGCAGCAATAAAAAAAACTCATTAAAATTGGCAACTTGAAAAATTTGAAATTGTTTAGGTTATGCTGAGGTTTTGTCTTTTATCTATTGTTTTGACCTTTTCTGTCTGTCTATATGTAAAGGTCTCACATTTCTATTTCAAACCCTTTTTTTTCTTTTGACTTGTAGTATTTGGAAACCATGTTTACACTACTTTTCCAGCTACTGCAGCAAGTTACAGAATGTGACACAAAGATGCATGTTTTACATGTCCTTTCTTGTGTGATTGAAAGAGTCAATATGCAGGTAATTCTGTTTTAAATCTTGAAAATAAATGTCAGAGAGATAAATAGGGTATATGTAGAATTTATTAATTGCTTTTTATACATTGTTTAAAAGTTAGAACATTGATTAAAATGCTTTTAACTTTAGGTTGTGGTATTAGTTATATTATTCAAAATTTGATATGTTTATACTTGAATTTAAAAAAAAATGACTTAAAATTAAAAATTTTTAATTTAAAAATTGGATCACCCTGGCTGGTTGGCTCAGCGGTAGAGCATCGGCCCAGCATGTGGAAGTCCCAGGTTTGATTCCTGGTCAGAGCACACAGGAGAAGCTCCCATCTGCTTCTCCACTCTTCTCCCTCCCTTTCCTTTCTATCACTCTCTTCACCTCCCGCAGCCAAGGCTCCATGGGAGCAAAGTTGGCCCAAGCACGGAGGACAGCTCCATGGCCTCTGCCTCAGGCGCTAGAATGGCTCCGGCTGCAACGGAGCAATGCCCAGATGGGCAGAGCATCGCCCCCTGGTGGGCATTCTGGGTGGGTCCCAGTTGGGCGCATGTGGGAGTCTGTTTCCCCGCTTCTAACTTCAGGAAAAAAAAATTGGATCAGCAGTGTAGAGTTGTCTAGGAAGAGTTTTTTATATCTTATCAGATCCAGTTTATAGTTAATAATGCTTCTTAAAATTCAGTGTTTGTGGCCCTGGCAGGTTGGCTCAGTGGTAGAGTGCTGGCTGGTGTGTGGATGTCCTGGGTTCGATTCCTGGTCAGTGCACACAGGAGAAGCACCCATCTGCTTCTCCATCCATCTACCTCTCACTTCTCACTTCTCACTTCTCACTTCTTACTCTTTCTCTCTCTCTCTCTCTCTCTCTCTCTATTTCTCCCTCTCTCCCTTCCCCGCAGCCATGGCTCAATTGGTTTGAGCAAGTTGGCCTCGGGTGTTGAGATTGGTTTCCTGGCCTCTGCCTCAGGCACTAAAAAAAATGGCTCCATTGCTGAGTAATGGAGCAATGACCCCAGATGGGCAGAGCTTCGCCCCGTAGTGGGCTTTCCAGTTTGACCCAGTTGCGGCATATGTGGGAGTCTGTCTCTATGCCTCTGTTCCTCTTACTAAAATAAAAAAAATTGTGTGTTTTAGAGCTTAGCCAAAATTGTCAGCACATGCAGATATTCTAGGAAGTCTGTTATTTTTACTTTAATTGTGTTTGTGATCTAGGACACCATATATCCACATTTGATTTAATATAAAAATATGTAAGGATTCTAACAGTTAAATTGTTATTTAACTGTCAAATTATTTAACTTCCACTGTCACTCTTAATCTTTGTGGAAAATTGTTAAGCCAGTAAACCACACTATAATTATCTTGTAATTTCTTATTTCCTACTTCACCATGTTTTTGTTTGAAAAGCTCTGAGCAAATCTGTGAGGTATAAGGGAGGATACACATGTTGGAGTATACAGACCTGGAGTCTGTTTCTGGATCTATTAGTGAATTCTGATACCTTGTGCTTGTTTATTAATTCTAAAGCAGTTTAGAATTGCTCTCAATTATTATTTTCTTTGTTTTAATAAAGTTTTTATTTCTTAGGTAATATCCAGCATTGTGGAGATTTTCTTTTTATTTTATTGTCCCAGTCTTTTTTTAAGGTGACACTGGTTAACAAAATTATACAGGTTTTAGATGCCCAATTCTACAGCACATATCTGTACACTGTATTATGTGTTCGCCCACCCAAGTCTAGTCTTCTATTGAGTAATGACAAGTTAACAACTTCTGTGCCAAGTGATTTGCATATTTTTCTTACTTAATACTCTCAGAAACCTTTGAGTGGGAGGTTAGGATTTATCTCAAAATATTGAAGATTTAAGGAACTTAAAGATCAAACATCTTAGTGGCATTACTAATATTCAGACTCAACATTATGCAATTCCAGTGGCAGTTTTTTGTCATTTGTAACCATTTTGAGCATATTGGGTCCTGGTGTCTAAACGTAGTAATAACTTTCTTTACACTAGAGTTCTAATTATATTAATTACATCATTTTGTTTTTCTTGGTAAATTTTAAATGCTTTTGTATTTCTATCTCTACTCATCTTTCAGAACACAAATAGATCAAGTATCTAAGGTGGCTATATCAGTAAATAACACTAGGATATAGATACCAAGTAATACTTTCTAGGATAGGATATAGTTACGAAACATGTTTTTAGTGGTCACATTTTTCAACTTTTTCTTATGTTAAATAACCCTTGAATAACATCATTTATACATTTTTCAACTGTCTTCCATATACTGAGTTTGATTTTTATTCATTACATTGCACATGTTCTGAACCATCTTACAACCATGCTTCCTGACATGTAATATTTTAGTTTTGAAGTCACTGTCTTTTTACCATAGTTGTAATGTGTATTAATTGGAAGCTTTTATTTTCTCTACTTTTTTGAAAAAGTAGTTCAAAACCTTAAATTATTGCAGTGCAAGGATTCCATAAATATTCATATAGTTAGATAAAATATGTAATCATCAGGTGTGATGTCAGGCAGTCTTTGAACTTACACATTTCTGAAAGAAAAGAATAAAATTTAAGGTCATGTGTGAAATATTATATATTCTCTTGAAAATGGTATCTAAAAGATGAGGTATCATTAGAAACTTAAAAAAAAACAAACCCGTGGATATAATCCTTTGTTAGAACATTTGTTATTCTATGACATATTTGATTTTCACATTTTTAGTAATGTGTTAAGAAGAGGGTATCTCCCTGTATGTGATGAACTAACTCAAAAGACTGGAATACCTTTTGTATTTCAATTGTGTTATACTGATTGTTCAGTTTCTATTATAGGGTTATTATTATTTGGCCCAATGTCTATAAAACATTCTTAAACTCATGTGTTTTTTAAATGTTAAACGAATAATTGCTGCTGACCTACCATAGAAATTCAGAATAGTTGCAATAAATTATTACCTCTGTATTCTTTACCTAGTTTCATCAGTTACTAACATTTGACCACATTTGCTTTTTTTTATATATGTGCATAATGGATTTTTAAAAATTAAACCATTTGAATTTTAGTTATAAACATCATGATACTTTGCTCCAAAATATTAGACCTCTCCATGTTTTTTTTATTATTATTATTTTTTTTTACAGAGAGAGTCAGAGAGAGGGTTAGATAGTGACAGACAGACAGGAATGGAGAGAGATGAGAAGCATCAATCATCAGTTTTTCATTGCAACACCTTAGTTGTTCATTGATTGCTTTCTCATATGTGCCTTGACCGCGGGCCTTCAGCAGACCGAGTAAGTAACCCCTTGCTCGAACCAGCTACCTCGGGTCCAAGCTGGTAAGCTTTATGCTCAAGCCAGATAAGCCTGCGCTCAAGCTGGCGTCCTTGGGGTCTTGAACCTGGGTCTTCCGCATTTCAGTTCGATGCTCTATCCACTGTACCACCGCCTGGTCAGGCCTCTCCATGTTTTTAATCAAAATCATGATTAGAGTTGAGGACCTTACATTGATGCAGTACTGTTGTCTGATATCAAGTCCATATTCGGATTTCCTTAGTTGCCCCAATAATGTAATTTAGGGGGAATAGGATTGATGCCCAGGTCATGACTATGATTTGTAATCCCCAGCTCTTTTTTTGGATTTTTTGCAATAATGACTTTGGGGGTAATTTCTGAAATAGTTGTTTTGGGACATTAGTTTTAGTTTAGAATCGCATATAGACAGCTAGGATTGGGATATAAATATTTTATGACTTACAGTTGTAACTGTGTACATTGATTTTATTACTCTATCTACATTCAGAGCATATACTTTTTTTCTGCCATTGGTTGAAAAGTAGTCTCTATTTGTTCAAAACCAAAACTCGTTGGCCTTTCTTATCATGCAGTTCTGTGCTGTTTCTAGATGACTTTGAATTAGTGAGGTGTTTTGAAACCTGTGTTTTTTCTTATTAGTTGGTATAACTTTAATAAGCTAATTGATGTGTTCTTTGAGTTAGTATATTTAACAAAATTTAAGTGCTCAACACATATTATCTAGTAGTTTGATTCCAAATTTTGAAATAAGATAATATAAGTGTCTCATTATTCAGTTTCATCTCACTGAAGTATTTGTACAGATATCTAATTTATCTTTCTGTACATTCTCAGGAAAGGGGACACACAGATTCTACAGGTTTTTTTGCTACCCTTTTAGTGTAGGCTGTTTTGTAAGCATAATAAAGACATGCTTACTCTTTCTGGGAGCAATTTTTAATTTTAATCCATGGGATTGAAATAGATAGTGCTCTAGTTATGAAAGTTCACCCTTGTTTCATACCCAAGGGCACTCATTAGGGCAGTTCCAAACATTCTGACCAGAAGGTAGCTAGAGCTGGAACACTGTCAGCGCCCATGTAGATCCATTTTATTTCCCAGGGTGCTCACTGTCAAGGTGCTGGGAGCTTCAGGGTGTACTTTTAAAACTGGTTATCCTAGGCCCTGGCCGGTTGGCTCAGCGGTAGAGCGTCGGCCTAGCGTGTGGAGGACCCGGGTTCGATTCCCGGCCAGGGCACACAGGAGAAGCGCCCATTTGCTTCTCCACCCCTCCGCCACACTTCCCTCTCTGTCTCTCTCTTCCCCTCCCGCAGCCAAGGCTCCATTGGAGCAAAGATGGCCCGGGCGCTGGGGATGGCTCTGTGGCCTCTGCCCCAGGCGCTAGAGTGGCTCTGGTCGCAATATGGCGACACCCAGGATGGGCAGAGCATCGCCCCCTGGTGGGCAGAGCGTCGCCCCATGGTGGGCGTGCCGGGTGGATCCCAGTCGGGCGCATGCGGGAGTCTGTCTGACTGTCTCTCCCCGTTTCCAGCTTCAGAAAAATGAAAAAAAAAAAAAAAAAAAGATAAAAAATAAATAAATAAATAAATAAAATAAAACTGGTTATCCTAATTCATCGTGGGTTTAACAGTTTTATCCTTTGAAAAAGATTTTCTTCTCTTGTATTTCCACTATACCTCATGTGCGTGCACCTTTACTGTGTATTCACCTTTTCTCATTGTAAGGGTTTGCATGTCTACCTTTATATCTTGCTTTCTGGTGCCTTGTACTCAGGGCCTGATACTTGGAAAATGCCATCAGATAATTGCTGAATGAATGAGTAAATGCTCATTCTTTTTAAAATAGTGTATTTCCAATTAAGTGTAAGCTGTTTTATTAAGAAAGAACCAGGATATAATAGCATTTTTCTGTTAAACTCTATAACTGGCCTCAATATGTTATTTTATATTCCTAAATTTTATTTAATGTGATACATTTGGTAATGTTTAAAATTGTTTAAAATCACTTACTATAAATTTCTGTGTGTCTATGTAATTTTAAATGTCTGACTTATCTTTAAAAGGACATATGCCTAATATGTTATGTAAAGTAAATATTAAATATTTACTGCCTGGATCTTAAGTACGTCTGTCATTGTTTCTTGAAGTAATTCGCCTTCTTTACTAATTCAGCTCTTTTGCTTCCCCTACTTCTGTTGTGATAGATACGGCCGTATGTAGGGTGTTTGGTGCAATATTTGCCTCTTCTTTGGAAGCAGAGTGAAGAACACAATATGTTGAGATGTGCTATCCTGACAACGCTAATTCATCTTGTTCAGGTAAGATACTTCTCCATAGTTTCTTAGTTTAGTTCTTTTCTTTTTCTTTAAAATTTTTTATTGTTTTCATGTGGTATTATGTTAATGGCAGTGAAAGGCCTCACATTTTATGTCTCAGGTGTGACCTAAACAGTTTTAAAAACACCTTTTGTATGTTTACTTTAAACATTTTTTATTTAGAAATTAAATTGAATAGGATGACATTGATCATTTATGTAGGCTTTTGGGGAACATGTCCATAGCATTTGAACTGTTGATTGTGTTGTGTGCCCATCACCCAAAGTCAGATCATTTTCCGTCATTATATATTTGTCTGTCTTTCCTCCTCTTCCCTCAGCCACTCTCTGCCTACTTTGGACATTTTTGACATCTGAAGATTTAATCTACTTTTTAAAGACGATTTCTTTTATTAGATGTAGTGGTTCCCAGTGATGGGAGACCCACAATCTGTGCAGAACATTATACTGCAGACAGCTTCCTTGGTATTCAGGGCATTTCTGCATAAACTTATTCTTCATTTTCACTCCTTTTTCCTACTTTAAAATAAATATATTTTCCCCCATAAACTGGGACGGCAGGAGAATGGATGAGATGCATTAGAGGGAGGAGTGAATTTGATTTTAGAACGATCTTGACTTAGGTGTTGGGATGTGTAGCAGGTAGAGAGGAACCTCAACTTCAGAGAGAAAGAACAAGGCTGCAGTTCTTATTTGAACTGTTCAAGTGAATTATAGTCAGATGGTGAGAGTATATGGAGAGAAGAGCTTAATGCTTGAGTATCTCTGGGAGGAGGGATGCTGAAGTGATTCTTTCTGCCCTTGCTCCAAAGTTTGATAGATTTTCCAATAGGGATGTCTCTAAATTCAGAATTACTGCTCTAAAATGCTCTAGTAAGGTTTTTAAAAATCTTATCTAAAACTAGTTTAGAAAGACCTTTTTTAGGCACCCTGATACTTTCTTGAAACACAAATTCATTCTTTAAGTAAATATATATGGATGAGTTTTTACAGTTACTAATTTTTGTCTTCTAAACAGGTTTAGATAGATGAATAGTGATATAAATTTTATTTTTAATGCAGTTTCTCTTTAATAAATGTCTGGTCTAGCATCTCTTCCTGTCCATCCTTGAATTCCTGAGATTATTTTGAAAGATTGTATCTTTTTTATTGATGAGGATATGAAAGCTAAGAGGTGGTTTAGTGTCTGGTCTGACATTGCTCTTGTGGGTGACAGAATAAAGAGTGACCCCCACACCTTTTGCACAAGGTAGTTAGTATTGGACTGGGTTTGAGGGTTTTATGAGGGAATTGTGATGAAAACCCAGCTTCCATGTCTCCATGCAGAGTTGCCTCAGGAAATCTGGGGGAGCCAGAGTAGCCTGCCTGGCATGTGTGCAGTGTGCAGGGCCTTTCCCTCTTTCCCGACGCTTCCGTACCTGTGTATTTGGATGGGCCAGGGGCGCAGGTTCCAGCTCAACATCAGCTACCCTGCTGGGGAGAAAGCATGTAACTTTTAATACTAAAATACAAAATAAGTTTTTCAATTATTTGTGGTTATACCGAGGGTTACTCATAAGTTTTCTTTCATGGAAAACACTACCATCTCATGACTTTTAAAATTTAACAGGCAGATATTAGTATAAATATTTGTATGTTTGTGTTTTATTTTTGTAATTCTGGGAACCCAGACTAGTTTCTGACTGGGGAGTGGACTGAAAATAATTTTTCCAGTTTATAGTGTTGGCTTTAGTGGAAGTAGGCATTTATTCAGTAAACATTTCCTAAACACCTGACGTATAGAGTGCACGGTGCTAGGCACTGGGATACAGAAATGAGTAGGACAAGCTCTTTGTGAATTTGACTGTCTAGGATCCCTGGTCAGCAAACTGCAGCTCACAAGCCACATGCGGCTCTTTGGCCCCTTGAGTGTGGCTCTTCCACAAAATACCATGTGCAGGCGCTACCTCAATAAGGAATGTACCTACCTATATAGTTTAAGTGTAAAAAATTTGGCGCTCAGAAGAAATTTCAATCATTGTACTGTTGATATTTGGCTTTGTTGATTAATGAGTATGCTGACCACTGGTAGGTGAAGGCTAAAGAGTTAAGTGCATCTCAGATTTGAGGGTAAGGGACATCAGAGAAGGCTGCCTGACAGAAGTTGTGTGTTAAACAAGAGGTGTTAATGAGATGGTGGTGCAGGGATGGGGCAGTAAGGATATTTTAAACAAATTGGTCAGTTTGTGTAAAGCCCTGTGAGCATGACAGAATGTGGTGCGTTTTGGTTATTCTTTTTAGGTTTGTGTATTGATCAGTTTTACATGTTAGATAGATTAAGGAGTCAGTTCTTTGATGACTTTTTATGAAAAGTAGCATTTCTTTTTTGGTGGAGGAATCTACTTTCAATACTTATAACCCAGTCTCTTAGGCTTTCTACCTCTCTAGCTGTAAGAAACATACTTATATTGGTCATTGTTTATTTAAAAATTGTAGGCATTCTGTCTTGACTTCCCTTATAGAAGATGAAAATTTAATTCTTTCATTCTCCTTTATGTGACTCCTATTTCCCCATTCTTTGAAAATAGCTATATTGTAATTTAAGTTAGGTCACTATTTAATGTTTTTATTTGTGTGGCTATAAAAAGGCTAATGAAGGCATATATCATTATGCTATGATTAATTTTCTTTCTTTTACAACCATTTTCCTAATCTCCACCCCTGTATTAATAATTTTGTTTGCTTAGTTTATAAGTTTTCTACTACTTTGTAACACATTATCATAAATTTAGTGGCTTAAAACAACATCCAGCCCTGGCCAGTTGGCTCAGTGGTAGAGCGTCGGCCTGGCGTAGGGAAGTCCCGGGTTCGATTCCCAGCCAGGGCACATAGGAGAAGCGCCCATCTGCTTCTCCACCCCTCCCCCTCTCCTTCCTCTCTGTCTCTCTCTTCCCCTTCCGCAGCCAAGGCTCCATTGGAGCAAAAGATGGCCTGGGCGCTGGGGATGGCTCCTTGGCCTCCGCCCCAGGCACTTCTGGTAGCGACAGAGCCATGCCCCGGAGGGGCAGAGCATCGCCCCCTGGTGGGCGTGCCGGGTGGATCCCGGTCGGGCACATGCGGGAGTCTGTCTGACTGCCTCTCTGTTTCCAGCTTCAGAAAAATACAAAAACAAACAAACAAACAAAAAAACCCAACAACAACAACAACCTCCATTTATTAACTCATAGGTCTGTAGAGGTTTTAACACACCTGATCTACACTCTTTGATAGTGTTTGCAAGGCTAAACTAAGGTGTTTGCCAGGCTAAGTTTTTCCTTGGAGACTTTGGAAGAATCTGTTTCTACACTTAGCTTGCTGGCAGAATTCAGTTTCGTGATTTTACGATTGAAGTCCCAGATTACTTTGTGGCTGTCAGTTGTGGTCCATCTCAGTCCTTGGACTCCATCCACATTCCTTGAGCAATGTTTGCATGTCAGATCCCCTGAGGCTTTGAATCTCTGACTTTCCCTTATTCAGTCAGCTAGCCAGGAAAAACTCTTAAAGGGCTCATGTCATTAGGTCAGGCCTACCAGGATAATTTTTTAATTTTAAGTCCACTTGATTTGGGACCTTAATCACTTCTTTAAAATTCCATCATAGTAGTATCTAGAGTTAGAATTTGAATAACTGGGGAATGGTGTGTGTACACTAAGGTCAAGAATGAGTGGTGATTTTTAAGAATTCTGCCTTCTACATTTAGTTTTCTATGTAATTGAACCCATACTCTTTAGCTGTTATCTAAACAGTCGTCCCTTGTTATGTTCAGACATATCATATATTTTAATGCTTTCATAATCTTGAAATCTGGAAGATCTCATGTGCTGCAGTCTGGTGGTTTTACTCTGTGCTTGTGCACAGTTCTTAGAACTGGATCCCTTTTCACTGCCATCAAGCTTCTCCTTGCCTGTCCTTTCTGTGGGATGCCTGTTTTCTCAATTTGTCTTTATTGTTTTACTTCCTCTTTTTGATGGAGCCTGTGAATGCCAGTGGCATTATGCAAAAGGTACACAGGAGGTAATTTTTTTTTGATAATTTTGCATGCTGAAAATGTCTTTGTTGTCTTTTCATATTGATTAGTAGTATAGCTGGGTATACAGTCTAGATTATTTTTCCTCAAGATTTGAAGTATTATTCCTTTGTTTTCTAGTTTTTAGTGTTGCTGTTAGGAATGCTGAGCTACCTTATTTTAAATCGTATTTTTGAATGTGTCATTTCTTAGTTCCCTTTTTGGCAACTTGTATGATTTTTGTTCTTTTGTTTTCTGTTTCATGATGATATGGGTGTATTTTTATTCCAGTGTTCTAGACACTTGGACATTTTAGATTGGAAACTCATGTTCTTGGGTTCTAGGTTAAGTTAATGTGTTTTATTGTGTCTCCCTCTTTTTGGGGTTTTTTTTTTTTGTCTTTTTCTGAACTTCTTATTACTTAGATTAGTGGTCCCCAACCTTTTTTGGGCCATGGACTGGTTTAATTTCAGAAAATATTTTCACAGACTGGCTTTTAGGGTGGGATGGATAAATGTATCACGTGACCGAGACAAGCGTCAAGAGTGAGTCTTAGATGGATGTAACAGAAGGAATCTGGTCATTTTTTAAAAATAAAACATCGTTCAGACTTAAATATAAATAAAACGGAAATAATATAAGTTATTTATTCTTTCTCTGCGAACCGGTGCCCAATGGCCCATGGACCAGTACTGGTCTGCTGCCCAGGGGTTGCAGACCACTGACTTAGATGATAGAGCTAGTAGTCCTCTACTTTTCTTACTGTTTTGTCTTGCATTTTATTTTCTCTGTCCTTTTTTTTGCTCTACTTTCTGGAGAATTTCCTGAACTTTATCTTTCAACTTTTCTTTTAAATTTCGCTTTAATGTTTTTAATGTCTGTGGTTCTTTTTTGTTTTATTGGATAATCATTTTACAGCATTTCATTTTTGTTTCATGAAGTGTTTGATTCTACCAAGGATATTAATGATATTTCCAGGTTTTCACCTCTATGTATGGTCTCTCTTTCCTTTAAGGTACTATAGTCTATTTGTTTTTTTTATATTTTTTTATATTAGATATTTTAATTATATCTCTTGATCCTTGGTTGTTGACTTTTTGTGTTTCTGCATGTGAAGAATTTGAAGCATACACAAAAAGAAAGAAGAACACTATAATGAATCCTTAGATAAACAGTACCCAAATTCAAGAATTATATCAACATTCTGTTTGTGCCTGATCAGGTGGTGGTGCAGTAGAGTTTTGGCCTTGAATGATGAAGATCTGGGTTTGAAACCCTAAGGTAGCCAGCTTGAGCGTGGGCTCATTGGCTTGAACATGGGATCATAGACATAACTCCATAATTGCTGGTTTGAGCCCGAAGGTCGCTGGCTTGAAGCCCAAGATTGCTGGCTTGAGCAAGGGGTCACTGGCTTGTTGGAACACACTGGTCAAGGCATATATGAGAAAGCAATCAATGAACAACTAAGGTGCTGCAATTACCAGTTGATGCTTTTTATCTCTCTCACTTCCTGCCTCTCTACCCCTGTCTGTCTCTCTTTCTTAATAAAAAAATTTTGTATAAATTTAGGCGTGGGAACTAAGAACTGACTAGAAGGCTTGTTTGTATATAAGAAGCTTGGTGACTATGGATTTTTCTTTTAGGATGATCTAGCTGGGTTGTTTTGTAAGGGAGTGGTTCATGTTTTTGAGATCTTTCCTCAGTGAAAGAGCCTTAATTTTCATGTCCTTACATGTTGTATCCCTCTGTTTTATGTAGTACCCCTGATGGTTTTATATTTTTATTTTTAGTATCTAGACTTACTATTTTTTTTTATTTAGAAAATTAAATTTAACAGGGTGACATTGATGAACAAGAGTACATACATTTCAGGTAAACACCTTCACATCATTTGAACAGTTTATTATGTTGTATACCCACCTGCTCTTGATTCGCTCCCTGTTTTGAGACTACTTCTTTTATCTTACCAGAAAATAAACATTTCTGGGAGGGCCAGTTATTTGTGCTCATGGATGAGATTTGGTATCAGACTTATTTGTTTGTTTGTTTAGATAAGAAGAATCAACGCGTAGTTGCGGCACTTTAGTTGTTCATTGATTACTTCTCTTATGTGCCTTGACTGGGTGGGGGTGGGGGACAGCTCCAGCCAAGCCAGTGACCTTTGGGCTCAAGCCAGTGACCAGGGGATCATGTTGATGATCCCACGCTCAAGCAGATGACCCTGTGCTTAAGCTGGTGAGTCCGCGCTCAAGCCATTGACCTCAGGGTTTTGAACCTGGGTCCTCACCATCCCAGGTCGATGCTCTATCTGCTGTGCCAGCACCGGCCAGGTGGCATGTGATATTTTTTAAACACCTCTTGAGGGCCGCTTACTTTTACTACTTTCCTTTCAACCTCCCCCTTGCCAAACTCTCTGGTGTTCTTAGTCCTTGAGTCTTTTGGAGTTTCTGTAATGTAAATTAGGCTACTTCTTGCCCTTTTTCAGTACTGACTTTGAGTTTTTGAATCTGCTGCTAAGTCATTATCCCCTTGTCATTTTCAGTTTTCAAAACTGGAGATGCTTTTACTTCTTATTTTGTCTTTGTACTTACCTTTATGGGTCTTTAGAAACACATTTCTTGTATTCTTTTAGGGGATCTTGGCAGAGTACAGTTATAAATGCATGAGTTAAGTCTGCCAATTTTCTCCAGATATTAACATTGTTATTTCTAGTACTATGTTGTTTGATATAGCTGGAACATAGAGTACACAGATTTGGTGGGGGGCCCTGGTTGGGTAGACGGAAAGAACATATCTCGAAGCTGAGAGGAGGGAGTGTTATTTTAGTTTTAGAAAGATAATCAGAATACCCGTGTGGATACTGGTCAACAAAAGCAATTAGGAACCTGTTCTGTTAACCATAAAAGAAGTAATGACCTGAAGTAAAGCTGTGGGGAGAAGGGATAAGATTTGAAAAATATTAGAGAGAGAAAGAGAATTAAGGATTATGTAGATGTGAGGTGAGGAGGAAAAGGAACCAGGAAGTGATTGTAATATAATACTAGAAAAAGAGCCTTGGCTCTTTTTTTTTGCTCAGTGGTTTGCTCAGTGGTTAGAGTGTCGGCCTGATGTGTTGACATCCTGGGTTCGATCCCTGGTCAGTTCATACATAAGAAGCAACCATCTGTTTATCTCCCTTTCCCTCTCACCCTTCCCTGTCTCTTCCCCTTTCCCAGCCAGTGGCTGTATTGGTTCGAGCATTGGCACTGGGTGCTGAGGGTAGCTCGGTTGGTCCAAGTGCATCAGCCTCAGGCACTGAAGATGACCCAGTTTATTCAAGTATCAGCCCCAGACAGGGGTCACTGGTGGATCCTGGTCAGGGCACATACAGGAACAGCTCTATGTTCCCGTCTCTCTGTTTCTCCTTGCCTCTCTCAAGAAAAAAAGTGGTTTATATCATGTGAGTTAGGAAATGAGTGGTAGATCATCAGTCAGATGTGTGGATGTCCCAGGTTCGATATCTGGCCAGGGCACACAGGAGAAGCACCCATCTGTTTTCCACCCCTCCCCCTCGCCCTTCTCTCTTTCTAAATTGCTCTCTTCTCCCCCTGCAGCCACGGCTTGGTTCTAGCAATTTGGTCCTGGGCGCTGAGGATGGCTTCACAGTCTTGCGTTAGGCTCTGAAGTAGCTTGGTTACTGAGGAACAGAGCAATGCCCCAGATGGGCAGAGCCTCTCCCCCAGAGGACTTGCCAGGGTGGATCCTGGGGGGCACATAAGAGAGTCTGTATCCACCTCCCCTTCTCTCAATTTAAAAAAGTAAAAAGAAAAAGGGAATGCAGAAAGAGGAACTCTTTTAAGGAGACAGTGAGCTGGTTCAGTGGTAGACTTAGAGTTTGAGATGCCTTCTGGTAATGATATCCTCTTGTCATTCAGAGTGTTCAGAGATTTGGGTTGGAGATAATAGACTCAGTCATTTTCAGCATGTATTGTAAGTCCTCACCTAACATTGTCCATTGTTCTGCAACTTTAAGCAAAATGACATATAACAAAACCAATTTTATTATAGGCTAATTGATATAAATAAGAATTAAGTTCCTACGCATCTCCTCATTGTTATAATGAAACAATGTTATTTGGGGACCTGCTATACATGAGAAAAGAGCCAAAGGCAGTACCTTGAGAAATGCTGGTGTTTTGAGGTGTTATTCTTTTTCCCCCTGCTTACCTTTAAAAAAAAAAGTACAGATTCACAGGCAGTACAAAAATGGTACAGAGACTCCCTTGTACCCTTCACCGAATTTTCCCCCTTGAAGCATTTCTGATAATTTTATTAATAGCTGATGACTTTATTGTTGAGCTTTCCTAGTATTATAGACAATGTCTTGTAGTTATAACAGTGGGCCGGAAGAATGTTCAAATTTATTTACAGCTGCATATCTGGTATTGTACATGTTTTTCAGGCCACTGGATTGTAAAGGTAACTCTCTTCAGAATTTTACAGTCTTTTTGTTTCCTTTAGTTTTGCTAATGTAAGCATATTGTGCTCTTTGGGAAGTGCACTAAGTAGATAGATTCTAATTTTCTTAGGAGATTTTAAGTCTGCTTGATAATCAGTATGAACTAGTTCATAATAATAATTAGATAATCAGAAGACTAGTTTTTCTTACTGTACTTTCTTTTTTGTTTTGTTAAGGCTTGAGCTATGGAGAGTCTAATTTTGACTGAATTTTAAGGCCCAGTATATTACTACTTTATTAAATGTGACATTTTTATAATTCTCTTCTTTGGAAAGATTCTCATCTTATTTTTAGTTATCGAAAGGGCCAGACTTATACTTAAAACATATTTAAGGATAAGCTTTATGTATTTCTTTTTTTTTTTAGCTTTATGTATTTCTATTGAAATGTCTCTGTTCTGATAAAGATTGCGTTTAGCATAAATATGTCATCAAAAGTGGAATACATATTATAAAAATAAATTCAAAGAAAGAAATACATATATATTTAGTTGCATTGTAATTTGCTACAAACAATATTGACATTTGAATTATTTCCTAAGTGAGATGGTGTTTGATAGTTTATTTGATTTCTTTTCTGTGTTTATCAGATTACAGAGATTATTACCGATTAGAAAAGGACTTTCCAGCCCTTTTGTTTTCTTTCAGAGTGAGATTTAGTGTGATACACTGAGTCAATTTACATAAGACAGTGATTAGACAAACCAGAATTTTAGATAAAATGCCATCTCTTCCTCTCTCTGTCTTTTTGGCTCTTTAAAAATACTTGCAAAATATCTTCATTAAACTGACATGTATACTTGTTTTAAAAGCTTACAGAAAAGTAAAAAAAATATATCCTTGACCCTCTTCCAACATTCTTTTCCCCTTTCCATATTTCGCTAATGTTCACAGTTTTTTCTGTTTTCTCTCATGTTTTTATGCATAAAACTGCATATTCAGAAATGTAGCTACTAAAAAATTTTTTTGGCATGTGAAATTGTTATACACACTTCTGTTCCTTTTTCATCCAGTTTATAATTATTTTGAAATTGCTTTTATTCCATATTTATTCCTTTTTCATGACTACTTGTTATTCTAGGATATTAATGCACATAATTTCATTATCTTACTAATGAACATTTAGGTTGGGTTTCATCAGAGCTGGGAATATAAATATATGTGGAATCTTTTTAAACAAATAGATGTATGTAGCCTTGGTATGTATGGTTTTACTACCAGTAGGCAATTGAATAGTATCTTTGTTACTTGCTTTTTGATTGTAAGAACTAATTTTGTTTTAGTCATGCTTATAGTTAGGGCTATCCTGCAAAATCTGATTAGTTTATTTTTGGTAAGTTGATTTTAGGGCTTTTTTATATGACAGGTGATTTTTTGGTGGGTGGGGTGGGACCTTAGCGTGTCTTTATGTTAAGTTTTATTTATACTTCCTATAGGGATTAGGAGCAGACAGCAAGAACCTGTACCCTTTCCTGCTCCCAGTTATTCAACTGAGTACAGATGTTTCTCAACCTCCACATGTTTATCTTCTGGAAGATGGTTTAGAATTATGGTAAGAGGAAAAACTTGATACCATGGATCTTATTTTTTTTTCCTGGTCTTCCCTACTCGTGCCAACAAAACAAAGGTCATATAACAGGGTTAAAAACAAAAATATAGTCAATTTCCCCAAAGTGGGTAACCTAACAGCTCCACCTTTTCTTGGCAGCTGTCACTTAGTGTAGGCTTGTAGTAGTCAAAGTTCACGGGGAAGTTTCTGTAAGAACTCAGCTGCATTTCATCTTTGGAATTTGGAATGTAAAATTTGAATCTTGATAAATTTTTAAAGCTAACACTTTATTTAAAACTTCCAACATGTTAAATCAGATTTTGGGGGCATTGTTGAGTTATTTTCAACCTCTTACTGCCTTATCAGGTAAGTACTGAGGTATACCTTAGTCCCAAATGTTAGTGCTACTTAGTCTTGATTATTATTTTACTAAGTGAGTAGTATGTGGTTTAAGAGGTTAAAAAAAACACTTTCAAAAACCTTTTCCAGTGGCAGCTCAGAGCCACTAACTGTAAGAAACTGTGCTGGAAAATCAGTTTACTTTTTTAAGCTTATTTTATTGATGACAGCAGTCTCTATTTAAAACATAGTTTATAATACAGGAAGGGTTTAATAATTACAGTATATAAATGGATATTGGAATCACAAAAGCAAATCACAGAAATTAACCCTAGAAAAAGTAGCACTTGGGATCTCCTTCCTTCTCTTCATCCCTTATTTTCTTAGTTTTGCTGACTTGTCTAGGAATGAACAGCTTTCTGATTCTTAGAAATTATCTTTGGTGCAAATTATAAATTAACGATTTATCAGAATGCTAGATATATGATTTAAAAACATAACTATCATAACTAGGTAGATATTTATATATTTGCAATTTGTGTTCCTTATATTCTTTTCTAGGTTGTTTTAAGTTGAATGACTTCTGGATGGTCTGTTATAAGTTAGCATGTGTTATAAACTTTTATATTTATATATTTTTATTTGTACAGAATAGATTATTCTAGATCAGAGGTTGGCAGATTTTTTTTTTTTATAAAGGAGCAGATGGTAAATATTTTAGGTTTCCCAAGCTATGCACTTGCTATCCCAACCATTCAACGCTGCTGTTTCTAAGCAAAACCTGTCCTAGACAGTACGTGAACAAACGGACATGACTATGCTGCAGTAAAACAATCATTTACAGAAATAGAATGGGGATTGGATTTGGCCCCGGAGCTGTAGTTTGGCAACCCCTACTCTAGATTACAAATTAAAACATAAATCTCTGGCACATAAATACTTTCCTGCAAATGTATAGATACTATGTGATATTTACTGTAGAAAATTTGAAAATATTTGTTTTAGTAAAGAGACAGACTCAGCTACTTATTAGTATTTAGGCTTAGTATATTAATGTGGTTTGGTAAAGGTATATAAATTTTTTAAAGATTATATGAACAGGTAATAGTAAAAGTGCATTTCCCTGTTAATGATAATTTCTCTTTTTGTTAGCCTTTAGTTATATATAAACAAAATTATACCATTACAGTACATTTAAAAAAATTTACCAAGTTTATTAATAGCTAACATTCTTTAAAGAATCAGGGTACAGGCACTGGCCTGTTAGCTCAGTTGGTTAAGAGCATCCTCCTAAAATGTCAATGTGTGGGTTCAATTCCCAGTCAGGGCACACACAGGAAGCAACTAAAGAATGTACAACTGAGCGGAACAACAAATGAATGCTTCCTATCCCCCTCCCCTCTCTCCTCTTTCCTCTTTCTGTCTCTCTTAAAAAAAAAAAAATCAATAAAAGTTAAGCCAGATAGCTGTTTAGCATTGTCCCAGAGCATGGAGGTTGCTGGTTGGAGTGCCTGGTCAGGACACATACAGTAATAACAGCTCAATGTTCCTGTCTCCTCTTTCTCTCCCTGCCTCTCTCTCAAGGAAAAAAAAAATCAGGGTACACATTTCTATTTTGTTTTTGTGGTTAGAACTTACTCGGAATGAGATACAAGAGCCAACCCTCATTTATACCACTGCCTTAGATTTGTAATCATCTTCTATGAGCCTCAGTTTCCTATCTGTACAGTGAGGAAAAATAATTCATACTTCACATGATTGTGAGGATGTGCAAATGTTTGTCAAGTGGCTAGTGTTTTGTATATGATATTTAAAGCCTGAGAATCAGTGAGATAGCTTAGAAAGAGAAGGGCAAATAGAGAACAGCTCAGGGAGTCATCAAAGACGATAGAGAAGAGCTGTCTACTGATACAGGAGGAATACAAGGCAAGAAGAGACTGTTTCCTAACAGTGGGAGTGGTCAGTTATCTCAAATGTGCTGCTTGTCCCAGTGAGAGCAGTACAGAGAGGTGAATTTGATCACATGGAGATGTTAGGAGGAGTTTCAGTGGAAGTAGTAAGACAAAAAGAGTTGGAGTGGACTGAAGCATGAATTAGAGTTAAGTAAATACACTGTGAGCACTGACAACTTGTTTAAGAACTTTTACTGTAAAGAGAAGTGTAGAAATCTGGCAACAATGAGCTGTTGTGAGTAATACAAGGTCTAGCAGGGGTCCCCAAACTTTTTACACAGGGGGCCAGTTCACTGTCCCTCAGACCGTTGGAGGGCCACCACATACAGTGCTCCTCTCACCACCAATGAAAGAGGTGCCCCTTTTGGAAGTGCGGCAGGGGGCCGGATAAATGGCCTCAGGGGGCCGCATGTGGCCCTCGGACCATAGTTTGGGGACGCCTGGAAGGCATGAGGCCCCAGAGAGAAATTGAAGGAGACAGTTGTGGCATTATGCATCTGAAATCTGTATACGGCAAGGTAATTTTGTTAATTAATTTCGCCTTAATAAATTTAATAAAAAGTGGAAAAGAAGATAATTGAAGTCAAGAAGGGATGCGATTCAGTGCAAGTGGTGGGAAGGTTTGTGTTCTGTTTTTAACGTAGCGGCAGGAATACTTCATCTGTTTCAACTGGAGGCAGAAAGGTGGATTTCTGTATTGTAGTGGAGTGAAATAGGTAGGTATTCTGTTAGCTCCCATTTTCTCAACGAAATATGCAGCATAGTCATCAGCTGAGTGTTATAGGCTGGAATGGGAGTGTATAAAGATATGAGAGAGGTTTGTGGGGACCAAAGGTATAAAATACTTATATTGGAGAATGGGAATTTGAACTTATTGGGGATAACCAGTACCAGTTGATATTTGTGGTCATGTATATAAAATAAAACTTCAGACTATTGATTTATTTTTAATGGCTTTTACTTCCCATCTTACTCATCATGCTAGAGATTTGTTAATGTTATTAGTCTTCTCAAAGAAGAATCAAACTTTGGCTTGGATTTTCTTTGTTGCATGTTTATTTCCTATTTATTAATTTCTGTTCCTTTTTATTCATTTTTGTTTTTATATTTATCTCCTCTTTCTACCTGCTTTAGATTTTTTTTTAATTTAACCTACATTCGGAGATTTAGCTCAGTGATTTTTAGTTTTCTTTTCTAGTACAAGCATGTAATAGTATAAAATATTTTAAAATAGATTTTAAACAAAAGAATTGCATAAACAGTTCTTCATCATTAAAAAATCCTTATTTGTTGGTTTTTACCATCAAGAGATTATGTCATTCCAATTTTTTTAAAGCTCTCTCTAAAAAATCTTGATTTCCTGAGAAGAACTTTATTCGCTAGGGTGAATTATACTTTAATGTATTGTATAACTCTGTTTTCTAATATTTTAGCTAATGAGTTGAATCTATAATTCACATATTGGCATACTGTTTGGTTTTATATCAATGTTATATTTATTTTAACAATTTACTAATTTTTTTTTTTTTGGTATCTTTCTGAAGCTGGAAATGGGGAGAGACAGTCAGACAGACTCCCGCATGCACCCGACCGGGATCCACCCGGCAAGCCCACCAGGGGCATGCTCTGCCCACCAGGGGGCGATGCTCTGCCCCTCCAAGGCGTCGCTCTGCTGCGACCAGAGCCACTCTAGCGCCTGGGGCAGAGGCCAAGGAGCCATTCCTAGCGCCCGGGCCATCCCTGCTCCAATGGAGCCTTGGCTGCGGGAGGGGAAGAGAGAGACAGAGAGGAAGGAGGGGGGTGTGGAGAAGCAAATGGGCGCTTCTCCTATGTGCCCTGGCCTGGAATCGAACCCGGGTCCCCCTGCAAGCCAGGCCGATGCTCTACCGCTGAGCCAACCAGCCAGTGCAACAATTTACTAATTTTTAAAAATTATTTTCTTTATACTAGAATGTTCTCAGTAATATGGTAATGATTCTTTGGGTCATTTGAAAATTCAGTACTAAAGGTATTTTGGTTTTGATTTTCAGTGTCTGTTAATTTAGGAAAGAATTGCTTTTCTTGAGATGCTAATAAAAAATACCTTAAGTTTGTTTTGTCTGTTAGGTTTTGTTTTATTTTTGTTTTCTCTTTTGAAAGTATATTTGTTAAAGATTATCCTTATTAATATGAAAGAACTACACATTAGATTTATGAATTCTGTGTTTTTCTCCTTTCATTGCTTTGTTTCTGCTTCAGATTTTTTATTTGCTATACTTAGTTGTGGGTATATCTTCTTAAAACTGTAAGACAAATGGTTAGTTTATTACCTTTGTTATTTTTAAGTGCTAAAACGTTTAAAGTTATAAATTTGTCTTAGAGTATAACTGCCTATTTCCCTTACTTTTTGGTAGATAATCTTCAGATTGCATAAATCTTTTGCTTTTTGCCTTCTGTTTTTTTATTTTGCTGATAGTATATATTACACTTCATTAAAGGACTTCTTTGACCCCACATAGTTTATTTTTTGCTAATATTAAAGTATATTACTCAGGTCTGGATTTATTGCATTGTAAATACATGTCACTTGTACAATTTTTAAACTGAATGTGACTTTTCATGACTTAAAAGCTTCATTTTTTGTAATATATTCGCATAAATAGTAATGATATTAAAGATGCAGACTCATTTACATCTATTCTTTTTGACTTATAGTTTGTTCACATACCTCACATTAATATTTTGCTTTTTTATCTAATTAAAGTATCCCACTCAATTTTCATTGTGTCAATCTCCCTTTTTTATGTCTACATTATATCTGTAAGTTTTAAAAAATATTATTCATGGCCCTGGCCGGTTGGCTCAGTGGTAGAGCGTCGGCCTGGCGTGTAGAAGTCCCGGGTTCGATTCCCGGCCAGGGCACACAGGAGAAGTGCCCATTTGCTTCTCCACCCCTCCCCCTCTCCTTCCTCTCTGTCTCTCTCTTCCTCTCCCGCAGCCGAGGCTCCATTGGAGCAAAGATGGCCCAGGTGCTGGGGATGGCTCCTTGGCCTCTGCCCCATGCGCTAGAGTGGCTCTGGTCGCAACAGAGCGACGCCCCGGAGGGGCAGATCATCGCCCCCTGGTGGGCAGAGTGTCGCCCCCTGGTGGGCATGCCGGGTGGATCCCAGTCGGGCGCATGCAGGAGTCTGTCTGATTGTCTCTCCCGGTTTCTAGCTTCAGAAAAATACAAAAAATCTAAAAAAAAACAAAACTATTCACTGCATAAAATTTTGATACTTTTGTGTATTGTTAAAAGACTTAATATAGTTTTTAAAATTTTAAATATTTTTATGAATTATCTTGTGATATATGTATGCATTGATTAATTTTCTTTTAATTCTTTTGCATTTAAATTTTATCTAATGTTAATATTGTCATATGGTTTGCTTTGCTTAGATTTGACTTAACTCTTTACATTTTAGCTTTCTGTTTAAAGTTATGTCTTTCACACAGAGAAGACTTTTATATTTATATTTTAACATAATCAGAGATGTTTACTTCAAAAAGAATTTCAGTGTTCTTACATTTATTTGTTGAATTGATATTTTTTTTACTTTGTACTCTTTTCTATATTTTTATGGGAGGGTAATATTTAATTTTACATTTCTCTAGTCAAAGATGGTACATATAGCTTTGTCTGATTATTCATAAAAATAGTAACTTTCCCTTCCCCTGATGGTAAAGAATTTAGTTTTTAGATTTTGTTTGCCTCACTTGCTCTCTTTTCCAAGTTATTTTATGTTTCATCTGGAGTTACATACCATGTCATTTTATTTTTAAGTAGTTTAAATTCTTTAATATTATTTTTTTCTCTTCTTAATAATGTGATCTATACTGTGGAAACATAGGAAGTGAGCATAACAGTGACCTGAATGGCCTCTTCTAATTAGGTTAATGACATTGGGAGGGAAGGACCACACTTTAGGTAGAATCTTAATATGGACCCATTGACAAAGAGGTTTTTGAAAACATCTTCTGGGTTTGAGTATATGCCCTTCAGTTTTTTTCTCAGTGAAATCCTGTGAGTGAGTTGCAGAATTATAGTTTTTCTTTTGTTTTCTTGATTATATATTAAGGGTGAAAAGGATAAATTTTTTTTGTCCTTTGTGAAGTTTTATTCTTTAAAAGTTGAATCAAAATTTTTTTATTGTTGATCAGGGTAAGGTGTCTAAAGTTACCATTGCTGTGTGCTTCGGAAATGCTTCTTTTTATATATGGCTGTTTTCTCCTTTTGCCCCTCACCCCCGCACATTGATTTTATCATTTAAAGTTTGTGAAATAGTTCATAGATACAAAAAAAAATGGAGCTTGTATTATTTGTATTTGTTTATAACTTACATAAAATGAAAATTTGTTTTCCATACCTAGTTGAGACATGGAACAGTGGGAATGTCTGAAGCCCATGTGTGGCATGTTTGTGGAAGCCTCTGTTTTCATGGCAGGCATAGCCCAGTGCACCAGCTCTTTCTGTTTTCATTACTTCGTTTCTTTCTTAAATGTTAATGGTTATGAAATCACATATGTGTGTATCTCTAAATATATTATAGTTTTATATTAATTGTATTATATGTGTTCTCACTTGCTTTTTTTGTCTCCCTATTTTGGAATTTACCCATATTGATGAATTTAATGGTGTTAATGTAACAGAAGTAATTTACTCATTTGTATTTTGTTTGATGTTCACATAATGTGACTCTGAACATCCTTGTACAGGATGCCTAGTACAAATATAAGAGACCTTATGCACTACAGTGTGTCTGTAAAGTCATGGTGCACTTTTGACCGGTCACAGGAAAGCAACAAAAGACAATAGAAATGTGAAATCTGCACCAAATAAAAGGAAAACTCTCCCAGTTTCATACCTATTCAGTGCAGTTCAATGTGGGCTCATGCACAGATTTTTAGGGCTCCTTAGGTAGCTATCCCGTATAGCCTCTACAGACTCGCCACTGACTGATGGCCTACCAGAACGGGGTTTCTCCACCAAACTGCCGGTTTCCTTCAACTGCTTATCTCACCAAGTAATGTTATTCCTATGTGGTGGCGCTTTGTTATAAACGCGCCGATATTCACGTTGCACTTTGGTCACAGATTCTAATTTAGTGAGCCACAGAACACACTGAACTTTCCTCTGTACCATCCACATCTTGACTGGCATGGCCGTGGGCTGCTCCGTTGTATACACGGTGTTACATCATCATCTGCGCATGCGCACATGCTGCCACATCATCTTACAGAAACCGGGAGGGTTTTCCTTTTATTTGGTGCAGATTTCACATTTCTATCGTCTTTTGCTTTCCTGTGACCGGTCAAAAGTGCACCATGACTTTACGGACAGACACACTGTATATAAATTTGAATAATTTGTTTATGAATTCTTTTTCATTTTCTCTTTTGTCAGTCATATCTTGTGTGAATTGCTTGGTCATAGGTTTATATGTGTATACATATTCAACTTTACCAGATAATAATTATTTTCCAAAGTAATTATACCAACCTGACAACTTCTATCACCATTGTTCTACAGTTTTGCCTATATGTGTTATGTCAGACTTAAAGTTCAGCTAATCTTCTGGGGGTATAATTGTACGTTTTCACAAAATTTACATTTTCCTGCTTACTTATGAAGCTGCATATCTTTTATAATTTTGTAGTCAAGTTTATTGCCAACTTTATATCTTATTCTTGAACTGCTTGTTCATGTGTTCTATACATTTTTCTCTTATTAACTTCTCTTGGATATTACTCGTTTGAGTACTATTTCTCTGTCAGTTATAGCTCTTGAAAACAGTTTTCTCAGTATTTGACTTATTTTCAGCTTTTTTGGAGAATCTTTTGATTTACAATAGTTGTTAATTTAATATAGTCTTCCTTCCTTCCTTCCTTCCCTCTCTCCCTCCCTCCCTCCCTCCCTCCCTCCCTCCCTTCCTTCCTTCCTTCCTTCCTTCCTTCCTTCCTTCCTTCCTTCCTTCCTTCCTTCCTCTTTCCTCCCTTCCTCTTTGCTTCCTTCCTCCCTCCCTTCCTTCCTTCCTTCCTTCCTTCCTTCCTTCCTTCCTTCCTTCCTTCCTTTCTTCCTTCCTTCCTTCCTTCTTTTGTGAGAGGAGGGGAGACCTACAGATTTCCACATGTGCCCTGGCCACCTGGCAACCCCCATCTGGGGCTGATGCTTGAATCAACTGAGCTATCCTCAGTGCCTAAGGCTGACTTTCAGACCAGTTGAGCTATCTTCAGCACTTGGGGCCAATGCTTGAACCAATCAAGCCAGTGGCTGCAGGAAGGGGCAAGGGAGAGGGGACAGAAGTAGCTGGTTGCTTCTCTTGTGTGCCCTGATCAGGAATCAAACCTGGGACAACGCTCTATCCTGAGCTCACTGGCCAGGGCCTGTATTTTTCTTTAATCTTATTTTAACTTAAAGCCATAATATGTTCTCCTGATACCTGTTAAAGTCTCAACTTTCTCATATATGTCTTGAAATTAGTTTCTGTATTTTGTATGAGATAGAGGTTCACCCCAAATACTGAGTAGACCTTTCCTTAATGATCCTTGGAACCACTCTCATCATATGCAAAAAGGTCTGTTTCTTGTGCTTTCTATTCTGTTTGCAATATTAATCACAGTGGTTTCATTGTAAGTCATAATATTTGGTAAAACAAGTATCTTCCCCTACCGCCCTCCATGCTCTTGTTTCCTTGAGAGATTTTTTTTTGTTCTTGTTCATTTGCCTTCCATATAGGTTTAGAATCATCTGGCCTGATTTCCAGGAAAAGCCCTGTTGGAATTGAATTGAAATTTTATTGATTCTGTATAACAGTTTAGAGAGAGAACATCTTTTTTCTTTTTTTTAACCGCGACGCTTTCCAAGGCACGGGCCCCTCTCTCGGGGCGAACCCATTCCAGGGCACCCTGCCCTTCACAAAGAAAAGAGAACTCTCCCCGGGGCTCCCGCTGGCTTCTCCGGGATCGAGAGAACATCTTTATGATGCTAGATTTTTGAAACTCTGACTCTACTAAAATCCATTTAAATCTTATGTATTGGTTCTGTATAGATATTCAGCTGATTTTTATTTTTTAAAATTAATTAATTTATTTTTTTGTATTTTTCTGAAGCTGGAAACAGGGAGAGACAGTCAGACAGACTCCCGCATGCACCCGACCGGGATCCACCCGGCACGCCCACCAGGGGCGATGCTCTGCCCCTCTGGGGCGTCGCTCTGTTGCGACCAGAGCCACTCTAGTGCCTGGGGCAGAGGCCAAGGAGCCATCCCCAGCGCCCTGGCCATCTTTGCTCCAATGGAGCCTCGGCTGCGGGAGGGGAAGAGAGAGACAGAGAGGAAGGAGAGGGGGAGGGGTGGAGAAGCAGATGGGTGCTTCTCCTGTGTGCCCTGGCCGGGAATCGAACTCGGGACTTCTACACGCCAGGGCGACGCTCTACCACTGAGCCAACCGGCCAGGGCCTCAGCTGATTTTTATATACGTAGGTTCTGACTTATAAATGATTCAATTTAAGAATTTTCTACTTGACAATGGTTTGAAAGTGATATACATTCACTGGAAACTGTACTTCTAATTTTCCAGTATGATACTCTCTCATAATGCCAGACGGGGTTGCGATAGTAAACGACCGATACTTTACAGTTACCTGTTGCTAGCCTTCTTGAAAAGTGTGTTCTGTGTTTTCATATCATATCATGTTTACAAAATGCCCATCTGTGTCTCCTGCTTCTGGTGAGAAGAAGAAGAAGGCAGTTACAGTATATTGATAGATTCAGAAGGCTTGATGAACTCTCTTAGTAATTTAAATAATTTTTTATGAATTCTTTTTCATTTTCTCTCTTTTTTGTCAGTCATATCTTGTGTGAAGAAAGACTATTTTACTTTTTAGCTCCTACACTTGTGTCTTTTAATAACTTACTTGGCTTACCATATTAATCCCTCCAAGGAGACCTCTTCATATACTCTTAATAGATGTGAAGGTAGACAAAATAGTAGAGGATGATCTTTGAGGCGTGTTTCTGTTTTTCTAGAGAATAGAGTCATCAGATAGGTGTGTATTCTGTGTTTGGTAAGTATTCTCTAATGAGGTAAAGGAAGTTCCTTTCTATTTATACTTGGGTAAGAGTTTTTATAGTGAATGTTTGATTTTAAATAGGATTCCCCTTCCCTTTTATGCAGATAATTGTGACAATCATGTTTTTTTCTTTTTTAACTTCTTTTTTGTGGGGAGTATAGTTTGAACAGGTAAACCAATTGCACACTTCTGTGATAAATCACATCCCATATATAATTTATTTTTTTACATTAATTTTCCAGATTGTTATTACTGTGAATGATACTGGCTTGTTCATATTTATTATGTTTTACTCATAAGCTCATATTTATTAAATATTTAACAAAGTTTTTTTTTACCAATTAGCCTAGTTTCTCATTACAGAGACATGCTAGTTACATGTGGTAAGAATATATCAACAAAATAAAAACAGTGAATAATTTTTATTTCTCTCAGACTACTTATAATAATCATGCTTTTGCTTTATCAGAATTATACTTATTATGTTTTTTTACTGTTTTTGCCATATATATTATTATTTTGCCATATAGAAGTGTTATATTACATGATTTGTGGATAGGTTTTAATTTTGATGAATTTGGTAATCTGTTTTAAGAGAGATCATTTTATGACTCTTTGTATTGTCTATTTTTCTTCCTTTACATGGGACAGTTTTTTAAATATTTAGGTTGTATTGTTAATAGATTTAATTTGTTTTTTCCCTAGGTTAGTGACTTTGGAAAATAGCCCATGTATTACACCAGAGTTGCTTCGTATATTTCAGAATATGTCAGCACTTCTTGGTAGGTATTAAAGCATAAACTTACTACTGTTTTGAATGCAGCCATAATTTGTGGCATTGTTGATGACCTGTTTTGATTAAAGTCTTTCCTATTGACAAATAAGTTGGATAGTGTTTTAATAATTTCTAGATGATTTATATAAGTTTTAAAATTCATTTCTGCTTATTAAAGATCAGACAGTAACTTTACTATAAAGACAAAACGTTTCTTCGGAAACTAATAACAAATTAAGTTTGAACTCTGGTAAACTTTCAGTTTGATAGCAGTTCTATATGGTATTTAGAAGATTATACTGTAAGGCTGCTTCTCTATATTCCCCTGTTTTATCCATCTTTTTTTTTTTTTTACAACATACAGAATTTTTGTGCTATCAGTTTTTCACAAATGAGCTCTGTATACATTTCTGTTTTAGCCAAGGAACCGTAATGTGAACCACGTATAATGAAAATATTAGAAAATCCTATTGTTTGAAGTGTTACTTATGATCATGAAGCTTAATGTTATTGAAGCAACAGTTTTGGTACATGATACTAAAGAGCTGAACAATGTGTTAAGAGTAGGCTATAGCCCCTTTTAATCCACTTGGGATAAGTGCTAATTAGCTTTTTCTTTGTTTATCTGAACATGTATTTTGATGATAAATGAAAATAGAAAATTACTGTTCTCCTGTTACATATCAGCTACCATCCAAAGTATATAATATCTTAAATTTTTAAAAAGTAATATTTTGTCTATAGAGTTGCTGTTTAGTGAGAAATTTTATCAGCTCAGATTCACATTTTTTTAAATTTATTTATTAAATTTAATGCAGTGACGTTGATAAATCAGGGTACATATGTTGAGAGAAAACATCTCTAGATTATTTTGACATTTGATTGTGCTATATACCCCTCCCCCAAAGTTAAATTGTCTTGTCATCTTCTATCTGATTTTCTTTGTGCCCCTCCCCTCCCCCAACCCCTCTCCTTCTTCACCCCATCCCCCTTCCCCGCACCCCAGTTGCCATCACATTCTTGTTCATGTCTCTGAGTCTCATTTTTATGTCTCTTCTATGTATGGATTCATATAGTTCTTAGTTTTTTCTGATATACTTATTTCGTTCAGTATAATGTTATCAAGGTTCATCCATGTTATTGTAAATGATCCGATGTCATCATTTCTTATGGCTGAGTAGTATTCCATAGTATATATGTACCAAAGCTTTTTAATCCACTCGTCCTCTGACGGACACTTGGGCTGTTTCCAGATCTTCGCTATTGTGAACAATGATGCCACAAACATGGGGGTGCATTTCTCCTTTTGGAGCCGTTCTATGGTGTCCTTGGGGTATATTCCTAAAAGTGGGATAGCTGGGTCAAAAGGCAGTTCGATTTTCAGTTTTTTGAGGAATCTCCATACTGTTTTCCACAGTGGCTGCACCAGTCTGCATTCCCACCAGCAGGGCAGGAGGGTTCCCTTTTCTCCACATCCTTGCCAGCACTTATTCTGTGTTGTTTTGTTGATGAGCGCCATTCTAACCAGTGTGAGGTGATATCTCATTGTGGTTTTAATTTGCATTTCTCTAATGATTAGTGATGTTGAGCATTTTTTCATATGCCTATTGGCCATCTGTATGTCCTCTTTGGAGAAGTGTATTCATTTCTTTTGCCCATTTTTGGATTGGATTGTTTGTCTTCCTGGTGTTGAGCTTTATAAGTTCTTTATAAATTTTGGTTATTAACCCCTTATCAGACGTATTGTCAAATATGTTCTCCCATTGTGTAGTTTGTCTTTTTATTCTGTTCTTGTTGTCTTTAGCTGTGCAAAAGCATTTTAGTTTGATATACTCCCATTTGTTTATCCTGTCTTTTATTTCACTTCCCCGTGGAGATAAATCAGCAAATATATTGCTCCGAGAGATGTCCGAGAGCAGTATAACTTGATATCAGGAAGTGTGATACCCCCACTTTATTCTTCTTTTTTAAGATTGCTGAGGCTATTTGTGTTCTCTTTTGGTTCCATATAAATTTTTGGAATATGTGGTCTATATCTTTGAAGTATGTCATTGGTATTTTAATTGGTATTGCATTGAATTTATAGATTGCTTTGGGTAATATAGACATTTTAATGGTGTTTATTCTTCCTAACCATGAGCACGGTATATGCTTCCACTTGTTTGTATCTTCCTTGATTTCTTTTATCAATGCTTTGTAATTTTCCGAGTACAAGTCTTTAGTCTCCTTGGTTAAGTTTATTCCTAGGTACTTTATTTTTTTGGTTGTAATTGTGAAGGGGATTGTTTCCTTAATTTCTCTTTCTGACTGTTCATTGTTGGTGTATAAAAATGCCTCTGATTTCTGAGTATTGATTTTATATCCTGCCACTTTGCTGAATTCATTTATCAGGTCCAGTAGCTTTTTGACTGAGACTTTAGGGTTTTCTATATACAATATCATATCATCTGCAAATAATGATAGTTTTACTTCTTCTTTTCCAACTTGAATGCCTTTTATTTCTTCTTCTTGTCTGATTGCTGTGGCTAGGACTTCCAGGACTATGTTAAATAAGAGTGGTGAAAGGGGGCACCCCTGACTTGTTCCTGATCTTAAGGGGATTGCTTTTAATTTTTGCCCATTGAGTATGATGTTGGCTGTGGGTTTCTCATAGATGGCTTTTATCATGTTGAGGTATGTTCCCTATATTCCCACTTTGCTGAGAGTTTTGATCATGAATGGGTGCTGGATTTTATCAAATGCTTTTTCTGCATCTATTGAAATTATCAAATGGTTTTTCTCCTTCTTTTTGTTTATGTGATGAATCACATTGATTGATTTACGAATATTGTACCAGCCTTGCCTCCCCAGAATAAATCCCACTTGATCATGGTGTATGATTTTTTCCATATATTGTTGGATCCAGTTGGTAATATTTTGTTGAGGATTTTAGCATCTATATTCATCAGAGATATTGGCCTATAATTTTCTTTCTTTGTGTTGGCTTTGCCAGGTTTTTGAATCAGAATTATGCTCGCTTCATAAAAGGAGCTTGGAAGTCTTCCTTCCTCTTGAATTTTTTGAAATAGTTTGAGAAGTATAGGAGTTAGTTCCTCTTTGAATATTTGGTAGAATTTCGTTGTGAAGCCATCGGGCCCCGGACTTTTCTTTGTTGGGAGTTTTTTGATAACTGTTTCGATCTCATTTCTCATTTGTTGTAATCGGTCTGTTTAGGTTTTCTGATTCTTCCAGATTGATTTTTGGAAGATTGTATGTTTCAAGGAATTTGTCCATTTCATCTAGGTTGTCTAGTTTTTTGGCATACAGCTCTTCATAGTATTTTCTTACAATATTTTGTATTTCTGTTGTGTCAGTTGTTATTTCTCCTCTCTCATATCTAATTTTATTTATTTGAGTCTTCTCTCTCTTTTTCTTGGTGAGTCTACTTAAAGGTTCATCAATCTTGTTTACCTTTTCAAAGAACCAGCTCCTAGTTTCATTGATCCTCTGTACTGTTTCTTTAGCCTCTATGTCATTTATTTCTGCTCTGATCTTTATTATTTCCTTCCTTCTACTACATTTGGGCTTTACTTGCTGTTCTTTTTCTAATTCTTTTAGATGCAGGGTTAAGTTGTTTATTTGAGCTTTTTCTAGCTTCTTAAAGTGTGCCTGTAGTGCTATGAACTTCCCTCTCAGCACTGCTTTCGCTGTGTCCCATAAATTTTGAGTTGTTGTATGCTCCTTGTCATTCGTTTCTAGGAATTTTTTTATTTCTTCTTTGATCTCATTCTTAATCCATTCATTATTTAACAACCTGCTATTTAGTTTCCATGTGTTTGAGAATTTTTGAGCTTTTCTGTTGTGATTCATTTCTAGTTTCATGCCGTTGTGATCGGAGAAAGTGCTTGATATCATTTCAGTCTTCTTCAATTTGTTGAGAGCACTTTTGTGCCCTAACATGTGGTCTATCCTAGAGAATGTACCATGAGCACTTGAAAAGAATGTATATTCTGCTGCTTTAGGGTGAAAGGTTCTGAAGATATCTATTAAAACGAGTTGATCTAGTGTTTCCAATAAGTCTGCTGTTTCTTTGTTAATTTTCTTTCTTGAGGATCTATCTAGTGATATTAGTGGGGTATTGAAATCCCCTTTGATTATAGTATTGCTCTTGATCTCGCCTTTTAAATCCATCAAAGTCTGCCTTGTATATTTGGGTGCTCCTATATTAGGTGCATAGATATTTATAATAGTTATATCTTCCTGTTGGATTACTCCCTTTATCATTATGTAGTGGCCTTCTTTATCTCTTACTATATCCTTTGTTTTAAAATCCAAATTGTCTCATATAAGTATGGCTACCCCAGGTTTTTTTTCATTTCCGTTTGCATGAAATGTTTTTTTTCCATCCTTTTACCTGCAATCTATGTGTGTCTTTTGTTCTAAGGTGTGTCTCTTGTAGACAACATATGTATGAGTCCTGTTTTCTTATCCGCGCAGCTACCCTATGTCTTTTGATTGGATTATTTAATCCATTTACATTTAAGGTTATTATTGGTATGTAGTTGTTTATTGCCATTTTCTTCTTTAAAGGTGCATTCCTTTTTTGCTATATTTTTTTCCCACTTTGATCTGTTTACAACAGGTCCCTTAACATTTCCTGCAGCATTGGTTTGGTTGTAATGAATTCCTTGAGTTGTTTTTTGTCTGGGAAGCTTTTTATTTCTCCTTCGATTTTAAACAATAGCCTTGCTGGATAAAGTAGTCTTGGTTGTAGGTTCTTGTTCTGCATTACTTTGAATATTTCTTGCCATTCCCTTCTGGCCTCAAGTTTTTCTGTTGAGAAGTCAGATGTCATCCTTATGGGGGCTCCTTTGTAGGTGATAACTTTTTTTTCTTTTGCAGCTTTTAATATTTTCTCTTTATCGCTTAGCTTTGGTATTTTAATTATGATGTGTCTTGGTGTAGGTTTCTTTGGGTTTCTCTTTAATGGAGTCCTCTGTGCTTCTTCAACTTGTGAGAGTTTCTCCTGCATTAATTTAGGGAAGTTTTCAGTTATGATATGATTGAACAAAGTCTCTATCCCTTGTTCTTTCTCTTCTTCTTCAGGAAACCCTATGATGCGGATGTTATTTCTCTTCATGTTGTCACAGAGCTCTCTAAGAGTTTCCTCTGACTTTTTGAGTCTCTTTTCTCTTTTCTTCTCTGCTTTCATGCCTTCATTCCAGTTGTCCTCTAACTTGCTGATTCGATCCTCTGCTCTATCTATCCTGTTTTTAATTCCTTCCATTGTGGTCTTTATTTCTGATATTGTATTTGTCATCTCTGATTGATTCTTTTTTATACTTGCTATTTCTTTATTTAGGTTTTCATAATGACCATCCATTGTTGTTCTAAGATCCCTAAGCATCCTTACAATCATTATTTTGAACTTCGCATCTGGAAGTTTGATTATTTCTAGATCACTCAGTTCATCTCTTGAAGGTGTCTCTTGTGGTTTCATTTGGATTGCACTCCTTTGTCTTCTCATCGTCTGTTTTGGGTATTTTATTTGTAGAGTTGGTTGAGTCTAGGCTTGGTGTTGTCTGCCTCCAGTTTTCAGTTGTGTTATTTCTAGGTCTTCTTGGGTTGGTATCAGCTGTTATCTGTAATCCTCTTTGGTATTTTGCCAGCTTTGAAGTCTTGATTTGTTTGTTTTCTTAACAGGTGATAGTCTTGTTTACTGATCTCAGCAGGGGGCTTCCTTGAAACTGTATCCGGGAATGCAGTGGGTGTAACCTGAGACTCTGAAGGCCTCTTTAGCCAGCTAATGTCACTGGGGGCAGGGTGTTTTCTCAGCTTCAGTAGGGGGAGGTGTATCTCAGATCTCCATGGAGACCATGAGTTACTGCCCCTCCTCCCCACTTCTTGTTTTCAGCTGTATCTTGTTGCACTGATTGAAGCTGGATAGATGTCTGGAGATCTCTGATCCGGAAGCACTTCAGCTCCGTTTTGTGAAAGGTTCAGTCCCTCCCCCAGCTATGGCCGCCTCCAGCATGGATGAGTCAGCTTTTTTAGTTCGTTTCATGCATTCCTTAACCCCTCACAGTCTGTCCCTCTCCCTGTCCTTTCCACTTGGGAGATAAGCTGGTCTTTTCAACACACCTCGCTCCCTGGTCGCCAGTAGTTTCTGCTCTTTTCCCTCTGTGAGATCCTCTCAGGGCTCTCAGCCTCAACCCCCTCTTCCTTCCTGTAAGCAGAGGAACGCTTCGTTCAGGTGCTCTCTGCCAGGATTGTTGTGGCTTCTTCTTTGCTCCTTGGTTTTTGAGAGCTGTTCTTGCAGTTCAGAGTTGGTTTTTCATGCTGATTTGTCCTAAATTGATTTATATTCCAGTTTGGTGGTGAGAGCTGGGCGTCTGTGCGTCCGCCTACTCCGCTGCCATCTTTTTCCCCTCCCAGATTCACATTTAAACTGATGGACTATTTAAGAATTCTGTACAGTGCTATTTATTGATCCTTTGGGTTTTTTTGAATATGAAAAATATGACCATTTTTAAAAGTCATTTGTTTATAGAATGTAAAAATTATTTAAATTTTTTCATTCAGAGTCCCATTCTTTAAGACTTATTCATGAAGGATCTTTTAATTCTTCATTAGGACTTTGGGTATACTAACTGAATAGTTTAATATTGTCAGGAGACAGTGTTTGTATAGGAAAATGCTATACAAAAAAGGGCATATTTATTTTGGCAATATCTAAAGATTGTTTCTTCTAAAAACTAATTTGTAGTGAGCAGTTTTATTAGAGGCAAAAATATTACTGTGGTTTGATGATGCACCAGAGACTTGCAGACTCACTTTTGACAGTATTTACAAATGTGGACTAAAACAAAATTATAGCTGGTTAAAAAAACTCTCATTTGCTGAATGACCATGGTATCTAGATAATTAGTTCTCATTTTCTATGGTTTTTCTGTTCTTGTACTCTATTCTTTAGAATAGATGAGATATCAGATAATACCAAAATTACCATCTGTTTTCAAATGAAGAGTCATGTGCTATTTATCATCAAGCATTTGCATAAAATTATGGAAAAAATTGTTCAAAGTGAAGATGGTGGCAATAGACCAGTCACTTATTGCTAGGAAAAGTTTTGTCTGTAAGACATCGGAAAAAGAGAATAGGAAATGTCCTCTTCATTTCCCTTTACGCGGGTGAAGGCCTTTTTAGTTCTCGCCTACCTAGTAACTGGAGACCACAGACAGTGCCATTTTGGGTAATCTGGTGTTTCTTTATACTTGACCTAAGAACGAAAATTTCAGCACAGACCCATTATCAACTTTATCATGAACAGAATTCAGTCATTTTCATATATGGGTGATTTTACATAGGGATTTTATTTTGCCTTTGTATTCCACCCCAAATTCAGCATGTCTCGTTTTACAATATATTGAGAGGGGATTTGCAGTTAAGAAAGAAGATATTTAAACAAAAAGCATATGACTAACCCTACTAGAACCATATGACACTATTTTGAATATAGATGAATAGGTACTATAGTGCAGTTTTACCATAGAAAGCTTTGTAATTGATGTATAGTTCTTACGAGAGAATGAGAACTTTTATGTGTTTAGAACAACATCTGGCCCATAGCAAACACTATTTAAGTGTTTTGTAATTATATTTATTATTTCTATTAACATTACTGCCATTTAAAAAGAAGTAGTACCCAAATTCTATAGAATTTGTTACTTAGTTGTATCAAGAATGAGTGAAATTTAATCCTTATGATCATTGATATTTGATTTAAACTGTTTGATTTTCAAAGATATTTTATAAGTAGTATCAATAAATATAGGTATTTCAAATTATACAACCCTACATGTTTCATAACACAAAAGCTTATATGTACTTTGTTCTATGAATTGTTATATGTATATTTCCTTTAATAATATTGAAGAAAAAATTTAAATTATACTTGTACATGTTAGTATACTTTAACATCACTATTACTTTTATTTTGTTAGATTATTGCCCAACTAGTTGATAGTGTTTGACATGGAGCTGTTTGCATGTATATTTTTCAGTTGAGCTTTAACATTTATTTTGAAATATAACCAGTTTATTTATTTTAATCTGTTAAGAGTACAGATCAAAATTATTAATATTTCTTATCATTGAAAGCATTCTTTCTTATTAGGCTGTGAATTTTTAAAAATATTTCAAGAATATGGTAGCTATTATTTTTTTCTAAATAAAAAGCTACTTACAGGAAGTTTTTTATTTTCATTTAAAATTTATAAAACCAACAATAATAAACACTTTTAGCTGTTTAAGTTAATAATTTATAGGATCTGTTAATTATGAATAAATCCAAGGCTAAAATTTATTTTATATTCTTTTCCCTAAATATAAGTAGAACTAGAGATATTTTAAGTAGAACCAAAGGTTATAACTGAATCTAATAACTTAGTTCTAAGGGTTTGTTTTAAAAATCTTTTACATCTATTTCTTTTTAAAGATCCTTTTTTTTTTAGATTTTAATTATTTATTTTTTAGAGAGAGGAGTCAGAGAGAGAGAGAGACAGAGAGACAGAGAGAGAGAAGGGGGGAGGAGCAGAAAGCATCAACTCTCACATGTGCCTTGACCAGGCAAGCCCGGGGTTTTGAACTGGCGACCTCAGTGTTCCAGGTCGACACATTTACCCACTGCGCCACTATAGGTCAGGCCTATATCTATTTTATAATGCTAACTTATTATTTTCATTATTTAAAAGATAAACATCGGAGTTGCTCATATACATGTTACAAATGCCAAACTAATGTTTCTTGACCGATGAAAGGTTTTTACTGGTAACTACCTAATTGTGAAGGGACATGTGCCTCCCCCCCACCTTCATGAAGATGAAGCTATTACAATTGCATTTCCAAACATAATCATTACCTAGAAGCCTGACCAGGCAGTGGTGCAGTGGATAGAGTGTCCACTTGGGATGCTGAAGTCCCAAGTTCAAAACCCTGCGGTCACCGGCTTGAGCGCAGGCTCATCCAGCTTGAGTGTGGGGTCTCCGGCTTGAGCATGGGATCATAGGCATGACCTCATGGTTGCTGGCTTGAGAAGAAGATTTCTGGCTTGATCAAGGGGTAACTAGCTCAGCTGGAGCCCTCTCCATTAAGGCAAATATATATAAAAAAGCAATCAATGAACAACTAAGGTGCCACAACTACAAGTTAATGCTTCTCATTTTTCTTTCTGTCTATCCTTATCTGTCTCCCTCTCTCTAGTTAAAAACAAAACCAAACCAAAAAAGTTTACCTATAATAGTTAAATATAAATTCCCATTGACTCTCTATACCATAATAATAATTTATTCTCTTTGTCCTCTTTACAGGAACTTAAAAGTATAAATCAAATGTAGCATTTGAAATTATAAATTAAAAATAGAAGCAAAAATAAAACAAAGGAGTGAAATATAAATTAAAATTAGATTGGTAGATACAAATCATGTGCACACAGCATGACTAGAAACTAATGGACCTCAGATTTGCCTCAGAGCTCTTTCAGTATGTGGAAGAAAATAATTGACCACTTAAATTAGAGGTTTTCAGTAGGAACACTACTGACATTTTGTGCCAGATAATTCTTTTTTTGTGTGGGGCTATCCAGTACATTATAGAAAGCTTAATATTATGCAGACTTAGCCTCAACCCATTAAGTGCCAGTTTTGATAACCAAAATTTCCAGACATGGCCAGATGTCATCAGAGGGGAAGAATTGCCCCTGGTTTAAAACCTTTGGCTTTTAATTATTCACAGGGTCTGAAAATAAATACAGATTCGTTGAATGATTCTGATATTAGGACCAGACAGTAATTTTTCTTTGTGTCACCAGGAACTCATAGCAGTGTTTGGTATACGTCAGGTAGATAAATTTATTCATTTTAGGACTATATTTAATATTAGTATTATTTACTGATAATATCATGCCCAGAAAAAATAATAAACCTTACCCTTGGTATGATGGAGGCATAATTGATCTTGGAATATTTTTTAAAATATCAGGAAGAAGATTTGTGGATGTTATGCTTTTTAAAATCAGTCTGTCTTAAATATTGTTTTCTTCATCGTAGATCTTGTAAAAATTTTAGATGGCAGTGATTTAGAAATCATGCCTGGAATGTAGCCATCCTGATTTCTCATTTATGAACCCAAACAGTCTGTTGTTTAGTGTTGTTCTGTGAAACAGTGTGAACAAGTCCAGACCAGACTGACTGGATTTCTCCTTGAAGAAAAGGGGACAATGTGAATTCTTCATAAGGATAACTTTATCGACTTGAAAGGCCTACCTCTTTATGCTGAGGTTTTGTCTTTTGTTGCAAGAAATGTTTAATTACAACCTTTGTTATTTCTTTTTATGTTTTTTATTAGTATGGTAACTAGTTGGTCAGTTCCTGTGTTTTCCGCATCCTTATTTTAAAATAATCTGTTAAATTCTAGTTTGTGAACTGATGCCTTTAAAATAAATTTTGAGCTAGAATTAGGATTGTCATTTTCTTGTGAGAGTATCGGAAATTCTCATCTGAATAAGTTGTCTTCTCACTTTGCTAAAATATGAGTTAGATAAGAACCAAGGCCCTAGGCCAATGTTTTCCCAGTAGAAATATGTTTAATCTGTTCTATTGCAAGTGAATAGAATTTTTAAATATTAGCAATAAAGAATGGCAGGTTTTAGATACAGATGAAAATTTGAGATAGTTTTGATCTGTATAATTATATACACACAATCAGTATTCTATTATATCATTATTATATGTGATAAGACATATAAAATAATACTGCATGCTGCATGAACATCTGATCATACTCAATTTTAACAAAATAGTTTTCTACTTTGCATTTGAAAAGGAATAGCTAAAAACAATATCCTTTTCCTGTGCTATTCTGGTCATTACCTTTTTTTTTTTTGCATTTTTCCAAAGCTGGAAATGGGGAGGCAGTCAGACAGACTCCCGCGTGTGCCCGACCGGGATCCACCCAGCATGCCCACCAGGGGGCGATGCTCTGCCCATCCGGGGCATCGCTCTGTGCATCCAGAGCCATTCTAGCGCCTGAGGCAGAGGCCACAGAGCCGTCCTCAGTGCTCGGGCCATCTTTGCTCCAATGGAGCCTCGGCTGCGGGAGGGGAAGAGAGAGACAGAGAGGAAGGAGAGGGGGAGGGGTGGAGAAGCAGATGGACGCTTCTCCTGTGTGTCCTGGCCGGGAATCAAACTCGGGACTCCTGCACGCCAGGCCGATGCTCTACTACTGAGCCAACTGGCCAGGGCTGGTCATTACCTTTTTAAGAACATTTTTTTATGTGTAGGTTTTTATAGGGGAGAAAAACAAAACCCAAAGATTGAGAGTATCTAAACACTGTAATTTTGGGGGGTTTTAATGGGGATTCTTTTCATAACTAGGGTAGCATAGTGCCTATTGCATGAACCCATTTAGCAAATGTCAAAATGTGATGGTAAAATGATTCAATTGCATGTTGTTTGCCGTGCTAGCACTAGAAATGTGCTTTGATTTAAAAGATTGGGTTATATGGTTATGTAGTTATTTCTGAGAGAAGAAAAGAGGAATTTAATTTTCAGAATTGTTTTAATTAGTGGGAGTTATATGGGAAAGCATTAAGTTATAGATTGAGGCCAGTTTTTAAATAGGTAACCATATGGTAGTTTTCTGAATAATACTCAGAAAAGATTTGTAAAGAAATATATGTAACTTAAATAAATCACTTTATTTAAACTGACTGAATAATGAATTAGTTTGTCCTTTTAAAAAATATTTATTATTTTGGCAGAACTAAGTTCAGAAAATCTCAGAACCTGCTTTAAGATCATCAATGGTTATATCTTTTTATCATCAACAGAATTTTTACAGGTATGCTGTTGTAGTTTTTGCACTGTAAAATTTTCTATTGTTGTTTTGTTTGTCATTTGAAATCAGGAGATACCGTTTCAAAATGTAAGTGATTGATCTTGATTGTAAGTTGGGAGAAAATTTTATAAGCATTGCCCACTGCAAGGAAGATGGGATGCAGTTCTATGAATTAGGTTTTTTAACAAGAAAATAATGCTGTATGAGTAAATATATCCCCATATTTCTATAAAAATCAGCATAGGAAATAAGCTATATTTTTATTCCCTAAACTTTTCCTAAAACGTTTCAATTGAAACTTTAGTATATAATTCTCAAATAGATTATGAGTCTCAAATTGAATATTATGTGTTTTTTGATATTACAGATATGTTCATATGTATAATTTGACTTTTGATTGAATTGCAGACATATGCAGTAGGTCTATGTCAGTCCTTTTGTGAGCTGCTAAAGGACATTACTACAGAAGGTCAAGTTCAAGTGCTCAAGGTATTGTCATCATTTTAAAAAATACTTATTTATTAATTGATTTTCTGAGAGAGAGAAAGAAAGAAACATCAATCTGTTGTTCCACTTATTTATGCACTCATTGGTTGTTTCTTGTATGTGCCCTGACCAGAGATTGAACCCGCAACCTTGGTGTATCAGGATAATGCTCTAACCAGCTGAGCTACCTGGCCAGGGCCATATTGTTATCTTTTAAATGATTATTGTTGTAAGTGTTCCATCTATATTTTGTGAAATTGGCTCTTTATTTGGGTTTGGATGATTAGCAAAGCAAAGAAGAGGAAGTCTAGACCATAATTTCTTTTGCATTATTCAGTTGTTCCTTCTGGACCAGAGGTCTCAAATTTGGCTGTTTATACAGATCATCTGAGGATGTTAAAATGCAAATACCATATTTCTAAGAAGGTACCCTCATCCTGAGACCTCCCTTTGTATAGCAAGGCTTTAATAACTTTTATGAATTATCCAAAGACTGGTGACAGTCTATACTTTCATACCTCCTGTTTGTTAGCCTGCTTTTGGGATAGAATTTTCACATTACAAGTTGGTACTTTTAATTTGAGTTGGCTATAGGATTACCACGTTTGTATGAATTGTATCTATACTGCTCACAAAAATTAGGGGATATTTCAAAATGAATATGAAGCAATAAAATATCCTGTAATTTTTGTGAGTAGTAGGAACCAATATCAAATCACTATGTTGTATACCTGAAACTAATATAATGTTATATGTCAGTTATACCTCAAATAATAAAATAAGAACAACTAAATAAGCTCTGAGTTATTCTTAATGCTTTACACCTTTAAAGATATATCTCTATATATTGTGTATAATTAAGAACTAACAGGTTTGAGTTGTATATTTTTATATATTAAATAGGTATAAATAATATCAAATAAATGCATGTATTTACATATAAACATGAGTGTATATTAAAATCCATCTTTATATGTATATTTGTGTGTATTATATACATACATATATGAGCATATATTTTATGGACTTTGCAAAAGGGTATAGCTGTTAAAAGTACTCTTTTTTTGTTTTTGATGTCTTAACTATGTTCTACATGAACTATGAGAGCTGCTCTGGTGAAGTGTTACAGTACTATCATAGCAAAGTAGCATTTATTGTGTGAAAACCATGGTGTTGCTTTGGATCCTAAAAACTATTTGATTTCCCCCCAGTGAAATGAGAAGTTTTTGCCCAAAGAAATTCATTGTAAGAAATATATTTAGCTAATCAGAATAGTGTAACAATAATCCACAGTGTATTTGCAGGACAAAATGAGTATAAGTGTGTTTAGATGGTAAAGTCTTTTTTTCTTATTAACCAATATGATAGCTACTGTACATATATCTAATCAGAGTAATTATCAATTTGGACTTGTTCAAGCATTATAATATTTTATGTGCTATTCTCCAGATATTTATTATATTATACATACATACATATGCACACAGAGAGCTCCAGGTACCCATGCAACATGCTTGTTAAGTTCACTTATTAAATTGGTTGTATTTGAAAAAAGAAGTGGGTTGCATTTGGTATATCATTGATTATTTAGTTGTTTACCATATAGATCAGGGGTCAGCAAACTTTTTCTGTAAAGGACTATTTAGGAAGTGTTTTAGGCTTTGTGGGCCATACAGTCTCTGTCTCAACTATTTCTGTCTTCTGTTTTAGATTAATAGCAGTCATAGACAATATGTAAATAAATAAGTGTGGTTATATTCCAATAATACTTTATTTATAATATTATGCAGTTGGTTGAATTTGGCCCATGAGCATAGTTTCACAAACCCTTGATATTGAGTGCTTTCTCCCATTAAGCATTGGTCATAGGAAAGCCACAGTTTCTGGTCTTAAGTAATTTATTCTGTTGGGGTGGAGGAGGCAAGTGAGCAATCAGCTCATATTCAGTGTTAATGTAAATAGTGTTTTGAACCACAGTCCTCTGCTACCAATTTATTTCTACCAGGAGTCCCCAGTCGGGGGTGCGGTGAAGGGAGAGGCTTTATTCCAGTAAAACTGCTCAAGGGAAGCAATTCAGTGTTACAGTGTAAGTGTTCCAGCTCTGCTGTCACAGCTCATGCGGGGAAAGGCAGCTGAAAGTGCTCTCCACTGAGACAAAGTAGAGGCTGGATTATATGGAGAGAAGTTTCTTCCTCCAGTTCCTGACTGGTCTGTTTATATGCAAATGAGGATGCCAAATCTGTACAGTTTGATTGGTCCAAATTGTACTGTCCTGATTAGGTTGGCCCTACATGTTCTGATTGATTGTTGTGGTGCTGCTCTGATTTCAGTACAGATGCAAATGATTATATGGCTGCCCTGTTCCAATTGAACAGGGAAGGTCTCAGTCCTATTTCATGAACTCATTGCTAAGGGTTGGCTCAGATGGCAGCAGCACTGCACAGGAGGCTGGGCAGCTCCGTCTGTTCTCTGATAGGCAGCGCGTGTGAGAGGCACCCATAGACAATGACTACGGGACATGGATTTTGAATTTGGGCCCAGTTGACCACAGGAATCTTTTTGGCAGATATTTCTTTCTTGAGGTTAGCAGTGGTTTTGGATTAGAGGTATCTCAAAATCATCTGGTGAACTCTAAAATTTGAGAACAAAAGATGTTAATATTTCTTTTTAAAAAGTTCTCCAGGTGGTTTTCATGAACACATTTTACTGGGAACCATTGCTATTTGTTTGTTATTCTGGGAGAATAGTTTTCTTCTAACCCAGCATTTTGCAGAGAACATTTTTCAGGAAGAAGGACTTTTAAAACTTTAAAAGTTTTCAGGAAAATTGAGTTTTAAAAGTGTAGTAGGGATTAGGGTTGCCAGATGAAACACGGTATTTTTATTTCTTTTTTTAGCGAGAGTGGGAGAGAGAGGGACAGACAAGAAGGGAGAGAGATGAGAAGCATCAGTTTGTTGTGGCATCTTAATTGTTAATTGATTACTTTCTCAACTGTGCCTTGACTGGGGGGCTCCAGCTGAGCCAGTGACCCCTTACTCGAGAGGGAGAAAGGGACCTTGGACTTCAGGTCAGCGACCATGGGGTCATGACTCTGATCCCTTGCTAAGCCAAATGAGCCTGCCCTCAAGCTGGCAACTTCGGGGGTTCGAACCTGGGTCCTCAGTGTCCCAAGTTGACACTCTATCCACCGTGCCACTACCCAGTAAGGCAAAAACACAGTATTTTTATTTGCAAATTTTAGCAACCGTAGTAGGGTGAGTTAGGCTAATACAGTGTTAAATACTACAAAGAAGTGAACAAGAATAAGAACAGAGAAAACACTGTGATGATTGTCTATTGAGAGTAGGGATAATGGTGTTACTTAGAACCTTTAGTATCTGTAAATTGGAGGGTGTCATATGCCACATTACTGGAATATTAAATTAAAAAATGATGAGAAAAGAAAGGAGCTTGACAATATCATTTAGGACTGTATTCATCTTAGGACTACCATTAAGTACTATAACCTGGTAGCTTAAATAAACAGAAATTAATTTATAATAATTATAATAGTTATCTCCTTCACAGGCTTCTGGAAACTAGAAGTCAAGATGTTGACAGGGCCGTGATTGCTTGCTCTCTCTCTCCCTCTTGCTTTTCCTTTCTCCCTCCCTCTCTCCTTATCTTCCTCTCTGAAGAGGGGACAATCTATTCTATGCCTTTCTCTTAGCTTCTGGTGGTTGCCAGCAGACTCTGGCTTCCTTGGCTTGTACATGTATCATTTTGCCTCCATTGTCACATGATATTCTCCTGTATTTCTTTTTTATCTTCTTATAAGGACACCAATCGTAATGGACTAAACCAGTGGTAGTCAACCTGGTCCCTATTGCCCACTAGTGGGCCTTCCAGCTTTCATGGTGGGTGGTAGCGGAGCAATCAAAGTATAAATAAAAAGATAGATTTAACTGTAAGAGTTGTTTTATAAAGATTTATTCTGCCAAATTTAGTGAAAATCCGACATAAAGTACTTGGTAAGTAATTATTATTATATGCTTTAACTTGTTGTAACTCTGCTTTATAAACTTTATAAAGTCAAGTTACTTTCCTACTTTATAAATCACCATTACTGTGGAACCGGTGGACGGTTAGAAAATTTTACTACTAACAGAGATACAAAAGTGGGTGGTAGGTATAAAAAGGTTGACTACCCCTGGACTAAACTCTGTCTTCATTACATCTACAAAGATCCTGTATTAAAATAAGGTCACATTTACAGGTATCTGAGATTAGGACATTAACATGCATTTCTGGGGAACACAGTTCAATTCATAACAAGAATATAGTATTAAAAAGTAAAACTAGAGCCTGACCTGTGGTGGCACAGTGGATAAAGTGTCGACCTGGAATGCTGAGGTCTCTGGTTCGAAATTCTGGACTTGTTGGTCAGGGCACATATGGAGTTGATGCTTCTTGCTCTTGCCATTTCCCTCTCTCTCTCTCTCTCTCTCTCTCTCTCTCTCTCTCTATATATATATATATATATATATATATATATATATATATATATATATATATATATATATATCGCCTCTCCTCTCCTGTCCTGTCCTGTCAAAAATAAATAAATAAAATCTTTAAAAATAAATGTAAAATGATGGCCAGAAGGTACACAATGGATAGAGCTTTGGATTGGGACACAGAAGTCCCAGGTTCAAAACTACCAGGTCACCGGCTTGAGTAGGGCTCGCAAGCTTGAGTGTGGGATCATTGATATGGGATCAAGCCAAGGTCAATGGCTTGAGCCAGAGGTCACTGGCTTGACTATAGGGTCTCCCACCGCACCTGCCCCCGCCCCAGTGGAGGCACACAGGAGAAAACAGTCAATGAACAACTAAGGTGCCACATCAAAGAATTGATGATTCTCATGTCTCTCCTTCCTGTCTGTCCATATCTGTTCCTCTCTCTGTCTCACTAAAAAAAAAGTAAAGCGATGGCTTTTGTGTGCAGAGAGGTAATGAGAAGAACCTGATCTGAGTAGGTTTTTGTAGATGAAAGGCACCCAACAGAAGGCAAGATTATTCCAAGTGATAAGATGATTTGGATTTCAAATACAGAGGGTATGTGGAAGGATTAATTTATAAAAGGGGCAAGAGTTTGTTCTCTGAGTTGGCAAGAATGGCAGTGACTGGAGTTGTAAACATACTGGTGAAGAGTATAGGTAACTGGCATGTGACCTTGGTGTTTTCAGTCAAAAAGGAGACACGGTTGTCAGAGGTCCCTCATGCCTGTCAGTATAAGGTACATTGCAGGATCACTGCACATCTGCATTTATTTGGGGGTGGGAGGTGAGTACTATTCATCTTAGTGTTCATTCTTAAAATAATTGTATCTTACTGGTGTTTAAGTTGATATTTAAGGATAATTCAGTTGTATCAATGCCTTAGGCTTTAAGAGAATGACCTATAATGTAGAAAGGGTTTTTAGCAAGAATTGAAATACAAAGTTCTTTGGTTGATTCTGATTTTTCCCCCCCATATTAAGCCCCTTTATCAAACATACTACATTCTTCAGCACACTCTCTGAGTTTTCCTGTCTTATATTTGAAATCAAAATAGAAACTTAAAACTAAAAAGAAGTCAAATAAAGTGAAAATATGGCATAACTCTTTGGTTTTAATTTCATAGGTTCTTCAATTTCCTTTTTAGAGTAGGGGATAAAAGCTGAGAATATAAGCTCCTGTTACCAAGAAGCATATGGGCTTTGTTGGGGTAATAACAGGAATCTGTGTTTGTGGCTTGCTGAGACCCTGGATACTAGAGACCTGGTCTACTGCCAGGTGTCTCAGTCCTCACCATGCTAATCTCAAAGTTTTCTACCTCCAAAGCTTAGAAGTAACATTGTAGTTTTTGTTAAATATTGTAACGTTTTAACATTATAACTGACTTATTTACTAAAAATGTTTTTGTGAATTTTTATTGCATTTATGCTATTACCCAACTGAAGTAGTGTCATATAATTATACTGAGGAACATCATCTGTCTAGCACAACCTTAACTTCATCTTTTGCCTTACTGGTTATTTTTACTCTGGAGATAACAAGAAATTGAAACTTGAGACTTCATTGTATTTGAAGGAAAACTGATTGGCAATGTGAGAGTGTTAGAAATTTGAGAGAAGATTATGTCATTTTGCTGTCATCTTTATAGATTATTCAGTGTGTGTTTTCTTGAAATCTTTCTCTTTTACTAAACTAAACTTTTCTGTGATCAGAAATTTAGTAAATATGTGTTCTATTTTCTCAGAGAAGAATGCACACAATGTAAGTGATTTGGAAGCCTGGGAATCAGTACTTTTCATGTTAAGGGTTGTATAGTGATCATCATTACATCGGTTAGAAACGCCATCTAAAGTATGCTATCAGTGCATTTGGAATGCTGTTCTCTCCTTGACCTGTGTCTTGATTTGCACACCCTGTTCTGCTACTTATACAATTCTTGAGTGCATGCTGGGCTTAAATTCTATTATTTATTGTGTAAAGGGTAATACTAAGTGATTTTTAATAGTCTGTAACTATGAATTATCTGAAGTCCTCTGAGTGAAATTATAATTTATATATTCTAAGTGATGAAGAAAAGAGGTTGTTTCTTACATTTAAATACTTCCCAGAAAAAGTTTGACTTGAAAGTGTCTTATTTTTCTTCTGTTTTTCTGCAATGTTATTAGTAAAGTAATTGTTGAGGGACAGCTTGTTTTAAGTCACATGGAATAGGCATTGTAAAATTCATTTGAAAAATGAGTCAAGTTTTTAGACTATGTCCTAAGGAGAATATTTACTTTTCTTCTTACTATTTTTTAAAATTATATTCTTGTCAAATAATTAGAGGCAGTATGGTATAGCAGGCTACACTGTGGGCTGAAGCAGAACTGCTGTGGTTAGAATATTGGCTCTGCTGCTTTGCAGCTCTCCTCACTCCCCGCCCTGGCTTCTGCTTCTACTTAGGTCATGGGGGTACCAACGAAGGTCTGGCTTGAAGAAGAGTGAATCATTTATTTCTTCTATTTTACCAGGTCAGTTGTCGATCTCTACTGAAGATCAGTTTCCCTCAGATGCCCCTTCCCCAGCAGCTCCCTGTGGGTTGTGTAATCTGCCTAACCCTTTCCTCTGCAGGCCGAGGGGGATGCTGGCTCTCCTGTTCTAAGCCTAACAGTCTCCACCACATCTTGCTGCCTTTCCGAAACTCTGTTTCCAACCTTGTAAATGGTCCCTTGATTAAACTACCATCGAAATTTTCTTTTTCATCTTTAACTATTAATTAAAGCATTAAAGATAAAAACATTTTGTACAAATTCTGTTTTGTTAAAATTACTAAACCCAGAAACATATTCAAGAAGTGTCTAGTGAAAGAATAAAGATAAAGAAACCATAGGCATGTTTCTTTAACTTAATTAAATTAAATTAATTATTTAATTAATTCTTAGAGTAGTTCCATATTATTACATCAACGATGTGAATTTCTGACAGCAGGTTAATGGGGATGAACATGGTACCTGCTTCTTAGGTTGAGGTGAGCATTACACGAGTTATGTGTATAAAATACTTAAAACAGTGCTTAGCATAGTATGTAATCAGCTAATCCAAGTGTTGGCTGTTTTTGTTGAGTCTCATATCATTATATAGTTACCTAGTTGTATATAATCTTGCTTTGAAGTAAAAACAACTAATACACTTGTAGGCCTCATAATTTGTTTGGTTGCTAAGTAATCTTTGGCTGTGAAAAGAAAAAAAACCCAATTTATTTTATTTATTCCTTTGACCAGTTCTTCTAAATAAATATTTATTTAAAATAAAGAATACATTAGTTACAAATTTCTTTTCTTTTATTTTATTTTAGTGAGAGGAGAGGTGGCAGAGAGACAGACTCCTGCACAAGCATCCCAACCAGGATCCACTCAGCAAGCCCAGGGGGTCATGCTCTGCTCATCAGGGGGGCGGGGGGCCTTGCTCCATTGCTCAGCAACAGAGCCATTTTTTTATTGCCTGAAGCAGAATCCACAGAGCCATCCTCAGCACCTGAGGCCAACTTTGCTTAAACCAATCAAACCATAGCTGCAGGAAGGGAAGAAAGAGAGAAGGGGCAGGGCTAGAGAAGCAGATGGTCGCTTCTCCTGTGTGCCCTGGCCAGGAATCGAACCCAGGACTTCCACACGCCTGGCCAATGCTCTACCACTGAGCCAATTGGCCAGGGCAGTTAAAATTTTAAAAGTAGGTTATTTACACAATGATAGAGCTTTACCCTTTATCAGAAACTACATAGCTTAGCTGGCTCTTTAAAATTAATTGTATTTAATCCTTTCTTGATTTCCAGAATAATACAATTTTGAAAAAAATTTATTATGGAAAATTTTAAATTTGCATTATTATGTACAACACTGCCCATACAACTTTAGTAGAAAATAATTGATTTGCTTCTTTTCCTTTGAAGTAAAAGAAGATAATGTCATCATTTATCCCTCAGTTTTACTTAATATTTTTTGAGTGACTCAGCACAAATTAGTTATTATACAGATATATTAAAATATTTGTAACATTTAACCTAAGTTACAGATATACTAGTTTCTCTTTAAATATGCCAATAGGAGGTAATTAATAAGATATAAATGCTGAATTAAAATTGGGCAGTATAATATGTAATTAGGACTATTTTTATATAAACCTTACTATAGTCAAACTTGTATATTTAATTTGAACTCTCAAAACAGTATTTTATTAAGTAGATGTTAATTACTAGGAATGTATGAATTATCATGAATAAGCTATTTTTTTATATAAGGAATATTAGGATAGTGATGCTTTTCTGTTTGTACTTGTTATTTTTCCTATTCTCAGAGTTCCATTAAAACTATAATAGTTTTTAATATTAGCTCACTTTTTATTTTTAGTACCTTTTAGATATTGTTTCTTAATATAGTATGCTATATAAAATTTTTAATATATTTTTTACTAACTGTCACTGTTATACTGATTTCTGACAGTAACTTCTTTGTGCTTTGAAGCAGAAAACTAAAATGTTATTAAAATTGGACCTAGAGACAAGAATGCCTACTTTAGGAGCAAATCGTTAAGAGCACAATAAGTCTTTTTTGGCCCTGGCCATTTAGCTCAGTGGTAGAGCTTTGAACCTGCGTGTGGAAGTCCCGGGTTCGATTCCCTGCCAGGGCACACAGGAGAAGCGCCCATCTGCTTCTCCACTCTTCCCCCTTTTCTTTCTCTCTATCCCTCCCTTCTTCTCCTGCAGCCAAGGCTCCACTGGAGCAAAGTTGACCCAGGTGCTGAGGATGGCTCTATGGCTTCCTCCTAAGGTGCTAGAATGGCTCTAGTTGCAGCCGAGCAATGCCCCAGATGTACACCATCACCCCCTTGTGGGCATCCTGGGTGGATCCCGGTCAGGTGCATGCAGGGATCTGTCTGCCGCCCCACTTCCCGCTTCAGAAAAATTTTAAAAACAGAAAGAAAAAAAGTCTTTTTTGTATTCCGACTTTTAACAACTTCTAGATGAATATAATTACTGTATATTTAAAAAATACTCAGCCCTGGCCGGTTGGCTCAGCGGTAAGGCGTCGGCCTGGCGTGCGGGGAGTCCCGGGTTCGATTCCCGGTCAGGGCACATAGGAGAAGTGCTCATTTGCTTCTCCACCCCCCCCCTTCCTCTCTCTTCCCCTCCCGCAGCCAAGGCTACATTGGAGCAAAGATGGCCCAGGCGCTGGGGATGGCTCCTTGGCCTCTGCCCCAGGCGGCAGAGCGACGCTCCGGAGGGGCAGAGCATCGCCTCCTGGTGGGCAGAGCTTCGCCCCTGGTGGGCGTGCCGGGTGGATCCCGGTCGGGTGCATGCGGGAATCTGTCTGACTGTCTCTCCCCGTTTCCAGCTTCAGAAAAATACAAAAAAAAAAAAAAAAAAACTCAAATTTTAATTAACAATTAAAATTTTTAATTTGAAATTTGTATATATACATTCAACTTTGAGTTTAGGAATTCTGTTTTTTGTGGTCCCCCCTCCCCCCATCCCATGGTCTTGTCAAGCAGTAATGAGCCTTTTCCTTCATTCTTTGTGGTAAGATTTATTTAAGATTGCACAAATATTTTTGGGATATAATTTATTCTGTAATCATGATAGGTAATAATTACTAGGATTTGCTGTATGCTTCACATTTCTAAGCACATAATATAGAGACATAGATTTTGTATAATGCTCACATAAAACTGTCATGTCAGTACTGCTCTTTTCCCAGTTTTCACAGACATGAAATTAAGTCACAGAGCAGTAAATTGCTTGTCCAAGGTCACATAGCTAGTAAATAGTGGAGCTGTGATGTAAAGGTGTTAATTCTGGCTTCAGGGGTCACGATCTGATCGCTCTGTCACGAGGTGAAGCTTTAGTAAAATCGAGTGAGAGGCACAGATGGAAAGCCTGCATTTTGGACAGATTTTAAAAACACAGTCTGTTTCAGGAATATTCAGAAAAGGGGTGGATTAAAACTCAAATGCAGAAGTTTAATTTGTTACAGCAAAATGTTTTAAAAAAGTTGTAATATGTAATTGGATGATTTTTTTGCCACACTGAGGTGTACTGTGTATCTGTAAAAAGGGATGAAGATGACTTCTATATTCAGTTTTAGAATGATTTTGAACTAAGGAAAAAATGTGTCGAGTTTTCTTGTATTTAAAGAATGTAACATAGATAGCAATGGGGAAAATAATCTAACTAATAAAAATGGTTATGTAGGGGAGGATGGAGAGAGGATAGAAGCTAGATCTTTTAGGATGTATATCTGCTTTGTACTTTTGCTTCGGAGCCATGTAAATGTTCTACATGATTTCAAGCCATGACAGTAAAGGAGTTCCTAAAGCTAAAAAATCAAGCTGAAACATTTGAATCTATTATTATATTACATTGGTGACATAGACACCCAAGAAGAATATTTTACGTAACTTTAACATATAGTATTTTACATACATATCACTGGTGGAACACAACATTAGAACAGAAGGGTTGAATATTATAAATTGCATTCAGTATTGTTATTTTGAAACTGATATATGTGAATATATATAGACATTTATATGTGTAGTAGGTAGCTGGAAATAAGGTTATTAGAATCCAGCATTCTTTAATATATTAGAAGATGGAAATATAAAATCAAAGAAGTTATATAAAATACTGTAATTTTAAATTGGATTTGGTGAGTTTATGGTATATGTTTTTTAGAAAAGGAAAAATAGATTTCCTAATTCTGTCTAAGCAAAGACCTAGTAGCAGTATCCAGTGACAGCAAGTATCCCAGAGCCTGGATTGTGCTCTGTAAATATTGGGTCCTGCTGGTCTCTACCCCAGAGCTCAGGCAAGGGATATATAAAATACTCTGGGGAGCTCTCTTTGTGCTAGGAGCAAAGGAAGGTGAGAGTCTGTCAAAACGATGCAGGAATTAATTTTGAAGGAGCTCCCACTGGCTAATTATGGGACAGTTTGAGTATTAAAACAAAAATAAACTAAATGGATTAAAACATATCAAATATGCTAAAACCCCTGAGAACATAATGATCCTCCCAAGAAGATTAAGTTGTGATTTAAATTCTATTAACACCTATATATTAACTTACTTTTTTAAAAAAAGATTTTATTTATTTATTTTTAGAAAGAGGAGAGAGGGAGAAAAGTGGAATTAACTTTTAACTACTTATTATTACCTTAGTTGTCTTTAGTGTTGTTTCCTTCTTGGAGCTGTTTGGCAATCTGGGTGTACATGCATTACACTTGAAATATACAGAATGGTATATTACTGCTAAGATCAGAGATGCATTTTTTCAAAATTTTATTTAGAAGTGAATGCTATTATACTTGCTGGTTAAAAGTTTTGGTAGGAGTTTGATTATTATAGAACAACCATCATTCTGGAAATAGTTTGAACTCCGACTATTAAGTCACAACTGCAATCTATTCCTTCAGAAGTGGACTAGAGTGTCATATGTGTGAAAATAATATAGAACCATTCCATCTGGATTTCTCATAGGCATCTCAAGTTCAACATGTCCAAAACCAAACCTCATTATTATTAGCAGCACCGTAATTTGTACCCATTGACCAAACATGAAAAGTAGGAGTAACCCCAGACTTCTTCACCTTTGGTCAACAGTTCAGTTGTCTTCTGTTTCTTATCAGTCTATTTCCTGAAATTGCTCTTGATTCTGTTCTACTACCCCTGCCTCCAAGTTTTATAATGGCATTTTCCTGCATAATTTTTCAGAAACAATCTTATCTTCTCTAGCTGTGGTACCTACATTTTTATATTTTTAATTTTTCCATTAATTTGAGAGAGGGGACAAGGAAGAGCAACACCAACTCGTTGTTTTACTTAGTTCTGTTTAGTAGAACACTCATTGGTTGCTTCTGATGTGTGCCCTGATCGGGAATTGAACCTGCGACTTTGGCATACAGGGACAATGCTTTATTCACTGAACCACCTAGCCAAGGTCAGTTACTATGTTTTTAAATACAAAGATACAGACTCCATTTTAGTCCTGAAATTTTGTTCCTTTACACAGTAGTCCTATACCCTTATATATTAAAAAACATTCACAGTGACAGCTTGTTTGTATTAAATGATAGGTACATTTTGGTTTTTTGTAACAGAGACAGAGAGAGGGACAGACAGACAGGAAGGGAGAGAGATGAGAAGCATCAATTCTTTGTTGCAGCACCTTAGTTGTTCATTGATTGCTTTCTCATAAGTGCCTTGACCCCTGGGGCTACAGCAGACCGAGTGAGGCCTTGTTTAAGCCAGCGACCTTGGGCTCAAGCTGGTGAGCCTTGCTCAAACCATATGAGCCCTCACTCAAGCCGGTGACCTTGGGATTTCGAACCTGGGTCCTCCGCATAAATGATAGATACATTTAAATGAATTTATATTTTAAAAGTCATAATAAGCTAAATATGTGATTATTTCTTTTCTATAGAAACTTTTGTAATCCTTTGAATTACTAAAAAAATTTTTTTTTTTTTTTGTTTTTTTTTTTTTTTGTTTTTTTTTTTTTAGAGAGAAAGACAGGAAGGAGAGAGATGAGAAGCATCAATCCGTAGTTGCATCATATTAGTTGTTCATTGATTGCTTCCCATACGTACCTTGACCAGGGGAGTGGGGTCTAGCTGAGCCAGTGACCCCTTTCTCAAGCCAGCAACCCTGGGGTCATTTCTATGATCCCACGCTCAAGCCAGTGACCCTGTGCTCAAAATGGCAAGCCTGTGCTCAAGCATTAAACTTGGGGCATTGAACCTGGGACCTTAGCTTCAAACCTGGGACCCAAGCATTCCAGGTCGACACTGTATCCACTGTGCCACCACCGGTCAGCCTTGGTGTAATTTTTTATATGCAGTAAATTCTCTGCCAGTTGTCTCAGCTCAATACATTCAAATACATGAACCCGTCAGGTATTTTATTAATTTTCTTGAAGAAGTCTCTTCCAGTTACTTTTGAATTTCTTTGTACCTTCCAACATTCATCTCTCATTTTCTTTGTTTTTTTAAAACAGTCCCCTTCCTGGCCCTGGTGGGATGGTTCAGTAAATAAAGCATCTTCACGGTGCCCTGAGATTGGGGGTTTGATCCCCAGTCAGGGCACATATGAGAAGCAATCAATGAGTACACAACTAAATGTAACAGCTAAGTGGAACAATGAGTTGATGCTTCTCTCTCTCTTCCTCAAAACAATATAAAAATTTGGAAAAATAAAAGTCTCTCCCTCCCTTTGAAAAATTTTTCCTGTAATTTTAGTGGGGTTTCAGAAGGGAATGAAGTTAAATACATGTCTAAAAATCAGCAGATGGCCTTACTTACTATTCATAGATAAAATAGACTGTTTAGTGACATCTATTTCTGAGACTCTCAGCCCACTAGCTTATCTACAACCCACCTTTATTCCAAATGCCTTCCCCATCTCTTTTCCAAATCCATTTTTGAAAAACTAAGCCTTCTTGAGGTCAGGTTTAATTATATTCTGAATCTGGTTACTTTTAATCAGAAATCGGGATATCTTTTATTCTCTGTCTTTTGGTAGATAGCATATAGTGGCGGTTCTCAACCTGTGGGTCGCGACCCCGGCGGCCTAAGGCGACCCCTGTGTTTTAGTCATTTGACCTCCGCCGGGGTCGCGACCCACAGGTTGAGAACCGCTGGCATATATTGTTTGGTCCACAGTAAAAGTTCTTATATTTTTAAGCTTGTCTTTGGACATCCCTTTTACTTCTTGCTCAAAATTAGAAAATGTTGTCATTCCTGGGTACTCACTGCTTACTTTGAGAATGTTTGGAAATGCCTGGAGGTGTATTTGATTATCACCATATTTGGAACATGCTATTGGCCCGTAATGAGTACAGACTGAAGATACTAAAGGCCCCTCAGTACATGGAATAGTCCTGCACAGTGAACACTTGTACCGCTTAAAATTACAATAATCAATCTTGAGAAATATTGCTTGAGTTTAAAGGGAAACGTGGCTCTGCCTTGAGACTAGTACTTGCCTGCAAGTCTCTCAATAGTGTCTGTTTTCCTTCCTATTCCTCTAGCAGTGGGACTGGAAGCATGGAAGAACCTCCTTTGTTCTTATTGCTGCTTCCTGACCACTGCCTTCCTATAACCTAAAAATAAAACAAAAGTAAGCAAACAGCAAAACAACCTCACTCTGAATTTTCTGCTACCTTTTTTATGGAGAGAGCCTTCTTTAATCATCTAGAAGTAATTGGTATTTTTTTAATTTATTTTTTATTTTTTGATTAATTTTAATGGGGTGACATTGATAAAACAGGGTACATATGTTCAGAGAAAACAGCTCTAGATTATTTTGCCATTTGCTTATGCTGCATTCCCATCACCCAAAGTCCAATTGTCTTTCCTCACCTTCTAACTGTTTTTCTTTGTGCCCCTCCCCTCCCCCCTCCCCCTCCCCCCACCCTGTAACCCCCACACTCTTGTCCATGTCTCTGAGTCTCATTTTTATGTCCCATCTCTGTATGAATTTATATAGTTCTTTGTTTTTTCTGATATACTTATTTCGTTCAGTATAATGTTATCAAGGTTCATCCATGTTGTTGTAAATGATCTGATATCATCATTTTTTATGGCTGAGTAATATTCCATAGTATATATGTACCAAAGCTTTTTAATCCACTCGTCCTCTGACGGACACTTGGGCTGTTTCCAGATTTTCGCTATTGTGAACAATGCTGCCACAAACATGGGGGTGCATTTCTCCTTTTGGAGCTGTTCTATGGTGTCCTTGGGGTATATTCCTAACAGTGGGATAGCTGGGTCAAAAGGCAGTTTGATTTTTAATTTCTTGAGGAATCTCCATACTGTTTTCCACGGTGGCTGCACCAGTCTGCATTCCCACCAGCAGTGCAGGAGGGTTCCCTTCTTTCCACATCCTCGCCAGCACTTATTCTGTGTTGTTTTGTTGATGAGCGCCATTCTGACTGGTGTGAGGTGATACCTCATTGTGGTTTTAATTTGCATTTCTCTAACGATTAGTGATGTTGAGCATTTTTTCATATGCCTATTGGCCATCTGTATGTCCTCTTTGGAGAAGTGTCTATTCATTTCATTTGCCCATTTTTGGATTGGATTGTTTGTCTTCCTGGTATTAAGTTTTACAAGGTCTTTATAAATTTTGGTTATTAACCCCTTATCAGACGCATTGTCAAATATATTCTCCCATTGTGTAATTTGTCTTTTTATTCTGTTCTTATTGTCTTTAGCTGTGCAGAAGCTTTTTAGTTTGACATAGTCCCATTTGTTTATCCTGTCTTTTATTTCACTTGCCTGTGGAGACAAATCAGCAAATATATTGCTGTGAGAAATGTCAGAGAGCTTACTGCCTATGTTTTCTTCTAAGATGCTTATGGTTTCATGGCTTACATTTAAGTCTTTTATCCATTTTGAGCTGATTTTTGTGAATGGTGTAAGTTGGCGGTCTAGTTTCATTTTTTTGCAGGTAGCTTTCCAATTTTCCCAACGCCATTTGTTGAAGAGGCTGTCTTTACTCCAATGTATGCTCTTACCTCCTTTGTCAAATATCAGTTGTCCATAAAGTTGTGGGTTTATTTCTGGGTTCTCTGTTCTGTTCCATTGATCTATATGCCTGTTCTTATGCCAGTACCAGGCTGTTTTGAGTACAATGGCCTTGTGGTATAACTTGATATCTGGAAGTGTGATACCTCCCACTTTATTCTTCCTTTTCAGGATTGCTGAGGCTATTCGTGTTCTCTTTTGGTTCCATATAAATTTTTGGAATATGTGTTCTATATCTTTGAAGTAAGTCATTGCTATTTTAATTGGTATTGCATTGAATTTATAAATTGCTTTGGGTAATATAGACATTTTAATGGTGTTTATTCTTCCTATCCATGAGCACGGTATATGCTTCCACTTGTTTGTATCTTCCCTGATTTCTTTTATCAATGTTCTATAATTTTCCAAGTACAAATCTTTAATCTCCCTGGTTACATTTATTCCTAGGAACTTTATTTTTTTGGTTGCAATGGTAAAGGGGATTGATTCCTTAATTTCTCTTTCTGACAGTTCATTGTTAGTGTATAAAAATGCCTCTGATTTCTGAGTATTAATTTTATATCCTGCCACCTTGCCAAACTCATTTATCAGGTCTAGTAGTTTTTTGACTGAGACTTTAGGGTTTTCTATATACAATATCATATCATCTGCAAATAATGATAGTTTTACTTCTTCTTTTCCAATTTGGATGCCTTTTATTTCTTTTTCTTGTCTGATTGCTGTGGCTAGGACTTCCAGAACTATGTTGAATAAGAGTGGTGAAAGGGGGCACCCCTGCCTTGTTCCTGATCTTAAGGGGATTGCTTTTAATTTTTGCCCATTGAGTATGATGTTGGCTGTGGGTTTCTCATAGATGGCCTTTATCATGTTGAGGTATGTTCCCTGTATTCCCACTTTGCTGAGAGTTTTGATCATGAATGGGTGCTGGATTTTATCACATGCTTTTTCTGCATCTATTGAAATTATCATGTGGTTTTTCTCTTTCCTTTTGTTTATGTGATGAATCACATTGATTGATTTGCGAATATTGTACCAGCCTTGCCTCTTAAGAATAAATCCCACTTGATCCTGGTGTATGATTTTTTTCATATATTGTTGGATCCGGTTTGCTAATATTTTGTTGAGAATTTTAGCATATAAATTCATCAGGGATATTGGCCTATAATTTTCTTTCTTTGTGTTGTCTTTGCTTGGTTTTGGAATCAGAATTATGCTCGCCTCATAAAAGGAGCTTGGAAGTCTTTTTTCCTCTGGAATTTTTTGAAATAGCTTGAGAAGGATAGGAGTTAGTTCTTCTTTGAATATTTGGTAGAATTCACTTGTGAAGCCATCAGGCCCAGGACTTTTCTTTTTTTGAGAGCTTTTTGATAACTGTTTCGATCTCATTTGTTGTAATTGGTCTGTTTAGGTTTTCTGATTCTTCCAGATTGATTTTTGGAAGATTGTATGTTTCAAGGAATTTGTCCATTTCATCTAGGTTGTCTAGTTTTTTGGCGTACAGTTCTTCATAGTATTTTCTTACAATATTTTGTATTTCTGTTGTGTCTGCTATTTCTCCACTCTCGTTTCTAATTTTATTTATTTGAGTCCTCTCTCTTTTTTTTTTTTTTGGTGAGTCTGGTTAAAGGTTCATCGATCTTGTTTACCTTTTCAAAGAAGCAGCTCCTGGTTTTATTGATCCTCTGTATTGTTTCTTTAGCCTCTATGTCATTTATTTCTGCTATGATCTTTATTATTTTCTTTCTTCTATAGCTCTGGGATTTACTTGCTGTTCTTTTTCTAGTTCTTTTAGATGTAGGGTCAAGTTGTTTATTTGAGCTCTTTCTAGCTTCTTGAGGTATGTCTGTAATGCTATAAACTTCCCTCTCAAGACTGCCTTTGCTGTGTCCCATACATTTTGAGTTGATGTATGCTCATTATCATTTGTTTCTAGGAATTTTTTAATTTCTTCTTTGATGTCATTGTTTACCCATTCGTTCTTTAATAACGTGCTATTTAGTTTCCAAGTGTTTGAGTGTTTTTCTGTTGTGGTTGATTTCTAGTTTTATGCCATTGTGATCAGAGAAAGTGCTCGATATGATTTCAGTTTTCTTAAATTTTTTGAGACAGCTTTTGTGCTCTAACATGTGGTCTGTTCTAGAGAATGTACCATGAGCACTTGAAAAGAATGTATATTTTGCTCCTTTAGGGTGAAAGGTTCTGAAGATATCTATTAAATCGAGTTGATGTAGTATGTCTTTTAGGTCTGCTGTTTCTTTGTTAATTTTCTTTCTTGAGGATCTATCTAGTGATGTTAGCGGGGTATTGAAATCCCCTACTATTATAGTATTACTGTTGATCTTGCCCTTTAAATCCATCAAAGTCTGCTTTATATATTTAGGTGCTCCTATATTAGGTGTGTAGATATTTATAATGGTTATCTTCCTGTTGGATTGCTCCCTTAATCATTATGTAGTGACCTTCTTTATCTCTTACTATAGTCTTTGTTTTAAAGTCCGTTTTGTCTGATATAAGTATTGCTACCCCAGCTTTTTTTTCATTTCCATTTGCGTGAAATATTTTTTTTTCCATCCATTTATCTTCAGTCTATGTGCATCTTTTTTTTTATATCTCTTGTAGACAGCATATGTATGGGTCCTGTTTTCTTATCCATGCAGCTACCCTATGTCTTTTGATTGGATCATTTAATCCATTTACATTTAAGGTTATTATTGATATGTAACTGTTTATTGCCATTTTATTCTTTAAAATTGTATTCCTCTTTTGCTATATTCTTTTTCTCCTTTGATCTGTTTGCAACAGGCCCCTTAGCATTTCTTGCAGCCTTGGTTTGGTTGTAGTGAATTCCTTGAATTTTTTTTTTGTCTGGAAAGCTTTTTATTTCTCCTTCAATTTTAAACGATAGCCTTGCTGGATAAAGTAATCTTGGTTTTAGGTTCTTGTTTTGCATTACTCTGAATATTTCTTGCCATTCCCTTCTGGCCTCAAGTGTTTCTGTTGAGAAGTTGGAAGTCATTTTTATGGGGGCTCCTTTGTAGGTGATAGTCTTTTTTTCTCTAGCAGTTTTTAATATTTCTCTTTATCATTTAGCTTTGGTATTTTAATTATAATGTGTCTTGGTGTAGATTTCTTTGGGTTTCTCTTTAATGGAGTTCTCTGTGCTTCCTGAACATGTGAGATGTTTTCTTGCCTTAATTGAGGGAAGTTTTCAGCTATGATATGCTTGAACAAAGTCTCTATCCCTTGTTCTTTCTCTTCTTCTTCAGGAAACCCTATGATGCGGATGTTATTTCTCCTCATGTTGTCACAGAGCTCTCTTAGAGTTTCCTCAGACTTTTTGAGTCTCTTTTCTTTTTTCTGCTCTGCTTTCGTGCCTTTATTTATCATGTCCTCTAACTCGCTGATTTGATTCTCAGCTTCATCCATACTGTTTTTAATTCCTTCCATTGTGTTCTTCATTTCAGATATTGTATTTGTCATTTCTGACTGATTCTTTTTTATTATTTCAATATCTGTTTTTATATCTGCTATCTCTTTATTTAGGTGTTCGTAATGACCATCTATTGTTCTAATATCTTTGAGCATCCTAATAATTGTTATTTTAAACCCTGGATCTGGTAATTTGGTTATATCTGTTTCATTCAGTTCCTTTTCTGGGGATTTCTCTTGAATCATTTGTGTTGCATTTCTCTGCCTTCTCATCTTCTCTGTGTAAAAGAAGGTCTTGGCCACTGGAGTCCACTCAGTGTGGCCTCTGTTCCCTAGGTATGGTCTGTCTGCAAGCCCGCCACCCCCTCTGCTGTTGCTGCCTAGGGCGTTTGGGTATGGGCATTGCCAGTGCCTTCCCACTGGGGCGTTTGTTGTGATTTCGCCTTTCCTTCATGGGGTGGCTGTGATCACGTGCTTGGGTGTACAAGCTTTGGTGGCCTTGGCCTTCGCCCTGCCCCTGTGGGTGGTGTTATGCTATGCCCTGAGATCAGTGGCAGCACCTTTGCTCAGTTGCGGGAGGAGCCAGCTCCCAAGTCAGGCCACAAGCCTCGGTTCCACGGGCGGGGCAAGGCTGTGCTCCTGCAAGAGCCGGTCTCCACCCCTTCCGGTGTTCCCGCCCTTCTCCCACAGACTGGATTGCAGGCAGCCTGAAGCTGGGCTTGACCACTTTTGCACACCCCCTTCTCCCCAGCCAGGTAAGACTGAGCTCACACCTGGGCCCAGTGGTGGCCAGCTGGCTTCCGCGTCCCACCGCCGCCCACCCTCCAGCGAGCCCTCAGCCGTGTGGGTGCGGGCACTGCAGCTCAGACCCTAAGACTCACTACTGTAGCCCCGAAAGCTCCCTCCTTCTAAGCGACTCTGCTCTGAGTGCCGCGGGAGAGCTTGTTTGGCTGGTATCCTGCTTCCCTTTGCTGGTATTGCTGTTTCCAGGGGAAATATTCACTTCAGATTTGGGGAGTGACTCGTCCCAGGGGTTAGGGTGGCTGTCTCCCAAAATGTTTCTTCCTGTGCCTCCTAGATTACACTCTCTTCCTGCTACTCCGGTCTTCTCCTCTCTCCCCGTTCCCTGGAGCCCCAGGTTAGTGGTTGTGAGAGAGGTTTTCTGCGTGGTCCCTTTAAGAAGAATCCTGGGTCTGAGAAATCAGTCTTCTTCTCCCAAACAGTATCCTGTCTTGTTCCCAGCTAAATACTGTCCTTACGCCTCTTCTAGGCTCTGGGGCTGTAGGCTGGGGCTTTGTTCCTGGGATTCAGGACCCTCCCCTTTCTGCTAAACTCACTTCCCACCACACGATTTTCTCCCGGCTGCTGTTCCCCCCGGGGAGCTGTGCAGCCCTCTCCGTGTTTCTGCTTTTCCTACCAGTCTCGGTGTGGCTTCTTCAGTGTTCCTTGGTTGAAGAGTCCTCTTAGTTTAGTCCAAAGTTGGTTTTTCCAGATGATAGTTCTTAAAATTAGTTTGTAATCCACTTTGGTTCTGGGAGGTGGGAGTTGGTACGTCCACCTACTCCAGCGCCATCTTGTCTTCTCCTAGATGTAATTTGTATTTTATAATCACCTGTAACAATTAATGCTTATGTCTAATAATCTGTATGGCCATATTATAAATGAAATAAGATAATTTCTCATTTAATAAATGTTAAATATATATACAACATGCCCTTTTCTGTCCAATTTATTGATAAATTTAATTGTCGGTTTATTTTTGTACATTGTGTACAGTTGTTACTAACTTTCCTTTTCACAATTAAAAGCCAATACCTTTGAAGGCCTTTTGCTCCCTCTATTGCAACATTTTGTAAGGGTTATTTTAAAATACAAAGATATGGCCCTGGTTGGTTGGATCAGTGGTAGAGCGTCGGCCTGGTGTGTGGATGTCCTGGGTTTGATTCCTGGCCAGGGCACACAGGAGAAGTGCCCATCTGCTTCTCCACCCCTCCCCCTCTCCCTTCTTCTTCTCTCTCTCTTCCCCTCCCGCAGCCAAGGCTCCATTGGAGCAAAGGTGGCCCGGGAACTGAGGATGGCTCCATGGCCTCGCCTCAGGCGTTATAATGTCTCCTGTTGCAAGGAGCAACAGCTTCAGATGGGCAGAGCATCACCCCCTGGTGGGCATGCCAGGTGGATCCTGCTTGGATGCATGTGGGAGTTTGTCTTTCTGCCTCTAAGCTTCTCACTTCAGAAAAATACAAAAAAAAAATGCAAAGATAAGAATTCCATTAACAACATGATACAAGATGTTAACATAATGCGATTAATGATCATTTTAAGGTGTAGAACTATGTTTAAATAGTACACATTTATATCAAATTGTATTTTTTAATGGATTATTTTGTAAAAGTATATCTAGAGCCAGACTATCAAATACCTACCTCATGTGTACTGGTTTGTATCTTGGATTTAGTGTGTGAAATTTAGTACATTCTTTTCTTTACGGGTGTTTTGCATGAATCAATGACTTGCATTAACTGTTACCAATGTGTCTTTCTGATTTTTAGGTTGTGGAAAATGCCCTTAAAGTGAACCCAGTATTAGGCTCGCAAATGTTTCAACCAATTCTACCCTGTGTTTTTAGAGGTATTATAGAAGGAGAGGTAAGATTTATATTATGCTTCTAAGAACAATGTTGGACCCCAGGATTCTAGTTTTAATTATTTTCCCTCTGCATTGGAAAATTACTTCTTCATTGTCTTAATAAAAGGGAAGCTTTTTAAAATATTTGATTGTTTTGAAGTAAATTCACTCAATTTCAGGTATTTGTACAGCTTTATTTTTTTATTTGTCCATATAGGAAGGATAGATTTCCTTTAATAACTCATCTCTCACTCATGTGCAAGCATAGTCATATACAAGGATTTTAAGCATTGGAATGGGAAAATAATAGTGCTGGTTTTGTTATATACTGAATATATGAAAACTATAGCTCTTAAATAAGTCCATGTAGCTGCGTATGTTAAAAGCACTTAAAGTAATATGAATATGTAAATATGCCATTGGTAAATATCCTTTCTCTGTTCTTATTTATATATATATATATATAAAATCCCTATAAATATACATTTTGAGTGACATATGTTATATGCCATATATATCTGTATAGCATGTAAATTTAGTAAGCAAGAATTAAGCAATATTGACAGTTCATTCAAAGGAGCAATATGAAGGAGAATATTGTTATTTCATATGCCTGTTGATTGTTACTATGTGCTGTGCTTTAATTGTACAGCGGTATCCTGTAGTGATGTCAACATATCTCGGAGTTATGGGTCGAGTCCTGCTACAAAACACTAGTTTCTTTTCTTCACTTCTTACTGAGATGGCACATAAATTTAATCAGGAGGTAAGAATAATTTATTTAAATTGAAGGAAGTTTTTATTCAGATAAAGATTAGAAATAATGTGGTGAAATAATATTTCTATAAAAGTCTTATTGTATTTAACTTTTATATTTTAAATCTTTAATAATTTACATTGTACCTTAATTTGGTAGATGAAAAGAGAATCAGTAAATGGCAATTAAAACTTTTATTTTCTTCCCAAACAGGCAGTTTTATTCTGCTTAGTGATAGGCATTCGTAAATGTACGGCAGTAGCCATACAGTAAGTGAAAGAGGGAGACATATAATCGTGTACTGTTTTTATTTCACTTCTTTAATTAACTTATTCTTAATGCCATACAATGAAGTTTCTGTTATCATTATTGTGGGAAATTACCTTTTTCCCCAGGGCTTATTTAAAAAAATACTATAATTAAAACCAATCTCTGCAATATGTGTGAAATAGGCTCTTAAGTAACGTGGTTACTTGAGACTATATACAGAATATTAAAATTCAATTTTTATGTTTAAGTCATTAGTCTGTTAAGATTTATAAAATGTTGAAGGTGGAATGTACTTGACTGTATCTCTATAATAGTAAGTAATTTATGTTCTGAGACTGATATAACTCTTTCTACTTTAAGGTTTGTGGGCTGAAACAAATGCAACTATTTCAACTTCAAGGAAATTCAGAGTTAGGAAGTATAAATTTTGAAGTATGGCTATAGTTTTTCTAGAATTAGACTAATCTAGTTAGAGACACTAGCCCTTGTTTTGATGAATAGATAAGAAAGAGTTTTCATTAATTTTGTTAAATTTAACTGTGATAGGTTAATGTTAAACAGTTAAAAGAGTTTATTCAGTTGAGTTAAGCAAAATTTGTTGACTGATTTTAATAATAATATATTTAACAACAATAATACACATTTCATGTGTTATTTTAAATTCTCCCAATGAGATTATTTATATTTTCAGTTCACACATGAGAAATCAAAGGCTTAGAGAGCTTTAGTGACATGCTCAAGTTTACTTAGCTCTGGTGAATGACAGAGTTGGTATACAAACCCCAGCAATCTAATTTTAGAACCCGAATCACACTGACCACATTCCGCTTCCTTCTGCTTATCCTCGAATGGCACCTCTTCGTTAGACCCTGTATATACTGGCCTTGACATGCTTGTTACTTTTAAGGATAGGAGTACTTAAACAGGCAGTTCCAAATTAATATTATAAGTACTATGTTAGAGATATGTCCAACATGCTGGGGAGAGAAAGAAAAGCTATTAAATATGTTAAAATTTTCCCCCAGTTTTTTTTATTGTGATAAAATGCACATAAATAAAATTTACCCTCTTAACCATTTCTAAGTAGACAAATCCGTGGTATTAAATATATTCATAATGTTGACAGTCATTATCACCATCCGTCTTCATAACTCGCTCTTGTACAACTCTCTACCCATTAAACAATAACTTTCCCATTCTGCCCTACCCCAGCTCCTGGCAGCCGTCATTCTACTTTCTGTCTGATTTTGGCTACTCTGACTGCGAACAAGTGCAATCAGAAAGTATTTTGTATGTGTGTGTGACTAACATATTACTTAGCATATGTGTTAAAGATTTATTCATGCTAGTAGCAATAAGTCAGAATTTGCTTCCTTTTTAAGGCTGAATAATATTCCTTGTATATATTGTATCTATACATCACATTCTACTTATCCATTCATCAGTCAGACAATGGACACTTTGGTTGCTCCCACATTTACTACTGTGAACAAAGCTGCTGTGAACATGAATGTACAAATATCTCTTTGAGACCCTGCTTTCAGTTCTTTTGGGTATATATTCGGAAGTGCAATTGCTGAATTATATGGTGATTCTATTTTTCAGTTTTTGAGGAAACAACAAATTGTTTTCCACAGCAGATGCCCTATTTTAAATTCCCTCCCACCATGCAAAGGGTTCCAATTTCTCCACATTGTTGCCAACACTTGTGCCGGATTTTTAAAGAGGTCACAGAATTTTTGTCCTGTCCTCAGTGTATGCCAGTTTTAGTTGCTTCTTAATCCTCACTAACACTTGGTAATATTCCTTGTATATATTGTATCTATACATCACATTCTGCTTATCCATTCATCAGTCAGACAATGGACACTTTGGTTGCTCCCACATTTACTACTGTGAACAAAGCTGCTGTGAACATGACTGTACAAATATCTCTCTTTTTTTTTTTTACCATTCTAATGGATTTAAAATGGAAATCTCATTGTCATTTAATTTGAATTTTTTTATTATTAAAGACTTTCCAAATCTTTTGATGTGCTTCTAGACATTTGTATATTTTCTGTGAAGTGTTTAAAATCTTTCACCAATTTTTAAAGTTGGTGAGTTTTTATTGAGTTGTATGAGTTCCTTACCAAACAGGAACAGCCTTCTAGATTCAAGACTTTGTCAGGGTTTTGTATTGTGAATATTTTCCTGCAGTTTTCAGCTTCTTTTCATCTTTTTATGAATGTATATTTGCGACCAGAAGCTGTTTATCAGTTTACTAGTTTATCACTTGTTGTCTTTAATAGTTCATACTTTTGTGTATGATCTAAGAAGTCTGCCTACCCAAAGGCCTTAAAGGTTTTCTGGAATTTTTTATAGTGTCAGCTTTTATGGTCACTGATTGATTCTGAGTTCATTTTTTGTATATGGTGAGAGATGAGTTTCAGTGGTCAATTACGTATGTTACATACATATATATATACAACATATGTAAATATAAATAAATACATAGGTACACAGAGACACATACATATATGTTTGTGTGTTATAGGTTATTCTAGCATGATTTATCTAAAAGACATATCTTTTTAAACCCTTTGAATTTCCTTGGCACTTTTGTCAAAAATAAATTGACCATTTACATGTGTGCACATCTTTTCTCCAACTCCTCTCTGTTTCATTGACCTGAATGTTTATTTTTATGCTATCACACTATCTTGGTTAGTTATAATAGGTCTTGAAATATATAGTATTATATCTTTCAACTTTGTTCTTGTTCAAGTAGGTTTGGCTATTCTATGTGGGTCTATTACATTTCTATATCAACATTGGAGTTGGCCTGCCAACATCCCCCCCCCCCCAAAAAAAAAAGGAAACTCGGAGAATTCCTGCTGGGATTTTGAATGAATTGATGTTGATTTTATAAGATTAATTTAGGAAGAATTTTTATCTTAGCAAGATTGAGTCTTCTAAAAACTTAGATATACATTTATTGAGGTATTCTTTTAGTGTTCTCAGAAATGTTTTATACTTTTCATTGTACATGTCTTGCACATATTTTGTTAAATTTATCCTAGATATTTTTAGGTTTTAATGTAAATGGTATTTTGAAAGTTTCAATTTACAGTTCACTGGTAGTGAAGATAAATGAAACTGATTTTTTTTTCATTTAAAATTTTTAACATATTTTATTGACATGGTTTCAAGTGTCTCACTCAATATAACACCCTCTACCCATTGCATCATACCCTACCTTGCCCCATGCAAAGTCTCTTTCCATCTCCTTTGCACCCTCTGGCTTCGTCCCCCCCTTTTCCTCTGGTTATTGCTACCCTGCCTTCTATATCTGTGTGTTATGTATATATAATTTGACTAATCCTTCACCTTCTTTGATCTCATCCCCTCTTCCCCCTTCCCTCTCACAACTGTCTGTCTGTTCCCCGTAACCCTGCCTCTGCCTCTCTCTATTCCATTCCTCAGTTCACCTTGTTCATTAGATTCTGCATGTAAGTGAGATCATACGGTATTTGTCTTTCTCTACCTGGCTTATTTCACTTAGCATAATAATCTCCAGGTCCATCCATGCCATTGCAAAACGTAAGGGTTCCTTTTTCATGGCTGCATAGTATTCCATTGTATATATGTATCACAGCTTTTTTATTCACTAATCCACTGAAGGACACTTGAGCAATTTTCAGATCTTGGCTATTGTAAACAATGCTTTCGTGAACATGGGGGTGCATATCTTCTTTGAATTAGTGTTTGGGGATTTTTAGGATAAATTCCTAGAAGTGGGATAGCTGGATCATGAGAAAGTTCCATTTTTAAGTTTTTGAGGAAACACCATACTCTTTTTCCACAGTGGCTGCATGATTCTGCATTCCCACCAGCAGTACAGGAGGGTTCCCTTTTCTCCACACCATCTCTAGCACTGTTTTTTGTCGATTGTTGATGTGTTAATCAAAGCCATTCTGACAGATGTGAGATGATCTCTTATTGTGGGTTTTAATTTGCATTTCTTTAATGATTAGTAATGTTTAGCATTTTTTCATATTTCTGTTGGCCATCTATATATATGTCCTGTTTGGAGAAGTGTCTTCAGGTCTTTCACCCATTTTTAAATTAGCTTGTTTACCTTTCTGGTGTTGTTTTATAAGTTCTTGATAAATTTTGATTATTAACCCCTTATCAGATATATCGGTGAATATGTTCTCCCATTGAATAGGTTGTCTTTTGATTTTGTTAATGTTGTCTTTGCTGTGCAAAAGCTTTTTAGTTTGATATAGTCCCATTTGTTTATTTTGTCCTTTATTTCACTTGCCCGTGGAGATATATCAGCCAAAATATTGCCTCAAGTGCTGTCTGAGAGTGTACTGCCTATGTTCTAGGATTTTTATGGTTTCATGGCTTATATTTAAATCTTTTATTTTTTTTTAATTTTATTTATTTATTTATTTAGTTTTGAAGTTTTTCTGAAATTGGAAACAGGGAGGCAGTCAGACAGACTCCCACATGCGCCCGACTGGGATCCACCCTGCACGCCCACCAGGGGCCAATGCTCTGCCCATCTGGGGCGTCGCTCTGTTGCAACCAGAGCCATTCTAGCACCTGAGCCAGAGGCCACAGAGCCATCCTCAGCACCCGGGCCAACTTTGCTCCAATGGAGCCTTGGCTGTGGGAGAGGAAGAAAGAGACAGAGAGGAAGGAGAGGGGGAGGGGTAGAGAAGCAGATGGGCACTTCTCCTGTGTGCCCTGGCTGGGAATCGAACCCGGGACTCCTGCACACCAGGCCAACGCTCTACCACTGAGCCAACTAGCCAGGGCCCTTTTATTTATTTTGAGTATATTTTTCTGAATGGTATAAGTTGGTAATCTATTTTCATTTTCTTGCATGTACCTGTCCAATTTTCCCAACATCATTTATTAAAGAGTTGTCTTGACTCCATTGTACACTCTTGCCTCCTTTGTCAAATATTAATTGACCATAAAGGCATGGGTTTATTTCTGGGTTCTCTGTTTTGTTCCATTGATCTGTATGCCTGTTCTTATGCCAGTACCAGGCTTTTTTGATTACAGTGGCCTTGTAATATAGCTTGATATCAGGAAGTGTGATACCTCCTACTTCGTTCTTGACTTTTAAGATTGCTGAGGCTATTCTGGTTCTTTTTTGGTTTCGTATAAATTTTTGGAATATTTGTTCTAAATATGTTAAGTGTGCCATTGGTATTTTAATAGGAATTACATTGAATCTATAGATTGTTTTGGGTAGTATGGACATTTTATTGAGTTGAACAAGTCTATTTAGTTCTCAGTTCTTTCCACCCATGAACATAGTATAAGGCGTCTACTTGTTTGTATCTTCCTTGATTTCTTTTTCAATGTCTTATAATTTTCCAAGTATAAGTCTTTTACCTCCTTGGTTAAATTTACTCCTAGGTACTTCATTTGTTGTTGTTGCAGTAGTGAAGGGGATTGTTTCCTTAATTTCTATTTTTGACAGTTTATTGTTGTATAAAAATGTCACTGATTTCTGAATATTAATTTTGTATTTTGCCACCTTGCCAAATTCATTTATTAGGTCTACTAGTTTTTGCTTGTGACTCTAGGGGTTTTCTATGTACAGTATAATGTACAGTAAAATGTCATCAGCAAATAATGACAGTTTTACTTCTTCTTTTCCCATTTGGATGCCTTTTATTTCTTCTTGTCTAATTGCTGTGGCTAGGACTTCCAGTGTTAATGTTGAATAAGAGTAGTGAAAGGTGACACCCTTGTCTGATATCTGATCTTAAAGGGATTACTTTTCATTTTTGCCCATTGTATGTGATGTTGGCTGTTGATTTGTCATATATAGCCTTGATTATGTTGAGGTACTTTCTTTTTATTCCCTTTTTCTGTATCTATCTATTGATGGGTAGTCTTGAAGCAGGATTCTTTTTGAGGAAACCTTAGTTTTTGTTTTGAAGATTTTCAACTGATTGAATGAAGCCCTATCTACCTTATCTAGAGTAATCTTCTTTACTTAAAATCAACTCAAAATACTTTTTTTGAGAGAGAGAGAGACAGGAAGGGAGAACAATGAGAAGCATCAGCTTGTAGTTACAGCACCTTAGTTGTTCGTTGATTGCTTCTTATACATTCCTTGATCAGGGGACTCTTGCTGAGCCAGTGACCCATTGCTCAAGCCAGTGACCTAGGGCTCAAGCCAGCAACATTTGGGCTCAGTATAGCAGCCATGGGATCATGTCATTGATCCCATGCTCAAGCGAGCAACCTGTGCTCAAGCTCATAAGCCTGCACTCAAGCCAAATAAACCCTCATTCAAGCCAAATGAGCCCACGCTCAAACCAGGGACCTCAGGGTCCCAAGGTGACACTCTCTCTACTGTGCCACCACCGGTTAGGACAATTCAAAATACTTTTACAGCATTATCTAAACTGGTATTTGAACCAACAACTGGATAGCTTAGTCTAAATGAGTTGAACAAGTCTATTTAGTTCTCAGAATTTATTGGCTTTTAATAAGATTAGAGTCAAATTCTGGTTTGCTTAATTTATTCCTTTCTAGCTTAAAACTTGCCCCAAATTCATGTGTTCTAATTCTATAGTTTCCTGGAATTGAACTTACACTATGCCTTAAAAGGTTTTAGCTGACAGCAGTACTTATCCAGAAGTAAATAGTATTTGAAATATTTTGAGATGCCTATTGATCTCTTTTTTAGATGGACCAGCTTTTGGGAAATATGATTGAAATGTGGGTTGATCGCATGGACAACATTACCCAGCCTGAAAGAAGGAAACTTTCAGCTTTGGCTTTGCTTTCTCTCCTGCCGTCTGATAATAGGTGAGGAAACATTTTCTTAAAATTTGTTTTTTTAAGCATCAAAACATTAGCACTATTTTGGCCATTTGATATTGCTGTGTGTTTCTAGGCAGTATATGTATATATATGTAATGTGTATGTATGCTGATATTATTAATAGATAATGATATAACAAGTGTTAGTCTAAATCTAAAAAGATGTGAATGGGAGTGGTGAGTACTGCAGTTTAATGGTTATATTATTTTTGTGTGTGTGTGTGTAACAGAGAGAGACAAAGAGAGGGACACATAGGGTCAGACAGATAGGAAGAGAGAGAGATGAGAAGCATCAGTTCTTTGTTGTGACATCTTAGGGGCTTATTGATTGCTTTCTCATATGTGCCTTCATTGCGGGCTCCAGCAGAGCAAGTGATCCCTTGCTCAAGCCAGCGACCTTGGGCTCAAGCCAGAGACCTTGGGCTTCAAGCCAGTGACCTTTGGGCTCAAGCCAGCAACCATGGGTTCATGTCTATAATCTCCCACTCAAGCCAGTGACCCCATGCTCAAGTTGGTGAACCTACGCTCAAGCTGGCAACATCGAGGTTTCGAACCAAGGTCTTCTGTGTCCCAGTATGATGTTCTATCCACTGTGCTACCACCTAGTCAGGCGGTCATATTCTTTTTATTAATTTATTAGATTCTTGTCTGTTTTTTAATGTTTAAAATAATAATCAGATTTTATTAGACTTATTTTAGTCCTCTTTTTATGTAGCTATATTAAATATATAATATTTTTAAAGTCAATAGCACTTTATAAAATATATTATCCCTCTGGTAATTCAAAGTTATGTTATATAATTTTTATTTATTTGGAGTTATGTATAAAGGAGCTTGCAAGTTGTTTTTTCCTTTTGACACAGATGAAGTCGTTGTATTATACTTTACAAATTTTCTTAAAATCTTATTTCTGTAAAGCAAATAGAAAATGCTTTGATTTGGAAGTTTAAGAAAGAATATGTTTGTTTTTTTTATTGTCTTTATGGAATTGACATTATATGCCCCCAGTTTGATACTTTTAATTTTAAAGACATGAAGGTAGGCCTTAACACTTGATGCTATGAGAAGAGTAATGAGAATGTATTATATCTTTATATCTTAAGGAATATTTAGAGTGCATGCATCCTAATGATAAATTAAAATAAATAGTTAGCTTCAGAAATTCTTTATAAAAATGTATATATTATTTATTTCTAGTATGGTCATTTGGATTAAGAACATAGGTAATTGCTTTGTCCTGACACCATAACAATAGTTAATTATTGAGCACTTATATTTTGCTAAATGCTTTGCATTTATATTACTTAATTTTAAAACAGCCCCAAATTATAGGCATGCTTATCTTCTTTTCATAGAGCAAATAAATAGCTTTAAAATATTAAATAACTTTCCTTGGCTCTGCCATGTGGTATGCCATAGAGCAAGTTTTGACCTTGGGCCCCTTGAAACCAGGGTTTGCTTTTTAACTTATTAGGCTATGCTGCTCCTCAGATGGATTGTATAATACTTGTATATTTCTTCACTATGAAATTGAGTGGCATCTTATTTATTTTTGGAAAACAAATTCAAGCTATCTACATTTTAACTGATTGCTTTCTTTTTACCTTAGTGGAAAAACAGTGACTTGAGAATTATTCAGGTGTTTAAAATGGAAATGCTAAACAACCTGATATTTGGCAGTAGTCAACTTTCTGTAATTATTTCTTTTCTTTTTAATAAATAGACAATTTTTTTTTTTTTGAGACAGAGAGAGAGTCAGAGAGAGGGATAGATAGGGACAGGCAGACAGAAATGGAGAGAGATGAGAAGCATCAATCATCAGTTTTTCATTGTGGCACTTTAGTTGTTCATTGATTGCTTTCTCATATGTGCCTTGACTGTGGGGCTACAGCAGACCGAGTAACCCCTTGCTCGAGCCAGCGACCTTGGGCTCAAGCTAGTGAGCTTTGCTCAAACCAGATGAGCCCGCGCTTAAGCTGGCAACCTCGGGGTCTCGAACCTGGGTCCTCCACATCCCAGTCCGACGCTCTAGCCACTGCGCCACCGCCTGATCAGGCGACAATTTTACTTTTTATTGATTGGTTTTTGAAAGACAGAGAGAAGAAGGCAGGAGAATGAGAGAGAGAGAGAGAAAACTGTTCATTTGTTGTTCCACTTAGGTGTGCACTCCTTAGTTGCTCCCGTATGTGCCCTGACTGGATCGAACCCACAACCTTGGTGTTTCAGGACGACGCTCTAACTGACTTAGCTAACCAGCCAGGGCTGTAAACATTTCTTGAATAAATTAATGAATGGAAAAAATATTAAGCTTAATAAAGCATGCTAGAGTTTTCTGTAATATAAAGTAGAGATTATTGAGAGTGAACTAGAAATGATGTAGGTTAAGAAGTATAGAAAGAAAGCTAATTACTTTTAGAGCATTTGCTTACTTTTTTTTGAGAATACTATTTGCTTCATTATTTAATTTTATGTAAGTGTATAGTTCAAAAATATTTTATATATATTTGTTGTGGAAATAGGTGGCTGTTTTTTTTCTTTAAAGATTTTATTTATTCATTTCAGAGAAGAAAGAGGGAGAGGGGTGGGTGGGAGCAGGAAGCATCAACTCTCATATGTGCCTGACCAGGCAATCTCAGGACCTTAAACCGGCAACCTCAGCATTCCATATCTACACTTTATCCATTGTGCCACCACAGGTCAAGCAGGTGGCTTCTTTAAGGAAAATATAAAGCTTCTGTAAGTCTTAAGAAATACTTAGCCTGGGGCTATGTTAACCTATATTAATTGAGGGGCAGACTTTATTAAGATTTGAAATTCTCTTAAAACAGTAAAATTTCAAATTTAAAGGTTGTAAGGAGATAGTTTTGTGATAGAAATATCAAGTCTTATTTTTGTTTTTAAAATGAAGTGAATATTGAAAAAATCTATTTAGCAATAGTGAATTTATGTCATTTACAGGTACCAAGAAAGGCTTGACTAATGTGGTAATAGAATTTTAAAGAATAATGATTTAACTTTAAGATATTCTTAATGGATTATTGACTAAAGAAGCATTGACAGATACAGAAAATGTAAAGCAGATAAACAAACCAAAAAAAAGTTAATTGCTCTAGAAGTGTGCCACATGTCATTGGCCCATGTTATAACTTGGGAAGATTTATATTCACGTACTTTAGTGGAAGGTAATGTTAACGTTGAAGTCAGCAGTTTTGTCATTTCCTGATATAATCTTTCTTCTGCTTATATCTACTTAATTGTTGGAGTTTGAGGAAAGTTTCTTCCCTTCCACATCCCTAGTGATGTTTTCTGGTTAATTTCCCATGTAATAGTAATTTCCTGTTCCTGTGTGTGTGTTTTTTAGACTTTGCAGTGTAACATTTCCCTTGCCTGAAATAAGGAGGTCTAGAGAATCATGTTGGTAATGATTTTCTTAATCAGGCTAAATTGGGAAATGCTATTTTCTTCTCCTTTCATTATAATGGATTTTCAAATGCAGAAATGTATTGTTTTATGGCAGAGTTTCTCAACTACAGTACTTGTGACATTTTGGGCCAGATGACTATTTGTTATGGGGCTGTCCTGTGCATTGTAGGATATTTAGCAGCATCGCCTGGCTTCTCCCCACTAATTGTGCCAGAGGAACCTCCCACCTCCAGTTTAGAACCATTGCTTTGAAGAATGACCACTTGGGAAACTATTAAACTGTTTTACCCTAATCCACTATTTCTGGTTCAAAAGTTTAATAAAAACTGGACTTTATAACCATACTTAAATCCCAGTGCTATTCACTGTGAATGACTCCGGCCAAGTAACTTAACTTCCCTGTGCCTACACTTCCTTGTTTTTAGAATGGGAATACTAATAATATCTTTCTGATGAAGGTATTGTAAAGATTAAATGAGTTTATTTATTTATTTTTTCTTTTTACAGAGACAGAGAGAGAGTCAGAGAGAGGGATAGATAGGGACAGGCAGACAAAAACGGAGAGAGATGAGACGCATCAATCATCAGTTTTTCGTTGTGACACCTTAGTTGTTCATTGATTGCTTTCTCATGTGTGCCTTGACTGTGGGCCTTCAGCAGACCGAGTGACCCCTTGCTCAAGCCAGCGACCTTGGGTCCAAGCTGGTGAGCTTTGCTCAAACCAGATGAGCCCGTGCTCAAGCTAGCAACCTCGGGGTCTCAAACCTGGGCCCTCTGCATCCCAGTCCGATGCTCTATCCACTGCGCCACCGCCTGGTCAGGCTAAATGTGTTTTTATATGTAATGTCAAACTGTCTGGATAGATGAAGTTAGCTGTTTTTTATTCTTTTCTTCTCTGCTTCCTTTCCCATCCATCCATCCATCCATCCATCCATCCATCATCCATCCATCCATCCATCCATCCATCATTTAGTTACCTTAGTATAAAGCACTAAAAGCTTTAGTCTCTGTACATGCATTTATTTTAAATTCAGCACATTTTGAGTATCTATATACCTCTTTATTAGTTCAATTTTTAAAATATGGCCTGGGCCTGTTGGCTCAGTATTAGAGCATTGGCCTGGCATATGGACATCCCGGGTTTAATTCCCAGTCAGGGAACACAGGTGAAGTGACCATTGCTTCTCTCTCTCTTTTCTCCCTCTTTTCCTCCTGCAGCCAGTGGTTTGATTGGCTCAAGCATTGGCCCTGGGAGCAGAGGATAACTTGGTTGGTCTGATCCTATCAGCCTCAGGTGCTAAAAATAGCTTGATTGATTCAAGCATCAGCCCCAGAAGGGTTTGCCGGGTAGATTTTGGTTGGGGTGCATGTGGCAGTCTGTCTCACTATCTCCCCTCTTATCACTTAAAAAAAAGTGTGTTAACCACCTATGTTTTAAGAAATACCATCTTCTGCTTGATGATCTTGTATAGCAGGGGTCCCCAAACTACGGCCCGCAGGCCACATGCAGCCCCCTGAGGCCGTTTATCTGGCCCCTGCCGCACTTCTGGAAGGGCACCTCTTTCATTGGTGGTCAGTGAGAGGAGCATAGTTCCCACTGAAATATTGGTCAGTTTGTTGATTTAAATTTACTTGTTCTTTGTTTTAAATATTGTATTTGTTCCCGTTTTGTTTTTTTACTTTAAAATAAGATATGTGCAGTGTGCGTAGGAATTTGTTCATAATTTTTTTTATAGTCCGGCCCTCCAACGGTCTGAGGGACAGTGAACTGGCCCCCTGTGTAAAAAGTTTGGGGACCCCTGTTGTATAGTATTGTGCATTATCACCAACTTAATGATAATTGATTTGCTTGTGTCTATGTAGTCTTTTTATATCTTCTTCGTCACCTTCTGAATACAGGGCAATTTTTTCTTTTTAATGCAGCACAATTGTCTTGTAACTTTTTGTTTTACTATTTCTTTTTCTTTCTTTTTTTTTTGTATTTTTCTGAAGTTGGAAATGGGGAGGCAGTCAGACAGATTCCCGCGTGCGCCGACCGGGATCCACCCGGCACGCCCACCAGGGGGAGATGCTCTGCCCATCTGGGGCGTCGCTCTGTTGCAACCAGAGCCATTCTAGCACCTGAGGCAGAGGCTACAGAGCCATTCTCAGTGTCCGGGACAACTTTGCTCCAATGGAGCCTTGGCTGCGGGAGGGGAAGAGAGAGACAGAGAGGAAGCAGAGGGGGAGGGGTAGAGAAGCAGATGGGCACTTCTCCTGTGTGCCCTGGCCGGGAATCGAACCTGGGACTCCTGCACGCCAGGCCGACGCTCTACCACTGAGCCAACCGGCCAGGGCCTTACTACTTCTTTAGTTGTGGTTATTCCAAGTTTCAGTTTTCATTCTTTCTTCCTTAAAGTCTATAATATATCTACATAGAAGGGGTAAAGTTTTCTTCAGCTAATTTTTAAATGAAAATAACATTATTTACATATATTTCTTTTAATGTTTCTTCCAAAGGCATAGATTAAACAAAAACTGTTACTTGTAGATAAGAACAACCAAATTTTCCTTTAATCTCTTCTCTATAATAGCTATTTATCCTCCATCTTCAACGACATATTTTTAAAATAATGCAGTTCTAAGAATTTCACATGTGAATAAGTGTTCTTTGAAATTGTGTTTTAAATTTCTCTCTCTCTCTCCTTCCCTCTCTTTCTTCCCTGGCCCTCTTTATGATTTAAGGAAGTCATCCCTGAGGAACATTTAATATAAGCTAGTTGAAATATTCAAAAAGAGCTTAACAAAGCAGCAGACTTTTTGATGGCATGACAGCTTGCTTTCTAAGAGAAATTGCCTTTTATAAAATCCCTTGGGTATCAGATATACTAAACCGACTTGGATCGGACATTTGTACCTCTCCATAATTCTCATTTATCTCAAGAATAGCATATATAATATCACCATTTAGAAATTTATTATTTAAGAATTTAGGTACTTTTCTGTCATTTTATAACTTTTATAATGTTAGACTAGTAGAGTCAAGGTAAATTCCAAAGACTAGTATTTGGATACAGTTCAAATATAGATGAATGAAAGGCAGTTACAATTTTGAAATTATGGACATGTTGCTTTACCTGAATAATGCTTGGTTTAAACTGGCTGTTCTAAGTGAGTATTTAATTAACACAGTACAATTTTATTTTTATCCTTTAAAAGAGGATGTGTCTTTTACACCGAGGTCATGTTTTCTTATTCAGCATTTTATGGCATTTTCTGTAATCTCTAAATCCTTAATCTAATATTTTAGTAGCTTTTCTCAGTAAAAATTAGTTCTCTTTTTTTTTTCTTTCACAAGAAATAGACATCTTAGAAACATCTTTGTGTGTATGTTAACAACCTTGTTGAGATATAATTCACATACCATACAATTTACCCATTTAAAGTGTACAATTCAGTAGTACAGGGGTGGGGAACCTTTTTGGCTGAGAGAGCCATGAACGCCACATATTTTACAATGTAATTCCATGAGAGCCATACAATGACCTGTGTACGTTACACATTTTCCAATAAAAATTTGGTGGTGTCCCGGAGGACAGCTGTGATTGGCTCCAGCCACCCGCAACCATGAACATAAGCAGTAGGAAATTAATGGATTGTAATACATGAGATAAAATATAAAATATTTTTAACGTTATTATTTTTTTTATTAAAGATTTGTCTGCGAGCCAGATGCAGCCATCAAAAGAGCCTTATCTGCCTCGCGAGCCATAGGTTCCCGACCCCTATTCTAGTATATCCACGGAGTTGTGCAGCTACCACTACAATCAATTTTAGAACATTTTTATTGTCTTCGGAAGAAACCATGTACTCTTTAAAGGTCCTCATTCTCTCATTCTCCCTAGCCCTAGGCAACCAGACATTTTAGATCCAAATATCTTTGCCTTCCTCTGCTCCATTTTCAGTGGTAGAGAGGAAGGACAGAGTGGTTTGGTGGCAGAGACAGAAAAGGAAATTTCTCCTGGTTGGTATTCAGAACAGACCCACAGATTGAGGCTATTATCTTGAAAGGAATGGCTATTTTTAGGTCTCTGGAACTTTCTTGGATGCTTTTACTCTGTGTCCTTCAGAGTGATTTTTAATGTAAATGTAGTTCTTTCGAAGTTAACTTTCAATTGTCAAATAAGAACTATAGGGAAAAAATCTGAAGAGCACACAATCACAATACTCACTAGTGTCTTTGAAGAATTTTTTCCTTAGTAAACATCTTTGAAACCTTTTACCTTTATGATGGTTGAAATCAGCCTATGGTAGTTTGTTTGTTTGTTTGTTTGAATTAGAAATAACTTTTCTAAGCTTCCCTGTGGTTAAAATATGGTACAGTGATAATAAGATCTTAAAATAATCATAGAAATAATTTACCTATTCCTTGTGGCATTCCCTCTCCCCTTCATTGATATTTCCCCCATTGATATATTTGGTTGACCTGGTCTTGAGAGCTGTCCATAGTGATTTTTCAAAGATAATTGCAGTGGTCATAGGGTGCTGGGAGACTGCAGAGACATTCATGTTAGTGTAACTACAGTTATACCAATGTTTATATCATTGGTGACTTTGTTTTGAATTATATTTTGTTGCATTAAAATACAGTGTGTCTGTTACACTTTAGACCAGTCACAGGAAAGCAACAAAAGACAATAGAAATGTGAAATCTGCACCAAATAAAAGGACACCCCCCCCCCCCAGTTTCTGTAGGATGATGTGGCAGCATGTGCACATGTGCAGATGATGACGTAACACCGTGTATACAGCGGAGCAGCCCACGGCCATGCCAGTCAAGATGTGGATGGTACAGAGGAAAGTTCATTGTGTTCTGTGCTCGCTAAATTTGAATTCGTGACCAAAGTGCAACATGAATATCAGCGCGTTTATAATGAAGCGCCACCACATAGGAATAACATCACTTGGTGGGATAAGCAGTTGAAGGAAACCGGCAGGCAGTTTGGTGGAGAAACCCCGTTCTGGTAGGCCATCAGTCAGTGACGAGTCTGTAGAGGCTATACAGGATAGCTACCTAAGGAGCCCTAAAAAATCTGTGCGTGAGCCCACATCAAACTGCACTGAATAGGTATGAAACTGGGAGAGTTTTCCTTTTATTTGGTGCAGATTTCACATTTTTATCATCTTTTGTTGCTTTCTTGTGACTGGTCAAAAGTGCATCATGACTTTACGGACACACTGTATATATTGAAAACCTGCTGTGTATAAAAACATGTACCAATAATATTGTGTAGAAGCAGAGAACTAATGAGGCATGTACATTGCTCTTAGGAAATCCATACTTCTAATTTGCAGAATGTACAAAAGCATTATATACTCGAAGGGGTGGTAGATGATGTCATAGTATTTGAAAAGTACAAAGCGAGTGTTACATACACATGCCAGTAGAGCTTAATCGTAAAGACTGGATACCTTCTGGCAGCAGAAACTTTGCAGTTGGCATTTGGCCTATGTATTGAAGGTACTTGATCCTGGTGCGGATGTGAGGGCATGCTTCTCTGTAGATATTGAATGAACAAATCCATTTTGCTGTTGCCCACTGGTTGCATGTTGAAATTTTTGATCTACTGTTTGCTTGTTTGCTGTCTGCATTCATTCTTTGCTTTTTTACTCGTTTATTTGTTCAATAAATATTACTAAGTACAAATTGTCTCTATAGTAGGTTCTGAGTGCTTTAAAATGTAAGTTTTATTATTTTTCAGATATGGTGAGGCCAAAACAGATGAAGTGATGATTGCCATTTAAAGGTAGTTTGTTGCTCCCAAGAAGAAGGAGCAAGCCACAGCACTCAGAACCAGACAGACAAACACCAGGATTGGTCAGGAGCCAGAGGAGGGAATAAAGGGAAAATATTTTGGGCAAGAGCTATTCTTGTGGTTTCCATGGTAAGCATGCTTAGGATCGACTAGTTTGAGTAATTTCAGCGACCTCTAGGGTGTAGAGGCAGGCTGTCATAGTTGTCTGCTACCTGTGCCAGGGAGATAGTCTGGAGTAGAAGAGCCATTTAAATGTAGTTGGGGTGTGGAATCTGGATCAGTTGGTTTGCATATGAAATTTATGTTCATAATCAGTCATTGACTATCTCTAGGAATTGACTAACCTTTAGAGGGTAGTCTTTCCAGGCTCAGCAGGTCCTGTTCATTAAAGCATCAGCATACAGAAATAAAAATGCATAATTAATACATTGTTAACCGTCTTTTGTTCTTATACCATATCCAACACATAGGTACACAGTAAGTTTACTGAATGAAGAGTTGCATGAATTTAATAAATACCTACTCTGTAATAAGTCAGTGTACCATTTTGTTTCTCCCAACTAAATAACATTTTTTTTGAACTTCTAAAGAATGTTTGTGTCTGAAAAATTAAGCTAATTTGATTTTTCAATTTGTCAGCCTTGGTCGGAAGTATAGTAAACATTTTGCTTACTCTTCAGAGTGCAATTTGAGACCAGTTATTCTTCAGTTTTGCCACACTAGCATACCATAAAAATATATTCACATTATAGCAGCCCTTAGAGAGGGGAGGTTTTCTATATATTTTGATTTGTAGTATTGTTGCATATTAGAAATTCTTTGAATAGGACTACTTTAGGCATACTTTAATCTGTGTAATAAATCCATTTTATATGTAAATTTTGTATATCTTTCTGTTAACATCCTTTACAAAAGGATGGGATGAATTTAGATGTATTACATTGAAAAGGATATGTCATTTAAATTTAAGTTAGTAATTTGAGCATTCTATAGATTTTTATAAATTTAGAGAAAAGGTAGTGTGATATGGGATTTGGAATTAAAATTTTTATTCAAGCACTTGGGAAGTCAGTCTCTCTGAATATCAGTTTACTATAATAAATAATTTTATAGTGTTATACAATGCTACAGTTTAAAAAGTATGATATACACAGGACATACAGAGTATAATTAAAAAATCTCCAAAACATTTAGTAATAACCATTAAGTAAATAATGAAAGTCCTTTTGCGTCATTTATTGTTTTCATTATAATGATCATTAATTTTGGAATGAGTCACAAGTGGACACATTTGTTTACACTTATTAGCTGCCATAATTTTTTTAAAGTATGAGAGATTTTAAGACATTATTTCCAAGTGATTAATCAGTCTTAATTATGAAGTGCCTATTCTAATGGAGTAGATTAGAACAATGGATAATTTCAAATAACAGATTCCCATACACTGTATAGGTCTGATTTTTGTTGTTGTTGTTAGTGAGAGGAGTGTAGGCAAAGACAAACTCCCGCAAGCACCCCAACCAGGATCCACCTGGAAAGCCCATGAGGGGGCAATGCTCTGCCAATCTGGGGTCTTAGATCTATTGAAACGGGAGTCATTTTTAGTGCCTGAGGCAGAGGCCGTGGAGACATCCTCAGCACCCAAGGCCAACTCGCTTGAGCCAAATGGCCCATGGCTGTGGGAGGTAGGGGGAGAGAGAGAGAGAGAAAGGAGAGGGGCGGAGAAGCAGATGGTTGCTTCTCCTGTGTGCCTTGACCAGGAATCAAACCCAGGACATCCACATACCAGGCCAATGCTCTACCACTGAGCCTACCGGCCAGGGCCAATCTGATTTTATAAATGGGTTTTTGTTAATAGATTTGATATTGGAAGTCAGGTAACAAGCTGAAGTTGAGCTATCCCTATTGCGACTGGAAAACTATGAATGTGTATCAAGGTCTTGTGTCCCCTGCAGTCCAGACAGGAGAAGCCAGTTGGAGAGGTCTGATGGAAAACACTTTTTCCTCTACTTCTTGTGTGCAGTTGATAGACAACATGATCAAGCCATGCTTTATCTTCTGAAACATTTGCATGTAAGTTGCATAGACCATGGCCTTTTACCCCTAATACTTCAGTCTAGGATCAGGTGGTATTGCTGTGTCTTTAGTCTCTTTTACTCTATAATGTCATTTCCTGTGTCTTTCTATCTAAGAGGTAATGTGTTTGAAGAATACATTTCTTTTCTCTCTGTCCTTCTGTCCCTTTCCCCCTCCTTCCCTGTATCATCCCTCACATCCCTCTGTCTCAACAGAACTAAGTGTTCCTCTTTGGAGTGTTTCTGATGTTTCCTCATGATTAGATTCAGGCTATGCATTCCTGGTTGGAATATTACATAAGTGCTGTTGTGTCTTTCTCGAAACATTACATCTGGAGTACATACTGTCCACCTGCTTCTCATTTATTATGCTAATTCTGGTCAAGGTATTGTCTGATTTCTCCACTGTGTGCTTACTATTTTTTTCACTTGCAACTGAATAGCAATCTAGAATGAGATACTGCTTCTCCTCAAAATTTCACCCTACATTGAGCAAAATAATTTTTTTAATTGTTACTGGACTATTAATTGTAATATTCATTTTAAATTTTGAATCTTGGGTCCCTAAGTACCTTTTAAGAGCCGTAAGATTAGTAACTTCTGTTGTAAACCATCCTTTATATGTAAACCCATCTTGATTGTTTTATGTATAGATACTATATCTCTAGTTATATAATACAGATGATATATGTTTAGAAGATGTTACTAGAACAATTGTTATTTATGCATTCTTGTAGTTGTAATGGAATTTCTGAATGGAAAAGAATCGATACATGTCAATACCTGAATGATGAAATTATTTGAAGACAAAGACAGTATAAAAGAAGAATGAGAGAAAAATAAGTCAGTGAGTGGGTCAATTTCCTGGAAAGAAAACAGGAATCCCATCTAAGAGGCTGAGTGTAGTGTTCAGAAGTAGTTCTAATGAAAATTAGTAGGAATGAGAAAAGGGATATGAGGGACCATTTTGATGTGTTGTTACTTCAGAGCAAAACCAAGAGGTCAGAATTCAGATTGGGGAGAATTATCATTCATTGGGGAGTATATGAAGATTTTACTAAACATATCACAGGATTTAATGCTCATGAGATTTTCAATTACCTAAATAATGTGAAATGCTGTGAAAGGACAGTACTTAAAACACAGGGAAAATGTATCTTCCACTAGTGCAGTGGGAAGCTGGGAAGCTTTGAGTTCTAATCTAAAACTTCAGTGGTCACTGATTAGCGATGTGATCATAGCAGGTAAGATGAAGAGTCTCTGAATTCCATTCCTGTGTTAACAGTGTTTGAAGTTTTGATTTCTGTGATCTTCTTTGCTAGTGATCACTTGTGCCTAAGAGCAGCAACTCTGAGATGACCAGAAAGGTTAAACTTTGTTTTTCTGCATTATACGAAGTGAAATAAGTAAATCAGAAAAAACCAGGAACTGCATTATTCCATATGTAGGTGGGATATAAAAGCGAGACTAAGAGACATTGATAAGAGTGTGGTGGTTACGGGGGGTGGGGGGAGAGGGAGATGGAAAGGGGGAGGGGGAGGGGCACAAAGAAAACTAGATAGAAGGTGATAGAGGACAATCTGACTTTGGGTGATGAGTATGCAACATAACTGAAAGTCAAGATAACCTGGACATGTATTCTTTGAATATATGTACCCTGATTTATTGATGTCACCCCATTAAAAAAATAAAATTTTTAAAGAAAACTTTGTTTTTCTTGTATATCAGTATTTTACAAGAAATCAACCTAAGAGCTAAAATGTATTATTTACACTTACTGTTTTTATAGTCACTTTAGATTACTGCAGTTTACTTGTTTTTACAGTGTGAATAATAGAAGATTCGTTTTATTCCATTACTTTTCCCTTGGTGTAATTTTCTAAAAATTTTTCTTCTAAGATCTAATAAGAATAAATAGTTTTGTCTGCTTTGGACTTTTCTGGAACAGAGGTCAAAATTAATGTTTTTATTTTATACCTTGGAGCTTTTTCTCTTTTAACTTTATTTTGATTTTGATGGCCCGTTTCTCTGACTTCTTCCAAACTCTAGGGGAGGAAGAAGTTTATCTTGACTCCTATAGCAGTGTTTTTCATTCAATATGCCACAAGAATTTTTAAAACATGTGATTCCTAGCTATTTGGTTAGGGGCACTGACCTCTTTTCCCTTAGATTGTCAAATAAGAAAATGAGAACAGCCAACAAAACAATAGCTGTCCAGTGTAAATGAATCAAAATTATACCTATTTTTTGTCAGATCGGCAAAAAATACATTTTTTGGTGTGCCACAACCTTTTAGTAATTGGTTTATGTGTGTCACAAGACAAAAAATGTTGAAAATCACTGTCTTAGAGTCCCTGGCTTGGTCTGGAAATTAAACTAGTAAATAAATACAAGATCAACAGGAGAAAGGCATTCAAATTTAATGTTTTACATGGGACAGGAGCCTTCCTAAGGAAACAAAGACTTGAAGAAATTGTTAAACCTGTGTGTTTTTATGCTAGGGTTGATGCACAGTGGATGCAAAGTTGTGGGAAGATATGATAAGGGCAAAGGGTATGAGGTAAGTGTAGTGAAGTGGGGGGAATTTTGTAAGACCTGTTTGGATTCACCTCAGAGTCCTTCTGTTCTTGGAGATAAGCATGTCCCTTTCCTCCCAGTGTGCAGAGGGCACCTCCCCCCTGGAGGTTTATAACCTGTTCCAGTGCTGAAGGGAAGAGGACATGGCTGTGTCGCTGGGGGTTGGAGAGGTCAGAGAGAGCCCTTCCTCCCTTTGCTGTTTTCTAAACTGCTTTAGCTTAAAATATTCAATATGCCAAAGGTGCTGTATTTTGAAATAGCATGTCCTGAAGCCCATCATAACTCTTAAGTAGTGTGACACAATTGAAAAACCCATGAGACATACTTAATTCCACTTTGTATGTTATTGAAAATATGAAACAAGACAGACTTGAGCAACATAGCTTCTCTTTCATCTTTACCCTATATGTGTCATTTGGCTTTTTTGGTGGTTGATTTCTTAATTTCTTTATTTATAAAATAAAAACAACAGTAGCTAGCCACAAAGGATATTTGTATTTTAAGTGATTTGATAAAGATGTGTTATCCAGTGTATACCTCTGATATTTTTTTTATTGTCATAGAAATATGGTGCTTGGTATTATACAAAGTATTTAATATGGAAATAATTCATATCATTTGGAGTAATTGTTGTCTTGATGTGAAGTAAAACTGCTTTAATATTGAAAGGGAATTATAGTGTACAATAATGTATTATCACTGCTATATATTTTTTAAGATTTTATTTATTGATTTGAGAGAGAAAGAGAGAGAGAAAGGGGTAGGGAGGACCTGGAAACATTAGCTCGTTGTTGTCTCCTGTATGTTCATTAACTGAGCAAGCCCGGGGTTTTGAACCTGTGACCTCAGCATTCCAAGTTGTCACTTTATCCACTGAGCCACCACGGGCCAAGTAAGATTTTTCACTGATATTTTAAATGTATTGTTAGGGTATTGGTAATATTAATGAAAGTCAGAATTAGAAAACCTAAGTAATCAACTTTTTGGAAAATTATGACCAAACAATACATAAACAATAATCAATTCTTTAAATCCTTACCTTAAAAAATTTCATTATACACCTGTATCCTAAAAGCTTTAAAACTAATTAGATGTATATGTAGTAAAATGTCATTAAAGGGCCTCTTTCACTCTCCTCAACTTTTCTTGCCGGAAGATAATCTTTGTCAGTAATTTGGTATGCAACTTGATACCGTTATACACCGTAAAGGTATATAGTTTAATATGGGGTGCAAAAGTAGGTTTATAGTTGTTCATATGGAAAATAATGCAATAATTAAATAATAGTACAAAAATAAACTGTGTTTACCAACTGTAAACACCACCCTAAATTAAGGCAGTAATTAGTAGTATTCAACTTTTTTTTTGAGAGAGAGAGAAAGAGACAGACAAGAAGGGAGAGAGATGAGAAGCATCAACTCAGAGTTGTGGCACCTTAGTTGTTCATTGATTGTTTTCTCCTGTGTGCCTTGACCAGGGGGCTCCAGCCGAGCCAGTGACCTTTCAGCTTAAGCTAGCAACCATGGGGTCATGTCTATGATCCCATGCTCAAGTCGGCAGCTCCGCACTCAAGCTGGTGAACCTGGGCTCAAGCTAGTTGAGCCCATGCTCAAGCAGATGACCTCTGGGTTCCGAACCTGGGTCCTCAGCCTCCTAGTTTGATGCTCTGTCCACTGCACCACCACCTCATCAGGCCATACTTGATATTTTTATACTCCAGTTATTTTTTTGAAAACTAAAAGAAGAACACACAGGATCCGAAGCTTGTGCTGATAACAGTGGTATCCCCTGTCTACCTCTCTCCTTTGGTCCTGGAATAGTGCTACCGATCACCAAGTAGCCGTCAGCTATAATAATTAACCCTTAGCACTTGCTTAGTAGTTTTGTGACAGTCTCGAGTAAAAGGGACATCAATAATTTTTTGTGTGCAGGACTTCAACAATAATTTCTCTAGGGATTAAAAAATAATAAAGAAAATAAAATTAAAGGAGAAAAGCATCAAGGATAGTATAACATTTGTGTTCACCCTTCTCATGTGTATTCAAAACAATCTAAATATTTTATGTGTTTAAAATTTCACAAAAATTATATTACTCTATTTACATCTTATTTCAGCTTGCTGTTTCCACTCAGTAGCTGCCTGTTATTCATGTGTACAGTTTGTTCATTCTGAAAATTTTATATTTTCAGGTTTTTCCTTTTTTAAAAAATACTTATTTTTAAAATTATACAGTATTTAGTATGTGCATTAGGAAAACTCAAATTAACTGCATTCTGAAAAATAAGTTCCTGAGATTTCCTTTCAACAATACTTTTGAAACACAGATAAAATTACTTCCTGTCTCTCAGTTTCCTGTATCCATGGCAACTTCTGTTTTACACACTGACTGTGGAGGAACCAATGTGAAGAGTGGTGTTTCCTGACTTAAAAAAATAAAAAGGTGGAGGGGTGGAGGTCAACAGTGCCACAGAAAGAAATGGAGTTTAGAAATTTCTCTCTTCAGATTTAGAAAGAAAACCTTTACTTGAAACAGCCGAATGTTAATAACATGAATTTCCTGTTCTTGGTAAGATGATCTATTTAAATAGGGACTTTTAGCTAAAACCAAAAATAATTTG